>NC_088389.1:114763333-115090000 GCF_037993035.2 Macaca fascicularis
CTTAAAAAAAGAAGATATCTGAGTTTTAGCCCAGGTCCTTCTTTTACCCAACTGTATAGCCCTTACTGGGCTTTGGGGGATGGGCTGGGGTGAGTTAGTGACCTACAAGTTTCTTGCTAGCTTTGGGGTGCTACAATTCTGAATCATACCTTGGCAGGTCCCGACTTGCTCTGCCATTTCAGAAGGCTTCTGAAAAGTGTGAGCCCAAACGTCTCTGAGGTCCTTGAGTTCCTTCCCTTTGCTGCCCATCCTTTACCCCACTGCAAGCTGGTGTGAACTCTTGCAGGAGGACAGTGCTATCTTGTGCCAAGGACATGACATCATTCCATGTACCTAAACTCAAAGGAGCCCAGTGTATAATCACTTACTATGGATGAAAGCTTGAGCAATCTGGGGAAAGTACATCCATTCTGATAGCACTAATAACAAAGCCTTTGTCCTGAGTAGCCTTTAGGAAAGCAGCTGGGTCAGTCTCTGAGCCTTGACTTCCCACTTAGTAAGACACATAATTGCAATACTGTCATATGCCACATAACGACATTTTGGTCAATGATAGGCTACATATATGATGGTCCTGTAAGATTATATAGTCCCATAAGATTATAATACCATATGTTTACTGTACTTTTTCTATGTTTAGATACACAAATACTTACCATTGTGTTACAGTTGCCTCCAGTATGCAGTACAGTCCCATGATGTACAGATCTGTAGCCTAAGAGCAATAGGCTATACCAGGTAGCCTACATGTGTAGTTGGCTATAAAATTAGGTTTGGAAAAGTGTACTCTATGATGTTGGCACATGACAAAATTCCATAACAATGCATTTCTCAGAATGCATGCCTTTTATTAAGTGATGCATGACTGTGCTTACTTTTCATGCACAAACATCCCCCAAACTAGTAAAAGGCTGTCTTCAGGGTGTTTGAAGTATTTTTGTTTCTGCTGCATCGAAGCATTAAAATAGAACCATATGCATTTTCAGATTTGGAACCTGAATTAATTAATATAAAATGGGCAGGAAAGATGTCTGATGACTCAAATTAAGAAGAACCTGATATGGAAATTTCAATCTGCTCTATAGGATAAACTATTTTTAAAGACTTCAGACACGCCAGTTTTCATATAAAGCATATTTTCTTAAGGTCAGCTCTGTGGATGGTGCACTTGCCCTAGTTCAGTGCTCACAGGATTGCATTTTGTATTCCTTAAGCAGTCCATCATCCTGACTTTTTATTAATTTAAGCTCATTTTCTCCTAAATCTGCCCAAATGAATTAAACATCGTGTGTGTGTGTGTGTATGTGTGTGTGTGTGTGTGTGTGTCCATGAGATCGTCTTTCTTGCTGCTGGAGGAGTTTGATTGCTGGATGAATTTCTTTTGGCTGTTGCTGACAGAAACTTGTGGCCCCTTTTGATTTGGTCGAATTTTGGTAAAAGGTGATTTGGACAAACGGCATGACAATGTAAGGCCCAACACTTTCACTTCCCTTACAAGTGGTCTCTTTCCTGTTTTTTTGTCCCCTGGCACTTTGGTTTCGATTGTCCAAAGGTCTTTGCTTGCAGTTTCTTGATTGCATTCATTGCCAGGCAGGTGTGAGGTACATTGGAGCAATTTTCTGGGAGAAATGCCGACTTAGAATGGAGGCAGAGTCTTGATGTTTGTTGAGGGAAGAAAGGCTCCAAAAACAATAAAGCTGGGTTTTCTATGAACTGACTCAGGGTCAGAGGGTAAAGGAGAACATATCCTTGATAGAAATCCTTATACCCTGGAGCCTCAGTGGTTTGTCTACAAAGCCATCTGTTGAGATGGGAGTAGGAATTATGAGAAGGGAGCCAGCTCTCTAGCCTGAATCCTTACCGCATTGTTTTGAGTCTTTCAGGGGGCGGTGGGGGAGCAGCTACTTCTGTTAAAACAATGTCAGATTCTAAGTGTGTTGGAAATGGGATTTTTGCTGCCTTCTCTTTTTATGTAAGCATGGTGTGTATGTCTTTCTTTTAAAGGAAACTAGAGTAGTCTTGCATAAAAGCTTGGAGGGTTTGCAAAATCTACTGCAGCTTTGCTTGGAATAGCACGACTCTGGAAACAACCCAAATACACATCAATATGGAATTGCTTACATAAATTATGATACATCCATACTGGGAAATTCATAGCCTTAAAAAAGCATTGAATAATCAAAACCCAATGCAAGGCATCCCTCTCTATATTGAGAAGGTATAATCTCCAAAATACAAACTTGAGGGTGAAAATACAAGGTAAGACACACAAGATATTAAGAACATTCCGCGTGTGTGGGGGCAAGCATTTGGAAGTGGGGGCAGAATGTGTGTGATTACTTGAATACACGTGTACACACATGTGTATAGGCATAGAAATATCTGGAAGGGTGCCAAAAACCTGGTAGCGCTGGTTGCCTCCATGGGAGAGCTAGGCTTGGGATCTTGAGAGGCCGAATTTCCAGGTATACCTTTCTAGTTCTCTTTGAAACTTTTTTTACCCTGTGAGTCAAACAGCCAAGCAACAACCAAATTCAGGGCTGAGCAAATACTTAAGCACCAGGGGAGGAATAATGGGGGGCATAGTTGCGGGGTGCATCCGGGGGTCTGGAGAGGGAGTGAGCCCCAGCCAGCTGCAGCCCCAGTCGATTTTATGGCTGTAAAGGAGCCGGAGACACCAGCCGTCTCCACGCCGGTCCGCCCTCAGCACCCTGCACCCTACACCTGGCTCCCCAGGCACAGCAGCCCCGCCAGGACGGCACGGCTTCGCGTCCTCGCTTAAGTCCCCTGTGATGGCCGCGTCCCAGCGGGCCCGGTGCGAATTGACTGGGGTTTGGGGGAACGAAAGCCCCGAAGGGGCCTTCTCTGCCAAATGTCTTCTTCCGTCGGCTCGATGGCAGCCCCCAAGCCTTTCATTTTCACTGTATGAAAACACTGGGGTGGATTTAGCTTTTCCTTTGGGAAACAAACGAAAAAGAGCACAAAGAGCGTGTGTGCGGGTCTTCTTTCAAAATAGTGGGGCATTTGAAACCCGCGCTGCAGCTGCGGGCGCTGCTTCAATCGCAAGCGTTTCATTTTCTGAAAGCGCTTTAAAAGATGCTCAAGAGGGAGAGAGCGAGCGCCCTGCGCATTTTGGGAAACGGAAGATTTTGAAAGCCTGTATTTATCTGCCCTTCGCAAAAAATCAGTTTCTCTAGGGCAAGCCTTTCCAGCCTTTTCCGTCAGGACACATAGAAAATCATCCGATTTCAAGAGCATTCGGGGTAAAGCTGGAGGGGATTTCAGAGCGTCTCTGTGAGGTTTATTTAAAAATTAAATACAGTTTTTAATGTTATAGAATTATAAGAAAATATGAAGTATTAGAGAAGACATTGTATGTGTTTTAAACTGCCAAATAAAATCTGCTCAAAATTTTAAATGAGAAAATTGAGCTTGTTTCCACGAATGTAACTTTTATTACGGAAAAATTTCAAACAGATACAAATAAAGAGAATGGCATAATGACCAGCTCGCCTCTTGCCCATAGCCAGGACCCAGACTAAACTGCTATCCACATTTGCCTTTCAGATTTCATCTACCTCATCCTCCTTTTTTTTTTTTTCCCTAGAATATTTAAAAGCACACCCCAGGAATCACTTAATTTCATCTGAAAACACTTCGGTGTAAATCTCTAACAGACAGGACTTAAAAATAAGCAAACTACCATTCTCAATTCCAATAAATTAAAAATAATTTCTCAGTATTATCTAGCATCCAGTTCATGTTCAATTTTTTTCATTTGCCTAAAAAAAAAAAAAGTCTTTTTACTGTTGATCCGTTTGGGTCAATTCAAGATCAAAACAAAGTTTTCGATCGATTGGTATGACTTTCAAGTCTTCTTGAATCTGTAACATGAATATAACTTTTTAAATGTATAGTAATTTTTATATTATACTCTGCTTATTTTTAAAAATACCTTTATTGAGATGTAATTCACATACTGTTGCAGGCTGAAAAATGATCCCTCCACTCCCTAAGATATCAGATTCTAATCCCTGGAACCTGTGACTATTACCTTATATGGAAATACGGTTTTTACAGCGTAATAAAGTTAAGAATCTTGAGATGGGAAGATTATCCTGTATTACAAGAGTAAGCCCTGAGTACAGTCACCTGTGTCCTTCAAGAGGGAGATTTGACACACACTGAAGGCTTTGTGAAGATGGAGCCGAGAGATTGGAAGATGCTGGCTGATTCGAATGACACAGCTATAAGCCCGGAATTGACAGCAGCCACCAGAAGGTGGAAGAGGCGGGGAGGGGCCCTGCCAACACCTTGAGGCTGCCTTGGGATTTCCGGCCTCCAGAACTGTGAGAGAATCAATTTTTGTTGTTTTAGGCAATCACGTTTGCGGTAAATTGTTGCAGCAGCTACAGAAAATGAATACCCACACCATACAGCTCACTCATTTAAAGCATACAATTTATTGATTTTTGTTTGTTCGTTTGTTTTTCAGATAGAGTCTCACTCTGTGGCCCAGGTTGGAGTGCAGTGGTGTGATCTTGGCTCACTGCAAATTCTGCTACCCAGGTTCAAGCGATTCTCCTGTCTCAGTCTCCTGAATTTAATAGTTTTTAGTATATTCACAGTTATGTGTCCATCACCACAGTCAATTTTGGAACACTGTATCACCCCAGAAAGAAATATTATATCTATTGGCAATCACTCACATTCCTTCCATCCCCCAGCCCTGGGCAACTACTAGCCTCCTTTCTGTTTCTTTAGATTTGCCTATTCTGGACAGTTTACATAAACGGAATAATACAATACATGGTCTTTTGTGTCTGGCTTCTTAGTGTAATGTTGTCAAGGTTCATCCATGTTGTAGCATGTATCAGTACTTCATTTTTATTGCTGAATAAGAGCATAGCTGTAATATTAATTTATAATCTTAAAATACCTGTGAGCAAATCCTGATGAAGATTTTTTTTTTTATGGCAATCTTTTCAATGTATCAGTAGTCACTATTCATACTTTGTTTGCACAAGCCAGGGATTTAAACTGTTTAGTTTATTTAAATCTAATGGTTTCATGTTTAAACCTTCCTAAAATTTGCAACAATTGAAATTTTATTTAAGGAATCTAACAGCTTATTCGTTGCTTTCACTGACAAATGTAATACTGGAATCTCTTGCGGTAGCGTGAGTGGATTTCAAGTCTGATAGTTTTTCACAGCAAATTTTTCAAGATAATGATGAAGCTGTTAGTGCTCAGGCACCACAAAGAAGAGGGCATGGGAGCTGAAAGTGGGTAGAAGTATAGGACAATGTAAAGACAAAGCCTGGGGCCACATCTGACAGATGTGTCAGCAGCCTCAGCTGAGCCTCCCAGACCTGCACCCCTTCTGCAGCGGCTGCTGCAGCCCCTGCTCCTGGGGTCAGAGGTGTGCTGTAAGGGGCTGCTGAGCCAGGTGGGAGGGCGTCTCTTTGGTTTCTGACATCCTATCACAATGGGACAAGGAGTCTGCGTGTCTCTGTTACTCACTGCACTTCCCCCTTCAGGGCCCACTTCCCTGGGGCTGCCCTTTGAGAAGCACTAGACTAGGTGCCCCAAGTCAGAGGTGGCCAGCAGCACCCTGTGACATGGTCGTGGCTCCCACTCTGCCACACTCATTATAAAGCTCTGCTCTAGGTTGGCCATGAGCATTTGGGGCTAATAAAAATGAATGAAGTACTAATACATGCGACAACATGGATGAACCTTGACAACATTACACTAAGAAGCCAGACACAAAAGACCATGTATTGTATTATTCCGTTTATGTAAAATGTCCAGAATAGGCACATCTAAAGAAACAGAAAGGAGGCTAGTAGTTGCCCAGGGCTGGGGGATGGAAGGAATGTGGGTATGTGGGAAATGGCAGGAGGGCACAGAGAGTTAATTTCATATGGCTAATTTCTATGGACCAGTGACTGCTGTGGGCCTCTTATTTCCCTTCTTTCTGAACACTGCTGTCTGTTGTGGTTATCTCATCCTTGCACTGTCATTGTAAGTTGGGAGTTAGGAACAGATAGCTTGTCATGTAGATCAGAGTTCTGATGGAGAGACACGGTACCCCAGGAGCTGCACCTGAGCAGTCCTCCTTCATCGGGGCTCAGGTGATGAGGTCATGGACTTTGAATTGATGCTATAATGAGATGAGATTTTGGAGATCTTTGAAGGGGGTTAGTGCATTTGACATTTGGCAGGGATGCAAATTATTGTGGCTAGCTGGCAGAATGTCTGAAAAGTAGTTATCATCAATTCCTTCCCTCTCTGTATTCATACCATCCCTCTGTTAGGAGATAGATTCGTTTCCTCCCTGACCCCTTGAATCTGGGCTGCTCTATGAATGCTTTGACCAATACAGTACAGCCGAAGCGATGCTCTAAAATTTATGTAAGAATTCAAGGACTTAGAATATCCAAAACAATCTTGGAAAAGAAAAAAAAGAGTTAGAGGACTTGTCCAAGTGCAGTGGCTCACGCCTGTAATCCCAACACTTTGGGAGGCTGAGGTGGGCAGGTAGCTTGAGCCCAGGAGTTCGAAACCAGCCTGGGCAAAGTAGTCAGACCCCCATCTCTACAGAAAATAAAAAAAAATTAGCCAGGTGTGGACCTGTAGTCCCAGCTACTCAGGAGGCTGAGGTGGGAAGATCGCTTGAGCCCAGGTGTTTGAGGCTTCAATGAGGCAAGATCGCACCACTGCACTCCAGCATGGGTAACAAAATGAGACCCTGTCTCAAAAAAAAAAAAAAAAAAAAAAAAAAGTTAGAAGTCTCACATTTCCAGATTTCAAAGTATTCTCTAACTTTGTAATTAAGTGTGATATTGGTGTAAGAATACACATATGAATCAATGTAACAGAATAGAGTTCAGAAATAGACCCATGTGTATGTGGCTAATTGAGCTTTACAAAGGTGCCAAGGTAATTCAGTAGAGAAAGAATAATCTTCTCACAAATGATATTGGAACAACAGGATAAATATATGAAAATATGAATGTTAATCCCTATCTCATACCACATACAAAAATTAGTTCAAGATGGATCAGAGACTAAGTGGAAAAATTACAACTACAAGTTTTCAGGAAATAAAATAAAGTCTTCTCAAACTTGGGTAGGTAAACATTTCTTGGAGAAGACACAAAAATCACCAAACATAAAAAAAATTGATGTGTTGGACATCATGAAAATTTTACAAATTCTGCTTATCAAAAGTACCATTAAGAAAATAAAAGACAAGCCACAGGTGGTGGATGTGGGGGTGGAGACATCTGGGAAAGGACATTTATTCAGATATATTAAAAATTTCTACAAATCCATAATAAAATAAAAACCATGTAATAAAAAATGGGCAAAAGACATGAACAGACACTCTATAAACAAACTAATAAGAATAGCCACTAAGCAGATGAAAGGTGTTATCAGTCATCAGGAAATGCAAATTAAAATCAAAGTGAGCGACCACATTTTAAAAATAGCTAAAATTAGTCAGACAACACAAATGTTGGCAAATATGTGGAGCAACTGGAATTCTCATAATTTGCAGGTGGCAACAGGGTGTGGTATTAATGACTTTAGAAAACCTTTTGTCTGCCTGTTAAAAAAGGTTATACATACACCTACCTATGAGCTAGCGTCTCTACTCCTAGATATTTATCCAAGAGAAATAAAATAATACATCTATAGCAAGACTATATAAGAAATTTGTATAAGAATATTTATGGCAGGCCTGGCTAGGTGCTCACGCCTGTAATCCCAGCACTTTGGGAGGCGGAGGCAGGTGGATCACCTGATGTCAGGAGTTTGAGACCAGCTTGACCAACATGGTGAAACCCTGTCTCTGCTAAAAATACAAAAATTAGCCAAATATGGTAGTGTGCACCTGTAATCCTAGCTACATGGGAGGCTGAGGTAGGAGAATTGCTTGAACCCAGGAGGCAGAGGTTGCAGTGTGCTGAGACTACACTATTGCACTGCAGCCTGAGCAACAGGAGTGAAACTCTGTCTCAAAAGAAAAAAAAAAAAGAATGTTTATGGCAGGTTTATGAATCATTGCCAAAATCTGAAGACAACCTGCATAACTGTCAATAAGAGAATGGATTAACGAATTGTGGTTTTGTTATACAATGGAATATGGCTCAGCAACAAAAAGAGCAGTAATATATATATAACAGCATGGATAGGTCTCCAGCACATTATATTGATGGAGGAAGCTAGGGACAAAGGGCACATCCTGCATGATTCCACTTTATAAAGTTAAAGCAGAGGCAACACTAAGCTACAATGATAAAAATCACAACAGTGGGTGCCTCTGAGGGTGGGGCGGGGAATGACTGGGCAACAGATGCAGGAACTTTCTGGGGTAATCAAAACAGCACATTGTACTCCTTAAATATATATAATTTTTATTTGTTAAGCCTCAATAAAAATGGAAAAAAGAGAACTTTCTAGGGTAATGCAAATTTTTTTTATCTTGATGGTGGATTTTTATCTTGATGGTGGATAGACCGTGGATTGCACGGGTGTGTACATTTAGCAAAACACATTCAATTATCAATTTAAGATATGTGCATTTTCCTCAATATACATTTTTCCTCAATTTAAAAAGTTGCAACTATAGAGAAGCTACATGAATGAGTATTTCCTAGGTCTCATCATTCAGGCCTTAGTTCAAATGTCACTTCCTCAGAAAAACCTGCCCTGCCCAGCTATGATTATCCTTGCTGCTTAGGCTGTATCACAGAGAGCCCACTTTTATTTTCTTCATAATGCTTATCTGTATCAAAAAGTATAATTTAAAAGCAATTAAGCAATTATTTGGTTAATTGCCCCATCACCTCTGACTACAGTGTAACTTCTGTGAACATAGGAACTGTGTCTCTTTTGTTCACTGCTCTATCTCTAATACCTGATAGCAAGGATTTGCTCAATAAACATTTGTTGCTATTAAATGAATAATGGATACAAGGGCAGACAAATCTGACCAATAGAGATTAAGTTCCTTCTATTTGGAAAAACATGGGATGGGGATCACACAAGGGGACTCACCATCATCAAAGGAACTGGCGGTCAGTTCTATTCCTTGGATAAACATATGCTAGGTGCCTCCTGTGTGCTGAGTGCTGGACTGAAACCAGACACACTCAGATAAGTAAAACTGGATTATTAGTGGTATTGAGATGGGTGTTGAATGAAAAACGGACAGGCTGGCTACTAGAAATAGGGCAGGCTCTTTGGATTCCCCACATGCCTTTGAACATCTATTTTTAGGTCCACTGGGTTTTTTTCCCAAGTGTAGTAACTTCCTGTTAAAGCTTTTGAGCAAAAGACCACGACAACCAAATCAGGGAGCTAGGATTGGCAGGAAAAGGACTAGTTAGGACCTGAGCAGTGTGGGGTGATGAGGGCCTGAGCAGTGGGAAGGAAGAAGAAATGATGCATGAAAAAGATACTCTGCCCACAATAGTAGCTTTTATTGTATATTACCTGTAAGAGACGTCAGGCCTTGGCCATTAAATTTTATTTTTCTTAAGAAGCATTCTTTTATAATTGTTTTGTAAGCTTTAGGGAATTGCCTTGCAATTCATGCTTGTGGAGGAATTTTAGGCAAATGTTTTCAAATGGTACTCATTGATTAATTGCTTCCAAAGTCTATTGAGTAGGCCTTTATCTGGAAAATGCCTTCCTTGGCCCTCACAGTCATCCTTTCCCAGAAACCAGAATTTATCTCTTTTAGTTGGTCACAATCACTAGCCCTCTCCCGCAGCATTTCCTTGTCAATGATAGTTTACACATTTCCTTCCCAGGAGACCTTCGGGACATAAATAGACACAAACCAGCTTGGGCAGCATTGTGAACAACCCTTTCAGGAAGTAAGAAAACAACTGGTCTCTGAGTCCATGAAGGAAGCAGATTTACATTTCAACAGGGACAACATAGGCTTGACATAAATGACAACTGTCTAGTTCTAGAAGATTTCCTTAATTGGGCCTAAAAAAGAGCAGATGGGGCAGCTATGTATGGAATGATTTGGGTATATTTCTGGCTAGAAGCACAGAAGAGATTTATGACTTCTTTATTTTTTAAAAGTTTATGTATTTTTGGATCATGAGAGCAGTACTTGTCATTGTTTCAAACTCAGAAAATAAAAAGTGGCACCTAGATAATATTACTCAGAATCCCACTACCCAATCATAGCCACTGTTAGTGGTTTGATGTAGTTGTTTTCAAATAACATATCTGGTGTATTCATAGTTTTGCATCTTGATTTCTTTCATTTAGCATCTTCCTGAATTATTAAATATCCCCCCAAGCTCATTTTTAATGGCTGTGTAATACTGTCTTATAAGACTGTATAATAGTTACTGTTCTGTGTCCTTGTCCATGTCAGTATAGGTTGTTTACAATTTCTCAACACTAAAAAGAACAGCTGAAAAGAGCTTGGCATATCAATGTTTCTCCACATTCCTGATTGCTTCCTAGGAAGAGATTTCTTTAAAGCAGCTCTTGTTATGGTGTGACGCCTTAGCCACCTCCACCAGAACCAGGCATTAATGCACATCAGGATCCCAACCCAGTCCTGCAGTATCTGAATCTCTGCAATTAGGGCCCAAAAATCTGCCTGGAAAAAAGAGCTCCTGAGATTTATAGGCACACTAAAGTTGCCTATTATTGAGTTTCATAATTCTAGAAGAAATTACTGGATAGTTTTACTTTCTAACTGTATTTGTATTTCTAAATGCATTTTTATTTTTATTATTTATTTATTTATTTTTTTGAGAGGGAGTTTCATTCTTGTTGCCCAGGCTGGGGTACAAAGGTGCAATCTCAGCTCACTGCAACCTCTGCCTCCTGGGTTCAAGCAATTCTGCTGCCTCAGCCTCCCGAGTAGCTGAGATTACAGGCACCCACTACCACGCCTGGCTAATTTTTTGTATTTTTAGTAGAGATGGGGTTTCACTGTGTTGGCCAGGCTGGTCTCAAACTTCTACATCAGGTGATCTACCCACCTTGGCCTCCCAAAGTGCTGGGATTACAGGCGTGAACCACTGCACCCAGCCTGGATTTTTAAATTTGAAGTTTTGACACATGGTATCAAATCATTTTCCTAAAGCCTTATGTACATTACACTCCTGCTGGCAATGTATGAGGGTACTCAACCCATCAAACTCTTGCAAAACAGCTTTGCTGGTTTGATGGTTGAAAAGTGATGGCTTCATGGAATTAAAAAAATTAATACATAATAATTGTACATATTTATAGAGTATATGAGATATGGTGATACATGCATACAATGTGTAAGATCAAATCAGAGTAATTGGGGTATCCATCACCTCAAATATTTATCATTTCTTTATGTTGAGAACATCCCAAATCTCTTCTAGCTATTTTGAAATATATAATAAATTATTGATAACTATAGTCATCCCACTGTGCTCTTGAACATTAAACCATATTCCTTCTTTCTGACTGTACTTTGGTACCCATTAACCAACCTCTCTTCATCCCTTCCTTCCTGCTACCCTTCCCAGGCCCTGGCATCTATCATTGCTTCTTCCATGAGATCAGCTTTTTAAGTTCCTACGTATAAATGAGAACATGTGATATTTGTTTTTCTGCACCTTACTTATTTTCACTTAATGTAATGTCTTCCAGGTCATCCGTGTTGCTGCAAATAACCAGGTTTTATTCTTTTTATGGCTGAATAATATTCCATTGTGTAGATATACCACATTTTCTTTATCCATTCGTCTACTGATGGACACTTAGCTTGATTCTATATCTTGGCTATTGTGAATAGTGCTACGATAAACATGGGAGTGCTATTATCAAAAATACAAACAATAACAAATGCTGATGAAGATGCGGAAAAAGGAGAATGTTAGTATATTCTTGGTGGGAATGTAAATTAGTACAACTATCATGGAAAATTATATGGAAGTTCCTCAAAAAACAAAAAATAGACCACATAATCTAGCACTCTCACTGCTGAGTGTATACACAGAAGAAAGGAAATCCATATATTGAAGAGATTTCTGCATGTGCATGTTAATTGCAGCACAACTCACAATAGCCAAGATATGGAATCAAGTTGAGAATTTGTCAACGGAGGATAGGATGAAGAAAATGTGGCATACACATACCACGGAATGCTACTTAGCCATAAAATAGAATGAAACAATATCTTTTGCAGAAACATGGATGCAACTGGAGGACATTATCCTAAGTGAAATAACTCAGAAATAGTCAAATTCCTCACATTCTCATGTGTAAGTGGGAGCTAAACATTGACTGCATAGGCATGTACAGAGTGGAATAATAGACACTGGGGACTACAAAATGTGGAAGGTCAAGGGAGAGGTGAGGGTTGGAAAATTACCTGAGAGGTAATCATCCAGACTTCAAAAAGCCCAGACTTCATCAGTATACAATATATGCATGTAAGAAACCTGTACTTGTGGCTGGGCATGGTGCCTCACACCTGTAATCCCAGCAGTCTGGGAGGCCGAGGTGGGCAGATCACCTGAGGTCAGGAGTTCGAGACCAGCCTCACCAACATGATGAAACCCCATCTCTACTAAAAGTACAAAAATTAGCCAGGCATGGTGGCTCATGCCTGTAATCCCAGCCATTCAGGAGGCTTAGGCAGGAGAATTGTTTGAACCTGGGAGGTGGAGGTTGCAGTGACCTGAGATCACACACACCACTGTACTCCAGCCTGGGTAACAGAGTGAGACTCTGTCTCAAAAAAACAAAACAAAACAAAACAAAAAAGAAATCTTTAATTTTATCCCTTAAATAGATAAAAAATAAACCTAAAAAAAGACACAATAATAGAATAATGGAAGCTGGCAAATCTTTGACTAAGCCACCCATATTTGTGTAGATTTGAGGAAATCCCTGGGCGCCAACTCAAGCTTTGGTGAGACTATGTCTTCTTTCATTTTTGTAACTGTAAAATTGAAGGCCCTTGCATACTTCTCAGAAGGCAACCATCCTTTTTTGTTGTGTTTTGTGTTGTTCATCTTGTTTTTTAGGTACTGGAAAGAGATGAGAGGTAGAGAAGAGTGTGAGCAGGGCCTAAGTCTGGCTGCTGAGGGATCTATGTGGTGGAGAGGCTGTCATTTCCAAACCTGCCCCTGGGCTCAAAGGCTGCCGATAATGCCTATGAGCCATGGTGTGTTTCTGGTTGAGAACCTGTAAACTCAATATTCCATCTTCAGATGTTAATCCAAATTGCCTTTTGTGATTCCAGTTTGTTCTTTGGTGAGTTTGGAAGGGCAGCCAGTTTTTCCAGGGATTCCTGGGAACCCCAGTTTAAGCTGACTTTAGAGGCCTCAAATTGCTTTAAAAGCATACATGAAGGCCACGCACCCCATTACCCTGTGATCCCTCTCCCTCTCTCATTCTCCTAGCTTCCCCCACAGCTTATGAAGTTGTTAGGATATGGAAAATGCCTCTAGTGACATCTCAAATATAGAAGTCATCTGTCCTGGAGGCTCAAAATGCGCCTGTTAACTGCTGCTGGCAAAAAAAATCTTTACTGGATTTTTTTTTTTTCTTTCAAAAGAATGGTCATAAATTAACCAACTCACATAAAGATAAAAACATCTGAAATATATTTGCCATCAAAGACAGGCAGCTTTCCTTAAAGGGAACTGAGTGTTGGAAATAAAGATTTGTAAAGTCAGAAGAGAACTGAAAGTCCATGGGTAGCCAGGACTCAACAAAATGCAACGAGTTTTCCTTTTCTACAGGTTCGAAGATGGCAATGCTGCATTTCTTTGTTCTTTGTGGCTCCTCATTGCCTTGTTAATCTGGACGCGCAACGGCCTTCAGGAACTGGTGGGGAGCTCACTGGTCTCTAAGTCCTTCTTAACACAAAAGGACAATATTTAAAAGGCCACCCCTCTCAAAGCCATCTCTAACAGGATTTCTGCCAATATCTGTTCCTTTCAAACAGTAAGGAGACTTAAAAACAGCAACAGCACCTCCCTAAGCCTCCCTTAGCCCTTTCTTTACAAGTTCTTTCCTTTAATGAAGGGAAATTGGCATACTATATTGTGTCAGAGTTGGCATTCGCATAGATACAAATGGGAAGTAAAGAGCTCCTGGCTGCCCCCGTGCCAGGTGTTCGCTAATTGTAAAACTGAATAATGGATAATAACCCATCTTAGTGTGTTTATCAATGCAGTTCGCTCTCTACAATGCAGAAGAGGTCACTGGAGACAATGTGTAGGCCTCTCATCTCTCCTATTCATTAACAAGGTACTGCTGGCTGGAATACAGGCTCCATTACCTAGATGCAACAATGATGGGGCCCTGCATCAAATTGTAATTAGGTTTGATCAGGGCTGGGGTACAGTTGCTATAATCAGAATCACTCAGAATTCATTTTATACTTGTGAAAGGATATGAGGTGAGATTGATTTAATGGTAACCAAAGCAACCCCTTTTTCTATAACTCTCTGAGCTTATAAAAAAGCAAAAAGAGAAAGGGAAAAATGGAGGGCAAAGGAAAACAGAGATGAGCATTTTAGTTCTATTAATTTTATTGTAACTAGTTAGGAGAAAATGTGTTGCAATAAGAGCAAATATGCGACAGCAAGGTGATCACTGTCTGGGTCCTAGAAACTGCTGTGGGTCTCATTACATGCCTACAGCATGTCCTGGGATGCTTAATTTCCTCTCCCTTTTTGTCCATTTCATATGTGTTTGGAAACAGCCTGATTAGGGCAAGAATTTCAATTTGCAGGAAGAAGAGGAGGAAATTCAAGCTGAGTAATATTTCCTTTCTTTAGTAAGAATCAGTTATTCAGCGTTTCACCTTTGGCCCTTTGTATATATCTCAGACCTAATGACCACTGGTTTGCTATAAGAGCAAAGAGAAGGTTTTGGAGACCTGTTTGTGACATGGTTTAAGAAGTTACAGAGATGTGAGTGGTGTGGTAAAGGGATCATATCTAATTCCTCATTACTCATTTAGTAACTGAGTGGTTACTAAATTTTTTCAGGTTAGCCAGGTGCTGTTCTGGGACTAGAGTCTCACCTTAAGGTTTGAAATAATTGGTGAAATGTGTGAATATGCATACATTTCCATTTATGTACACTGTGCAGCTATTGATACACCTGATTTGCTCTATTTATGTGTGTTTGATCTCTAATATTTAGACACCATAAGTTAAATATTTGTTCTTTCTCTCTCCCCAGGAAGATTTAGAAAAAAATATATATATAAATATATACTAACATTTATATAAAAATATATGTATCTATCGTATCAGCTTCAAGAGTAGAAGTATCACAGTCATTTTGAGGATACTTTATGTAGGTAATGACTTAACAGGGAGAGGCTTTTTTTTTCTTAAATACATCTCAGGTTATTTTGTGGATAAGCAAATGGCATGAAAATATTTCCAGTCGTTTAATTGAGTAGGAAGTATTGAAACAAAGTGTATCTCTTTCAGATTTTAAAAAAGAAACACTCTAGCTCTTTTTTTTTTTTTTTTTTTTTTTTGCTTGGACACAACCTCTTGGCTACTCAAATGGTGAAACTATACTCAACTAAGGAAAGTTATAGAGGTGATATTGGCACACATCATTGCATATCTGACTACCTAGAAATTTCATGTGTAGATTTAGATTTTATGTCACATGTTAATTAGGATGTCTGAGGTTTGATTAAAACATCAAATTTAGCTAAAATTGATTTTACCTCTTTTGGAGTTGGATATTTTACGCAACAAATTTATTGCTTCATTATTTTTCTCTTTCTTCTTGTTTGTTTCTGTCAAAGACGATGTGAGTAAATGAATGTGAAGTTGTGGAGATGGAATTAAGACAGTTAGGAAGTGGAAGCGTGACTCTAATGGCAATCTTCATGCTGTAGTTTTATAGATTTTCTTGACTTTTCTCCCATTATTCTAATATATAAAGAGTATATGGAAGAAACAGTGGGGACATTAAAGTTTAAATGGACTCAGATGGATGTACATCTCGTGTTGTATTTTGAAAAGTAGCGACCAAGGTATGTGTGCTGAAAGGCATAGCCGGCCTGATACTGCTGGCCTTAGAAAGGCCTATTTGCAAAGTTGGTCCTTGGCTGGTGTCTGGGAACTGGGTTAGTAAAAACTTCCCTACACTGATGCAAAACTTTCCTTAAATGATAAGATTGACTTACTGTACAAACAACGTGGTTTATGCTGGATACCTGCCTTCCTTCTGGGAACATGAAATGTCAGGGACTGCAGTTAGTCATATGGGTCCTGTGTGCCTGTGTGACCAACCTTTGATAAAACCTCTGTTCTTTTAGGCTCAGGTATGTGTTCCTGGTGGACAGTGCATGCCACAGGGTATTGCTGGAAGAAATAAACCTGTCCTGTCTAATGCCACCAGCAGAGGGTTCTTGGAAGCTTGTTCTTGGTTTCCTCCAGACTTCATCCATAAGCCTTTTCCCTTTGCTGATTTTGCTGTAATAAATCATAGCCATGAGTACAAATATATGCTGAGTCTTGTAAGTCCTAAAGGACTGGTGTCCTTGGCTTTATTCAATAAAAGAACTTAATAAGATCATAAGCAAGTCATTGAACTTGGGGATGGCCTAGGGAACCCTGACACAGTAAGAATGTAGATTGAGTTGTTTGGTTATTAACTCTGTCCACAACCCCCGGAGCAGATGACTCAGTAAAATAGTGAAAATTCTTATGCCCAGTGTTATTGCTCAATTTGGAGAGGAAGGATTCGGCTGAAGACTCTGAACAAGCAGACCAGGGGAATTTATACATGCCAGGCTCTCTAAAGGAGTAAGAGCAGGTGTGAATATGTATGTGTGTGTGGAGGCGGGGGAAGGTACTTGGAAAGCCCTAAGTGAGGTTCTACCCTCTAACCTCTTCTAGCACTCCCTCACCCAACTATTAACTACCAGCCCCCCAAATCACAAATAGTTTATTCTGTTCCCTCTTTGGATTGGAAGAATAGGACTTGCTACTGAGGAGAGATATGTCAGTGAAATGGGGGGCTGATTCTGTCTGAGAGTCTAGGTTCTAATGCTTCAAGTCAAACCGGAAATCCATCTGAAACAGAAAGATATTCCCCTATGGAAATAGCACATGTCCCCACTTAGGTGGAGCAAGGCCTGGGACTGTATATCAAATCAAATGTTGGAAGAGAGAAAATAATTCACATCCCCCAAAAAAGCTGCACATAGACCCAGCTGGCCATTCACCTCCACTCCCAGGACAGCAGGCAACAGAAACATGGATACAATCTCCTCAAACTCTAGCTCAGGGGTGAACACGATGTGGCCTCCAATATAATGGGAAGAGAGTAAATTAGAATTCACCCACACCACATCAGAGCAAGCACCGGGCAAGCATACCATGCTCCCCCTAAAATAAGAGAGGAAGAAAGGAATATAACATTGAACACACGGAGAATCCAGTCTGTAAGAAACCGTAACTCACGGAATAGAGAGCTTTATTCAATAGAAGAGCTTCATAAGATCACAAATTCAACAAAACAAGAACTCAGAAATGAGATGCTGGAACACCAGAATAGAAAGAAGAAAAGTGATGGAAAACCTAAAGAAAGAAACTGAAGAACAAATCAATACCATTATAGACCTGACATGTGTATCTGATGTTTCAGGGGAAAGAACAGACAGGGCAATAAACTGAATTCCTGACAGAGAAAGGGCCTGAAATAATCACAGTGTTTGCAGAGGAAAACAAGAGTGAAACATTTAAGAGAAATTAGATACATATTGAAGGTAGACAAAGATAATCAAACATTTAAGAATAATTGGTGAACTTAGAGGACACAGCCCAACAAATGAAGTGTGCAAACTCTTCAAAGACGTAAGAAGAAAGTTTCCTGAACAAGGTGCAAAGAAAAATGGCTACAGAGTGGCCAACGCTGAACTATATCTTAGTTAAGTTGTCTGCTTCAAGGATGGAGAATAAATTGCTCATGGATCCAGGCAGAAAATGCAAGTCATTTACAAGGAAGAGAAGAATCAGGCCAGAGATGTCTCCACAGCAACACTGTATTCCAGAAAAAAATCTGTTGTAATGTCTGTGAAAGAATTGTGAACCCACAAAATGTTATCCTGAGGCAAGTTACCATTCAAGTGTAGTGGCCAAAGATTTTTTCAGAGACAAAAGAACTGAGTTCTACTTGAAAAAGTATGTGATGATGAAATGTAGTCATGGAAGATGTAAATATGGGAACCCAGCAAAAGAACAGCGATAGCAAAGGGCCTGGTGAACTTGGAATCCATTTAATCACAGAACGACATTAAACAAATATGGGAATTATGTTTATAAAGATGAATGTAAATGTTATAATCTTGATCATAGAGAAATAGTATGAAACAAAAAATGAGAAATGGGAAGTGTAAGAGTAATCATTTTTTTCAATGCTCATTGCTGAGGCAATTGATATTTTCTGTGGGATTCACTTTTATTTTAAAAAATGAAGCTTCTGATGTTTTGGGTCTTTTTGTATTTTTTTCTCTTTAAGCTTTTAGTAAATAATTTTCCTGTGACTAAAAAAAAATCCCCTTCAGTTTTAACTTAATTTTTTTCTGATTAATTGAAGAAAATTTTAAGTTAATGTTTTAAATAAATAGCATCTAGGCTGGGTGTGGTGACTCACACTTGTAATCTCAGCACTTTGGGAGACTGAGGTGGGTGAATCGTTTGAGGCCAGGAGTTCAAGACCAGCCTGGAAAACATGGCGAAATGCTGTCTCTACTGAAAATACAAAAATTAACTGGGCATGGTGGTATGTACTTGTATTCCCAGCTACTTGGGAGGCTGAGGAAGGAGAATCACTTGAACCCACCAGGTGAAGGTTGCAGTGAGCCTTGAGATCATGCCACTGTACTCCAGCCTGGGTGACAGAGTGAGACTCTGTCTCCAAAAATAAATAAATACATACATACATACATATATACATACATACATATAAACATAAATGGCATTTCTATTATGACTTCATTTGTGTGAAATTATGTCCATTTACACACACACACACATCCCCCCCCCCAGAGTAATACTCACCAAATGTTAATTAGTTTTTTCTGAATAGTAAGATTTTTGTGTTGACTTTTTAAAAACTCATCTTACTTGAATTTATTACAATGAGTGGATTTATTATCAGACACTTAAGACATTAAAAACATTATGGAGAATAATTTGATGAATTTCCCATGCATCCACTACCCAACTTAAGGAAACACAGGCTTACAAAAAAACCTTTGGAGTTTATTATTTGTGTGTGTGTATGTCTTTTTTTAATGGAGTAATTTTTCTTCTGAAATAAGTTTCTTCTCAATTTCCTTCCTTTTGTAAAGGGTCTTAGAGTTAGATTAACAGAAGAAAGGTAGTAAGAAATGAAAAAGCTTTATTCTCTGCTAGTGGGAGGATTAGAATAAAAAGGAGAAAACTCCTGTATTCTGACAGGACAGCAGCAGAGGAAAAGCTTTGGAATGGGTTCTTTTGGCTGATCCTAAGTTCAGATGCTTCCCCTCGCTGATTGTAAGTGATCCATGGTTAGAGTTTATGGTTAAGTGAGAGAACACAGCACACATCTGGAGCATTAAGTCTTCATGGCTAACATGGCATTTCCAAAGTAAAAGACTCAGTTATTTTCTCTTTGTTTCTTGGCCCTCTTCCTTATGGCAGCAAAGAGGGCTATAGGACAAGATACGGTGCTGTTTGTCATTCTCTGGCATTTACTGAAAAGTTGGCCGTTCTAGGCTTGGGATGCCTTTCTGTGTTCTGAATATCGTGTACACAGTTCCTGGTCTGGACTTGAAATTTGTTGGCGAGCTTTTGGTTACCTGTTCAGTTCACCTGTTTGTTTCTGGAGCACCCTCTGGGTAGAGAATCCTATTACCATTTCTTTTAGCAAATTGAGAGACGTGAATTCAAATAGATGTATAAATAGTAGCTCTCCTTTCATGGACTCACCCAACATCTATTTGTTTGTTCACTCAGCAAATATTTACAATCCAGAATGGAAAATGAAGACCTGGAAAAAGCATGTTTCATTTAATCAAGATGTGAGAATTAGAATCTCATTTAAAAAAAAATTTATCATCCTCTGAAAGTATTGGACTTGTTTGTATATCATTTTTAAAAATTCATCCAGCAAGCACTTTACCAGTTCTCACTGATATTCTGGAGGTCAGCTACCCTACTGATTTCTCTGTCTAGATTCAACCAAAAGTGGAATCTTGGTGTTTGGGCAGTTTCCTTCTACAACCTGAGATTACGGTTGTGCCCTTGCCTGGTGGTAGTGTCAAACAAAGGGGCATAGCTGTGGGAGCACTTTGCCTCAGGTATAGACAATGGGCAGGCACATGGTTTATGAAGAACTTAAAAGCAATACAAAATCAACTAAAATTTGGTCTGCTTTTTATTATTACCATATGCTGGCAATTATAAACAATGTCAAAGATAAAATACTCCTACATACACAAACACACAATTTGTTGCACTAAATTCTAAACAATTGCAACAGTTAATTGAATGAGGTAGCCATATGCTTCTCCGCTGTGGGGCAGATACATTTACAACTTTAACTACTTTTGAGTAAAAGTATTTATATAGGAAAATGCCCATTTTTGTGGGAAAGCTTGTTGCCCACGCTGAAGCACAGAAACAGATTTCTATTCACTTCTATTAACATGTAGGCTGAGGAGTCCTTTCCAGAAATTCATTTCACACATCACAGAGTTTTTATTTGCACTTACCACTTTAAACAGTGTAATGGAGTGGTGAACTGCGAGGTATAATGTTTTTGTTTGGCAAATTCAAGTGTTATTTCATACATGAAATATTTTATGGAATTTGAATAGTATCTTTAAAATTAAAAAATATTTTAAAAATTTAAAACTAAATAGCCAACTCCAGAAAATAGTAATTATTACAGAAAATAATTTTATATAGAGGCAGAGGCTGTTAAAAAATGACCTAACTGGTGTCCAGTTCACAAGAGAAGCCACTGCCTGGCAGTTTCGTTTAATACTCTGGTGGTCAGACTTCTACCTAACGGAGAGTGTGGCTCTTACGTAATCGGCTGTAGTTTTCTTTCTGTTTTCTGCCCTTCTTCTCTTAGATATTTTTTATACTGCGTCACGAGATAAAGAGAAATGCATTATATTTTCAAGGTCTTTTATTTAATCCCACTTCTGAGTGAATGAAAATTGCCACAGAACGCCCACGACAGCAATTTACATCTTTTCCAAGTTTATTATTCACTTACTTATGGACGGGGGTAAAATAAAAGAACCATGCCAGGAAAAGAACCATTTCAAACCTTTTCATGCCTGGTTTGGTTGAAGCTTGGAACATTCATGCCGAGCTTGTAAGTTCACTTTAGAAACCAAACCAACCAAGCAAAGGATGTTGATTCCAAAGGCAAAGTGATGTTCAGAGGGGCTCAGGAGAGAGAGGAACCTGGGCACGGGGTAGCAGTGTACACACACCTCCCTTCCTCTAACCTAAACGTCTGCAAAGAAAACCCAAGAACTAAAGGAAAGCCACCATCTCTACCCCAAGACAGCCTCAAGATAAGCAGACTTTGGTGACAGAAGGGCATTAAGCCATTGTTAAAATGGAATCCCACCTGTGCAAAAAACACAGGCGTACCTCCACTTCCAGGACTGTCAACAAAAGAGGAACACATTTCACCATAAGGACAAAAAGATTCCCCAGCACATGGTCAGACGAGTAAAATTCCATTCTATGCATAAAACACGAAGAAGTTTACCAGCACCATTGTGCAGTTTGAAGATTGAAAGTTGTTGGTGGGGTGGAGGGAACACGTGTATTCACAGAGTTTAAAAATAAATGTAGTGGAAGCTCTTTTCTCTGAGCCACTGGGACCAATAAATGGAAAAAGCTGGTTCAATTTGGCTGTCATGGAATGATCTATACTTGCCTTAAATAGGTTAACATAAAATGCATACATGAATGACAATTTACCAGTCTTTTGATGTAAGACCAAGGCTTTTGCTTTGAATTTGGATCTGTGGATTGGAAATTCCCCTACATTTTCTATAATTTCCTGGCTTTGTTTCTTTACAATAGAGAGTTTAAAGACACTAAGAAAACAGACTGAATGCAGAATCTTACTAGATCCCTGTGAATTCTTCTTTTAATTTAAAAAATAGCAGCTTAATTTTTTTAAGGCATCCAATTTAGTTTATGTGAGAACTTTTTCCTTTTGCACCAATTTTCATGAGTTTATACATATTTTTAAATGTGGTTACATAATTACAATAGTACTGGCATAAATAGGTCCATATGTCCAATCCTTGGTAAATGTAAAACTCAATTGGCTGGAGCCACGTAGACTCAGTGTGCTGTGGGCACCAGTCAGGATGTTTTTCTACGAAAATGGAGGGCCTTGTTATTCACAGACTTGAAACTATATTAAGAGAACTTCTACTGTAAAAAGTGAAATTATAAAATTAATTATAGATGGATTGGGTCATGGAAAAGTGAATTTTCTAGATAATTGAATACTTAAAATTATTCCAAACTGGCTGTTGAAGGACAGCTTCCTATAATGTATTACATCTTAGAAAAAAACAATAAAATAAACATATAACTCAATAAGCTGACACTCTAGTAAGCAATAGTGAGTGCCACTGGGGATGTCTGGTGAGCACTATGCCTTTTCAATGGATTCCCCCAGCTGCCTTGCTGGTCTAGTTTGTGCTTCCCTCCTCCCTCATGGACTGTATTTCCCAACCTTCCTGTACACTTCTCTCCCCAAGGTCTTATCTAACCATCATTCTCTTCAAGTTGCCATTTCCATTCCCTGCTTCCCAGCTATGCACCTTCTGTTCCATTTGGTTGACTTTTATTTTTTTCTTCTTTCTAGCATGTAGCTTTCAGTTTTTCTGCCTCTGCAGGAGTTTTCAGGGTTGGAGCCAGGAGGGCTTTGCTTTTTCCTTTTTTTCTACCAGGTTAGCCCAGTTGGATTATGACATCTCCTAATTTTCAACTCTCCTCATCCCTTTTCATGCTGCTTTGCTGGAATTGGATGATTGAGGTTGGCTGGACTGATGGTTACAAAAGAATATGTGAGAGTATTGAGGGAGTGACTAAATCCCTCAGGGATAAGAGAGGGAACAGGACCTTCCAGAAGGTTGTGCTCTTATTGTCTCAGACTTTGTATATACATGTTTATTTCTGTAAATTGCTTTCTCCATTTGGATGAACTACAATACCCAGAGTAAAAAGCTACCAGGAACGAGTTCTGTTCAAAATTACAGAGATGGACATTGGAGTCTCAGTGAGTTTGCTTGAGAGTTCTCGGAATAATATGAAAATAGCTTTAAAAGAGACAACAGGAGAGCATACAGAGTGGAGCTGCTTTTTTTTTTTTTTTTTTTTTTTTTTTTTTTTTTTTTATGCTGAAATTGGTTCAGATAGAATGAAACTGTCCCTCTTAAGATTCGAAAAATAGGCCGGGCGCGGTGGCTCACGCCTGTAATCCCAGCACTTTGGGAGGCCGAGGCGGGCGGATCACAAGGTCAGGAGATCGAGACCACGGTGAAACCCCGTCTCTACTAAAAATACAAAAAAATTAGCCGGGCGCAGTTGTGGGCGCCTGTAGTCCCAGCTACTCGGGAGGCTGAGGCAGGAGAATGGCGTGAACCCGGGAGGCGGAGCTTGCAGTGAGCCGAGATTGCGCCACTGCACTCCAGCCTGGGCGACAGAGCGAGACTCCATCTCAAAAAAAAAAAAAAAAAAAAAAAGATTCGAAAAATAAAAGCCAAAACAACCCACTCACATATCTCAAATCCCGGTTGAGCTAAAGCTACAAATAACATTCATTTGTAGGATACAGTTGAGAGATGACGCTGGAATAATGAAGGCTCATAAGCTGGGCTGTAGTTAGCGTAAGAGGTAAACAGGGGCCTTCTTGTTTTCACTCTTTTGGAAGCTCTAATTCATTTCTAATTACTATCTCCTGGAAAAACATCTTGTTGTCATTGCCTTTTAAATTTCTTTCTCTTTTTAGAGAAAACACATATTTTAGGTCATTAAGAAAAACCTTGTCTTAATTTGGATGATGTTTTTATTCTACAAAATAGAATTATTATCTTGTTCGAGGCACAATTTGTGTGGTAAGAAGAAGAGGCTGTATGCATTTTAATTTGGCAATGAATTAACAATAATAAAGAGGATGTGACTTTTCCGCTGTTACACGGTTCAGATCTACATGTTTATTTAGGCCAGAGAAAAAGCATCCTTGCTATTTGAAGTTTTACAGGGAATTGGTAAGGAGGAAAAAATAATGGCATGTGAAATATCAAAACCTTTCCTTAATTTTCAACTCAATAACGTGTTTTGCAATTTTAAAAGTCCACGAAGAAAAAGAAAAAGAAGACTTTACAATTAGTAGGCGTAAAAAAGAAAAACCAATATAGTTTTGTATAGACAAGGAAGCAGAATGTGGCAAAAATTAGCTTTTGTTGTTTTTCATATTATGAAATATTCCCCAGTACATATGAAAATGTAAGTAGACAAAACATTTTTTCTCACTTATAAGCTGAGGTTATCTTGGTTATTTTTTGAACAGCTTAGTCTGTTCTTACGGTAATTTGGGGAAATGTATGAATGGATGGGATAAACTTTTCTTTGAGATTGAGAATGAAAATGGGCTCAATGGAGGGCCACGGTCTTCCTCAGTGCATAGCAGATTCCGAAGACATCACTCACACGAATTGTCCACCACTTCTAGTTCCAAGAGAAGGTGTGAGAAAAAGGGGTGAAGGGACCAGCATTGCCTGGAAAGATGGTTGGGGGAGTAATCAGCTGGGGAGGCCACGTTAGTCTGGATACAGACCAGAGAGGGGACCAGAGAGGTCTCAGACTTTGCCATTTTACTTCTTGATTTACTAATGGGCTCCAAGTGTGAACTGTAATGTAGAGAGTCAGGAAGAAGGTAGGTCTTAAATCTTGTTAAAAAATAGATACATTCTTAAATGCTTTAGCTTGTAGAGAAGAAAGAAGAAATTTTGATTATTCATTATGCTTCTATTAAAATACTGGGAAAACTATTTACTCATTTGATTTTTACCAGCTGCATATTTGTATGACATAGGTGAACTATATTTGTTTTAACAAGACCAAAAATGCTGAATGCAAAAAGAAAAGTACATTATTCACAATTCTACCTCTAAGAGATCAGTACCGTCGACATATTATATTTGTATGTGTGTGTGTATATGTGTGTGTGTGTGTGTGTGCGTGTGTGTGTGTATTCTTTCATTTGGCAAACCAAAAAAAAAAAAAAAAAAGATATTCTTAATATTGTCTCTTTAGGAGATTTCACATTAAAATATTCAAATGAAAGAGACATAAAATTCATAGAGGCAAGGCCCTGCTGTAAACCTGTAGTTACAGAGCAAAGAAACAAGCTTTTCCAGGACTAGCTTTTAACTAACACCTTTCCTGAAAACTTCCCTATTTTTTCTGTTCTGCTGGGGAAAAATAAGGAACCTGGAAAATTAAAGGCCCAATCATCCATCTAGTTGAGAGGCTCTCAAAGTGTGGTCAAGGGACCAGTAGTGTCACAGCCACCCGAGGACTTGTCAAATGCAGATTGTCGGGCCCCACCTCAGACCTGAATTGGAAATTCTGTGGGTGGGGCCCAGCAAGCTGCGTTTTAGTGGGCCTTACTGAGTGACTCTGACGTACACGCAAGTTTGAAAACCACGGCCCCTGGAGAAATTCTAGAGTGGGGTCTGGGAATAATGACTGGGGGAGCACACAGGGGCTCTGGCAGCCTGTGGTTTGGCTGCAAACGTACAAAGAGACGACTCTGTCAGTGTCTGAGTGGAGTTTCCAAGAAGAGTCTAAAGAAATAAGCAGCTGTTTACTCTGGAGATCAAGTGGCTCAGAGAATCGGGAACATGTAATTTAAGACCAGAAAGAGCAGTTTGTGTGGAGCTATGTCCTAAAGACCAAATTAGGGCTAATGAATATATTGAAGAAGATTAATTACAATATTCATAATGATTCAAGCACTGCTGACTCTCCTATTTTGTTTGAACTAATTTCTTCTGTCTTTATTAGAACAATTAATGGCTGCCAAAAATAATATTGCATTTGTATTTCCTTAAGCATATTTGAATATGTCATCATCTTACACAGGAAACAAAGCACAGTGAATGTTTATTTTTTAAAATATGAAAACACTTGTTTTCAAGCCATAAAAATGTGACTTAAGCCAAGATTCAGACTTTGCAATTAAAATATAGAGAATTTATAAATTTCTTAATTTATTATTTCTGTCCATGTATATAAAAATTATTTTCTGTTCCCAAATTGGGAGCTCTGATTCTTATTAACCGAGTGGCCATTAAGAAAGATCTGAAAACTCTCTTAGTCTTAGTTTCTTCACTTGCAAAATGGAATAATAATAATACAGAACATATGTTATAATAAGAGTCAAATAAGATAGTGCATGCAAAACTGCTTTCTAAGCTGCATAGTATTATCATGACCATTATTAAATTATGATATAAATTTATTTTTGAGATGGAGTTTTGCTCTTGTCACCCAGACTGGAGTGCAGGGGTATGATCTTGGCTCACTACAACCTCTGCTTCCCATGTTCAAGCGAATCTCCTGCCTCAGCCTCCCGAGTAGGTGGGACTACAGGTGCCTGCCACCACACCTGGCTAATTTTTTATATTTTTAGTAGAGACAAGGTTTCACCATGTTGGCCAGGCTGATCTTGAACTCCTGACCACAAGTAATCCACCTGCCTTGGCCTCCCAAGGTGCTGGGATTACAGGCATGAGACACCATGCCTGGCCAATTTTTTTTTAGACAAATCTCACTATGTGGCCCAGGCTGGAGTGCAGTGGCGTGATCTCAGCTCACTGCAACCTTCACCTCCTGGATTCAAGCAATTCTCATGCTTCAGCCTCCTGAGTAGCTGGGATTACAAGCATGTGCCACCACGCCTGGCTAATTTTGTATTTTTAGTAGATACGGGGTTTCACCATGTTGGCCAGGCTGGTCTCAAACTCCCAACCTCAAGTGATCTGCCCGCCTTAGCCTCCCAAAGTGCTAGAATTACAGGAGTGAGCCACCATGCCTGGCCAAAAATTTTAACATAAATGTTAATTTGTTATTTGTATTTCCCTTAGTATGTTTAACTTTTCTACTTACCGTAGAAAATGTGTCCATACCATATCTCATTGAAATTGAAATCTCGTATTCAATTGTAATTCCCAGTGTTGGAGGAGGGGTTTGTAGGAGGTGACTGGGATCATGGGAGTGGAGTTCTCATAAATGGTTTAGCACCATCCCCTCAGTACTGTATAGTGAGCGAGTTCTTACAAAATCTGGTTGTTTAAAAGTGTGCAGCACCTCCCCCCCTTTCCTCCTTCTGCTCCAGACATGTAAGATGAGCCTGCTTCCCCTTCACCTTCTGCCGTGATTGTAAGTTTTCTGAGGCCTCCCCAAAGCCGAGTAAATGGCCAGCATCATATACAGCCTGCGGAACCGTGAGTCAATTAAACCTCTTTTCTTTATGAATTAGCCAGTCTCAGGTATTTCTTTATAGCAGTTCGAGAACAGACTAATGCAGTGATGATATTGACAGAGAAAATGCAATTTGATCTTGGGCAATTTGCTCTCTATCCTGTAATACCTTAGGGCTAGAAAAAATGCAAACTCTAAAACATTGGAAAATAAAAACACATTTTCTCCTCTATGAACATAGATGGAGAAATCTTCACAATATTGGCAAGACTAATCCCCCAATGTATGAAGAGGATAATGCCTTATGATTAAGTGAATTTATCCCAGGAATATAAAGTTGGTTTAAATTTTGGAAATGAAACAATATAACTTGCCATATTATATCATAATTGATGCAGGAAAAAAACTTGACAAAATTTAACACCCATTCATGAAAAAAAAGTCTCAAGAAATTAAGAATACAATAGTTTCCTCACCCTGATAATGTGCATATACAAAAGCCTACTCCCTCTTAGATGAGTGAGTTTTCACCCTACTATCATCAACGTGCAGGGGTCCACGCTCCCGTGAGAACCTGTAGTTACAGAGCAAAGAAACAAGCTTTTCCAGGACTAGCTTTTAACTAACGCCTTTCCTGTACATCGTACTTAACAAACATCATACTTAATAGTGAAATGAACATCATACTTAAGAGTGAAAGACTGCTTTCTCTTAGGTATAGCAGTCACCATTTCTATTTGACATGGTACTGGAGGTCCTAGCCAGTGTAAAAATCCTAGAAAAAGAAGTGAAAGTCATATATATTGGAAAGGAAGAAGTCAAACTGTCTTTATTTGAAGATGATGAATATGAAGAAAATCCTATTCTTCAAAAAAGCGACTAAACAATGTGTGAATTTAGCAAGATTTCAAGATATGGGGTCAATCTACAAAAATCAATTGTACTTTTTTCCTAGAAATCAATAATCAGAAATTGAGTAAAAGTAACACAGTAGCATCAAAATTATGACATTCCCATGGGTCAATTTAACAATGTATGTGTGAGACCTATACCCAGGAAATCAACTTGGAAGACTGTTGCTACCTATGGCCAAGTTGTTTTCCTGGAGGATCCTGGTACATTTCCCAGGAGCAGTATAGACAAGTGTTAGCTTACGTGTGTGTAAGCTTTGGATGTTACTTTTTCTTTTCTTTTCTTTTTTTCTTTTCTGTTCCTCTTCTCTTCCTCTTCTCTTCTCTTCTTTCTTTTTTTTTGAGACGAAATTTTGCCCTTCTCCCCCAGGCTGGAGTGCAATGGTGCGATCTTGGCTCACTGCAACCTCCGCCCCTGCATTCAAGCGATTCTCCTGCCTCAGCCTCCTGAGTAGCTGAGATTATAGGCATGCGCCACTACGCCCAGCTATTTTTTTGTGTGTATTTTTAGTAGAGACGGGGTTTCACCATGTTGGCCAGGCTGGTCTCGAACTCCTGATCTCAAGTGATCTGCCCGCCTCGGCCTCCCAAAGTGCTAGGAATACAGGCATGAGTCAACGTGCCCGGCCACTATTTCATTTTTTAATAAAACTTTAAGATCTGGTTACACTGCTTGAATATCAGGTGTTACTGTGTAATTTTAATATTTACCTTAAAAGCCTAAATTGCAAGTAGTCGTAAAGATTAGAATAGGGACTACTTATTGAGTGTTTATTGCGCGTCAGGCATACTGTAAGTGCTTAATGAACATTAATTCTCACAAGGACTCTATGAGTTAGGTATTTGTCTTAGTCTGTTTTGTGTTACTATAAAGAAATATCTGGAGCTAGATAATTTACAAAGAAAAAAAGGTTTATTTGGCTCGTTATTCTGATGGCTGGAAAGTTCAGCATTGGCATCTGCCTCTGGTGAGAGCCTCCGACTGCTTCCGCTCATGGCGGAAGGCAAAGGGGAGCCGGTGTGTACGGAGATCACATGGAGAGAGTGGAAATGAGAGAGGAGAGGAGATACTCAGCTCTTTTTAACAAGTTCTGCAAGAACTATTAATAGTAGGGTGAAAACTCACTCACCTGAGGGAGGACATTAATCTATTCATGTGGGATCCGTCCTCACGACTTGAACACCTGCCGTTAGGCCCCACCTCCAACACCTGGGATCAAATTTCAACATGAAGTTTGAAGGGGACAGAGGTCCAAACCACAGCGGTGCTGTCGTTTTCCCATTTTACAGGTGAGAAACCGAGGCTTAGAGAGGTTGAGTTTCCAGGACATGCTGCCAGGTTGTAACTGAGCTGGATCTTAAACAAGGCATCAAGCTTTTAACCTTCACATTTAACTACTTCTCTGAGCATTATTAGCTTCAATGCGGTTTTCCTATCAACAGTGGATCTGCACCTAAGCTGGGGATGCAGGCTACTAAAATACGTTAATGAATATTTTTAGAAAGGCAGAAATCTAGGCAGTTCCTTAAAATAGGGGTCCCCAACCTCCAGGCTATGGACGGTGCCCGTCTGTGGTCTGTTAGGAACCCGGCTGCACAGCAGGAGGTGAGTGGCGGGCTAGTGAGCGTTACTTCCTGAGGCCCGCCTCCTGCCAGATCAGCAATGGCATTAGATTCTCATGGGAGCGCGGACCCTATTGTGAACTGCACATGTGAGGAATCTAGGTTGGGTGCTCCTTATGAGAATCTAATGCTTGATGATCCAAGGTAGAACAATTTCATCCCGAAACCATCCCCCAAACCTGTGCATGGAAAAATTGTCTTCCACGAAACTGGTCCCTTGTGCCAAGAAAGTTGGGGACCGCTGCCTTAAGGGAGGAACATATGGTGATGCAGAAGGTGTTGAACCTAAGATGCATATTCCTGGGCCCCATCTCTAGAGGTTCTGCTTCAGGAGAGCTGGGGTAGGTCAGGAATGTGCTCGAGGGAAGCACCCTGGGTCCCTCTGGCGAAGGCGATCTACGGAACTCACCTTGAGAAATACACCCCAGAAGTGGTGGCGGCGTGGTGTGACATTTCAGAAGGAAAGCGCACTTGTGTATCTAGACATCAATGAAACATGGGCAAAAACTGAAGGCATAAAGGGCATTTGGCAAAGATGAAAATCTGATGACCCATTAAATTAAAAGTAAGATTCATAAATATCTTTCCAAGTACTATAGGAATTTATTTTTATAATAGTCATAAAAAAAAAAATAAAGGACTACAAAGTGACTTCTCACTGGCAGGGACTTGTTAGGAAGGGGACGGGGTCAGTTCCTTCCCAGCCATTCTCCTTATTTCTCCATCTTTGGGGGCTCTGTTGGCAGCACATGCCCTTCCCGTGAGCCTGGCAAGAAAAACTCCCCGGATGTCACTAAGCAGGGCCTTGTTTAGAAGTTAAGTGAAGCCTGTACCACTTCTAATTTTTTGACTTTAATACATTAAAAATGGAGAAAGCCAACAAAAGGTTACCAAAATACCAGTATATATAGTATATATTGTTTGCATTTAAATATTTAGTACTTTTAACACAAAAATTCAAGGTAGTGTAATTTTGAATTCATCAGGCAATAGTACGATTTCTTTATAATAATAACTCATGATAGAAGATGTAGTCCGGAAATGGAACAGGGTTTTAAAATTGTATGATGGGCCTAATGTTCCAGCCCTGTCGGTGTGTCTATCTCTAAATGTACATTAACATCATTTGGAGATGATGACAAAGATCTAAATTTGAGATTCTTCCTGAGAGTGAAGTCTGAGCCAAACAACTCTCCTAGCCTACACTAGAATAAACTCGTTGTTAAATATAGTCATATGTCACTTCATGATGGGGATATGTGATGCACAGTCAGGCGATTGTATTGTTTAGGAACATCATAGAATGAGCTTACACAAACCTAGCTGGTAGAGCCTACTACACACCTAGGTGGTATGATACAGCCTATTGTGCCTAGGCTGCAAACCTGTACAGCATGTTACATACTGAATACTATAGGCATCTGTAACTCAATGGTTAAGTATTTTATATCTAAACGTAGAAGAGATACGGTTAAAATATGGTATAAAAGATAAAAAATGGTACATCTATATAAGGCACTTATCATGCATGGCGCTTGCAGGACTGGAGGTTGCTCTGGGTGAGTCAGTGAGTGAGTGGTGAGTGAATGTGAAGCCCTAAGGCATGACAGTACATTACTGTAGACTTTATAAACACTGCACACTTAGGTTACACTAAACTTACAAAAATGTTTTTCTTCAGTAAGACGTTAACTTTAGTTTGCTGTAACTTTTTACTTTATAAACTTAAAAATTTTTGGACTCTTTTGTAAGAACACTTAGTGTAAAACACAAACACATAGTATAGCTGTCCAAAAATACTTTCTTTATATGCTTATTTTATAAGCTTTTCTTGTATTAATATTGTTTCACTTTTTAAACTTCTTCATTAAGAGTGAAGACACAAACACACACATTAGCCCAGGTCTACACAGGGGGAGGATCATCAATATCACTGTCTTCCACCTCCACATCTTGCCCCACTGGAAAACCTTCAGGGGCAATAACCCGCATGGAGACTGTCATCTCCTGTGATAACAATGCCTTCTTCCAGAATACCTTCTGAAGAACCTGCCCGAGACTGTTTTTACAGTTAACGTTTGTTTTTAAATATGACAGCTATGATGGCACTGAGCAATAGGGATGTTTCAGCTTCATTCGAATCTTATGGGACCACCCTTGTATATGTGGTTTGTCCTTGCCTGAAACATCATGACGTGGCACATGACTGTATTTCTACTCTTTTAGTTCTTTAAACTTGCAGGGAACTTTGCAGGCAATTTCTTGTTAACCATTCACCTATCATAAATGTTGAAGATAAAATATAATGTATTAATATGATTCATTTGAGATACAGTTCAAAAACAGGCAAAACTAGTAAATTGTGCTGGAAATCATCCTAGTGATTAGCCTAGGGTGCTGATATTGTTCTGTTTCTTTGTTCTGAGGGCTGGTTACATGATTTGCTTACAATTTGTGAACTTCTTTTTCTTTAATGTTACATTTCAATACAAGTCTTACTTTAAGAATTTCGCTGAGTCTTTACAGTTTGTAGAAGTGCAGCCACTGTCAGCTCAGCAATGCCTTAAATCAGAGGAGCCAAGTTGGATCAAGGGGCTTTTCTATCTCCAAGAATAGCCCTCATTGGCCGGGACACATGGCGCTCACTGGTGGGCCCCCGCTCGTGTGTCCCGATGGCCTGGCACTACTGAAGAGGTAGGCCCATTAGATTCTTGCTGGTAAATGCGGACGAGCACGTGCAGTTTGTCACAAGCCCAAATATGCGAAGCCTCTGACAGAAAGTCCCTGGTACGTGACTCCAGCCTGGGCAATGGCGGCGTCTCAATGTCTCTGCAGTTACTCATTCACTGAGGGGGTATGCGTGCGTATTTGTGTGTGTGTGTGTGTGTGTGTGTGTGTTCTTCTCACCTTCCCCAACATTGTTGTCCCTGGAGCTTCTGTGAGTGACAGGACAGAGGGAAACAGGGCCTTGTTGAGAGGTGGAAAGACTGCCAGCTGGCCCTATGGTCTGCTTGGCCCCCAGGAGGCCCTTCCTGACACCTGGTCCCATATGGCAGTGCATGCTCTGGGACATGAGCCAAGTAGTCCCTCGGAGTAACAGAAACATATTCCTAACTCTGTGGCCAGACCAACAGGAGGCGGGGAGGCGGAGTGGAGAGCTTGGGCCCGAGAGTTCAGTGCGTGCCCTCAGTACTGCTGTCTTTATCCCTCAGAGCCCTTCCTTCCTTGTGAACAGAGGTTCAGCATCTCAAAGGTCTCTTTCAGTGTCTGTGATCTTACAATAATGAAAACAGACTTCTTGGTGAGTTTTAGAAGTTCACCAAATTCTTTCCTCAAATCCGCTCACCCCCACTTCTGGCCTCCGTATCGTACATCTGTTTATCTGTCATGATCTAGATCAAATCCGGCTCCCCAGATGAAGTCTCCCTGAGAGAATGTCAGTGATCTGCCATACTTGTCATCTAATTTGTATTTTGTTACTTTTATCTATGTCTTAAAATTCCACTTGAGATTGCAAACTCCTTGATGAAAATGGCAGCAGCAGCATCTTTGCATCCTCTGTAGCAAGGATCCCCGAATGTGGGTTGAGTGACCTGCAATGATTGCCTGCATTCAAATCACACAGAGTGTTTAACAGTTCAGATTTCCACGTGCAACCCCTGGAGATTCTGATTAGAGATGTAGGATGGGATCGAGGAATCTATCTTTAAATAGCATCTGCAGGGTTTCCCACGCAAAGCCTGCTCAGAGAGCTCCTCCACCACCTCCTTTATATGGTGATTTGATTAAGCGCCCAGTATATATAGGCTGAATCAGTAGAGGAATTTAATTTATCATATCTTTTTTTAGTCATCCTAAAATTTTCCAGAGTTCACAAAGATGTAGCACATAAATCAAGATTGTGACATTTAATGAAAACAATGTCACTGAGTTGTTCCAACAGCATTTTCTAATATTTAGAAATGTTTTGTGCCATGAAGGTAAGATATAAGATTTTATTTCCTGAATTTTTTTTTGGTGTTTGAGTTGAAATAGGCAAACTTTCTTGTAAAGACTCTACGAAGTTCTTTGATGTCTTCCTCCTGTCCCACCTGCCTTCCACTTATTTCTGCCAGTTTAAGAAAAGTACAAGCTTTTTTCCCCCTTTTCTCTTCTTCCGTCAAAATCTGCTATATCTCTTACTCTCTATTTATTCCTCCATCCATTCATTTAATAAACATTGACTGAGGACTGCTCTGTACCGGGCACAATATTAAGTTCTGGGAATGCGGCAGTGAACAGAACAGGCTTGGCTTCTGCCCCTGTGGGATTTACGCTCTCAGTGGGGAAGGCAGATGTGATATAAATAATTACAAATATTAGCTAGAGCCTTGCAGCTTTATCTCATCTGTTAAGCTAATGACATCTAAACTGTTGGCTGCTAATGACTTAACATTTTATTCTTCCCAGATAACATTTGCTGCAAAAAGATTTTAGCACCTTACTTTGAGAAGAAAGGATGAAGTGGAGGGGAGGAGTTTCAAAAGGAGATCTATTTGTGGAGGGGACGTTTTCTGACATTAAAAAATTATAATAAGTAGCTAGATGCCTACTCCACCTGACCGTAATTGTCCTCTTATGCTAAACAACATTGGTTTCAGGTCATTTGCATAGGATTGTCCAACATGCAGCATATATCCTAATGGTGGGATGCAAGATGTGTTATCCTAATGGTGGGATGCAAGATATGTTGGGTAGTTGAAGCAGATGTGGTTAGTGACCTAAGCAAACTACCTAGGTACTTGCTGTTCCTCACTATGCTGATGGCTTCTGTTTTTGGTTGGTTGGTTTGTTTTTTGAGATGGAATCTCGCTCTGTCACCAGGTTGGAGTGCAGTGGTGCGATCTCGGCTCACTGCAACTTCTGCTTCCCAGGTTCAAGCGATCCTCCTGCCTCACCCTCCCGAGTAGCTGGGACTACTGGCGTGCGCCACCACGCCAGCTACTTTTTTGTATTTTTAGTACAGACAGGGTTTCACCATGTTGGCCAGGATGGTCTAGATCTCTTGACCTCGTGATCCACCCGCCTTGGCCTCCCAAAGTGCTGGGATTACAGGCGTGAGCCACCTCTCCCGGCCTGTGCTCATGGCTTCTTACTGCAAATGCCTGTAACTCAGATTGCAGGAGCTGGCTTGCCCACCTCCACAGCAGGCCTGCAGTGGTAGGGAGTTAATGGTCACATCCACGGGAGTAGCTTTCAAAGAATGACGAAGGGAAGTTGGTGGGTAAAACTCTGAGACTCATTCTCCAGCTCTCCCAGGAGGTCCTCAGGGATGCAACTCCAGAGCCCATAATGCTCCCTGGACTGACTTTCCTCTCTTCACGCTTATGTCTCCAGCCCCCTAGTGGTGCTTCTTGGGAACACCTCTCAAATAGATGATTTGTACTTAGTCCTAGCCTCAACCCAACCTAAAACAATGGCACATGGGCACATACTTTTATTTTAATGGCCATGTATTTTAACATGTGTTAGAAAAAAATATAAATTGCACACCGTATCTGTAATTTCATGGATATTAGTGAAGCTTAAGTTCTAAAAGTGAGTCAATTTAAACCTAAGTGGAAAGTAGTGGTATTCGGGTATTTGACAAATTACAAAGGGAGAGTGTGAATGGGGGACAATTGTGTTAGAGCTTGAGGTTACCTGTAAACTGGAGCGCTTCCAACTTTCTGGAATAAACTCAAGGACACCGGTTCTTAATTCAAGGTTCCTGAAAAGACTCCCAGGTGCTCACCAGCCCTTGAGAGATTATGCAAAGTTTTATGTATTTGGATCCTCTTCCTCCCAAAAGTTCATTTATTTCCTTAGTCTTACAAAGGGATATTTCACTCAAAGTCAATAGAGAGGGGAAAAAAAAAAAGAAAGGAAGAGAGGGAGAGGGGGAAGACAGGCAGACACTCTCTGTTTTTCTATTTTATTGATGTAATTCAGATCTCTGTTTCTGTTGCAAAAAAGCAAAAAATAAAATAAAACAAAACAAGGGAGAGGAATGAGGAGATGGAGCCCTGATCCAAATAGCAAAAAAAAAAAAAAAAAAAAAAAGTGTTTGTACAATTGGATTACTGGATGACTTCGGGGAGATGAGCTATCCATCACCACCCCCATCCTCAATAAAAAACCTGGAAATATCTTCTGAGGATTTTTGTTTGTTAGGAAGGATGGCGATAGCCCAAAGGCAGCATCTGTATACAATGAGGGAAAAAATATTTGGTAACAAAGATCCATTAAACACCCAAATCTACCAAGTATCAGATGGCAAGATAAATGAGATTTTTGTACATGCAAAGCAAATTTTATATAAACAATAACCAAGGCAGTTCCTGTTGCTTCATAAAGCAGGACTTCTGTTAATAGCAGAAACAACAAATACAGAAAACCAAGCCAATGCATTTTAATGCCTGATTTTGATGCATTAAAAAAATCAAGAAATTCAACAATTCACAACCAATTGTGTATTCATGCCACCCAGACTGAATTAGGATTAGAATCAGCTGTGAGCAACAGAAAATCCAAAATAATGAGTGGTGGAAAAAAGATGGAAATTTATTTTTTTCATGTGAAAGTCTGAGTAAATGGTCTAGGGGCTGGTGTGATTATTTGTAATACCAGGGAACATTGAGTGGCTTCTCCAGTTCAAGCCATCATGTCCCCATTCCAGCCAGCAGAAAGGAGGAAAAGAAGCTTCCCTTTAAGGACACTTCTGTGATGTTGCATACACCATTTCCTCTTACATTTCTTTGCCCAGAACTTAATAACTTGACCATACCTATCTGCAAGAGAGGGTAAGAAATGCAGTTATTATTCTGGGAGCTCATATGCTCAGCTAAAAATTCTCTTGCTGTGAAAGAAGAGAATAGATATTGGGTAACACCAGCAGTCTCATCTACCCAGATTTCGTACATATTGGTAGTTCTAAGTGGTTAACTTTGGCCTGCTTTTCAACTGTAAGTCTTATTTAATGTGTCAATGAAATTGCTTGACCGTAATCACCCAGTTTTTAAAGCTGCCTCTAATTAAATCTTTGCTGACATCCACAAATAAAGCATATTTTTCATTTTGAGTGTCTGTCTGCTTGATGCTGGACAAAATTCAGCACCCCTAGAATAGCAGGTCTAGTTTATGGGTTATCAAGACCCTTTGTTCCCTCTCCTTTTCTGTTCAACATACTTGTGGCCACTTTCCCTTTAGTTAAAGTCTGAAATAAAGAGAGAAAGAAAGATTTAAAAAAGAGATAAAGTCTAATCAGATGTTTTGTTCCTCTTCAGCAACATTTCTCCAGGGCTAAAGTAGGAGAGATTGAAAATGAGTAATATTAAGTTGTGGGATTTATCTGTTATAAAAACAGTCCTTTAGGCCAGTTGAAGAGCAAAGCCCTTTTCACTGCCATCCATAATTGTGGCTGCAGCCCTGTGAAGAAGGCAGTGTCATCTCCGCTTGAGCGAAGAGATGAAACATAGCAGAAGCAGCAGTTATTAAAGGGCAAAGCCAGGATTTTCATCGGGGTCTCTCTGACCCCCAGAACTGTGCTCTTTTGACTGCTCCACTCACAGAGTCCATCCTGCCATGAGCCTTTTAAGCATCATTATCTCCAGTGGAGAGAGAGTTTTTACATGAACATTGGCTGAGACTAAAAGCAGGCCTTGGAGACATAAACAAACTGAAGAGGTTCAGAAAGTGCTCGTCAGCCTGCTCCTTATGGTCTGTCTGCCCTCCCAGGTTTTGAATTTTGTTATTAGGCGGCACTTGATATTTACAGAGTGGCGTCTGGGACTTGCAGCCCCAGGTGGAATGCAGAAGATAAGGCAGAGTGCCCTCTCTGCAGAACACTTGAAAAGAGTGAGGATGGTTTCAGGACAGCATTTCCTTGGCCTCTCATCCTGCAGTGCTGGAGGGAGAAAGTCACTGAGGTAGACGCCAGTTTGGAAGGATCCCACCTTCCCTCCCTCCTGCTAGCTTGGAATGGAACCTCTTGCCCATAGTACAATAACAGAACCTCACATACATTCAGTACTTGCTCTGTGGCTGCCACGCTGCGGGTTCTTCTCCATCAGTTCCAAGAGGCCTTCTATAGGGGAGGATGTGGGATTTGAACCTAGAATCTCTGATTCCAAAACTCACATGCTTAACCACAAGGCAGTGTACCCTGGTCATAAACCCACACCAGGGGCTGAAATGGAGACAACTGATAGTAAAGTCTAGAAAGAAAGGATGGGTAGAATATATCTGAATATACTTGAGGAAAAACATGTTGGTGAAATGCTTTCTAATTAATCACATGGAGCAGGTTCTTGGATTTGGCATTGAGAAACCCTGAGTTTTTTCTTCAATTCTATCCATAACATGGAGGGCAGAAGCAGTTAATGGAGAACGACCTGAGGAAATCACCAACACAGGGGGCATTTGGTAGCACTTTACCACTGTGAGCTCAGCTCTGTGTGGACGTCTCAGAGTCTGTTGAGTGCACCTCAGAAATCTGTTGCTGAAAAGAGGAAACCAGGGTGTTGAACCACCAACTCCTGTCCCCTCTGACAGGAAAGTCATGAATGGAAGGTCACCTCTGGAACATTGACTCTAAGGTGTGTCTGGCACCTACGGGGCACCTGCACACAGTTCTGAGGTGGAGAGACCCAGGAGACTGATGGTGTATTCAGGATTTGTTTGAAGTGACCTCTGGGGTTGGCTAAAGGGGTTTGGGTGGGGCCCTAAACCCATCTGCCTCAACTTGTTCTAGCTACAGCATGGCATGTGAATATAGTATGGGGGAAATCCAAGAAATGCAACTTATTGTTATTTTTAAAATGACCACATTTTCAATAGTTATAAATAATGATCTGATGTGGGTTATCCAAGCTCAGATTCCATTTTGCCAACTTGGATGGTTTGCTAGTGGTGCCATAACAAAGTACCTCAGACTGTGGGACTTAAATAACAGAAATTTATTTCCTCACGATCCTGAGATCAAGGTGTCTGCAATGGTGTTTCTTCTAAGGCTTGTAGTGGGCTGTCTTCCCTCGGTGTTTTCACACAGTCTTCTGCCTGCATGTGTCTGTGTTCTAATCTCCTCTTCTCATAAGGACATCAGTCCTATTGGATTAGGGTCCACTCTAGTGACCTCATTTTAATGTAACTACCTCTTTAAAAAGGCTGTCTCCAAAAACAGTCACATTCTGAGGTACTGGGGGTTAGGTTGTCAACATACGAATTTTGGGAGGACTCAACTCAGCCCATAGCCCCACTTAATGGATAATAGTGACAAAAAAGACACTGTTGAGCTATCTTTACTTTTTCACCCTATAACCTTTACTGCAGAAAACACTTAACATAGCAACCCCAAGGTTGCTGTCTTTAGAAAGACCTGCTTGCAAGGTTGTTCCTTGGCTGGTGTTAGGGAACTTGGATTTGAGGGGATTCCCACCATTTCCAAAGCTGATAATAGAGGCTCACAGTGCCTGCATTGTACCAACAATGTCATTTATGCAGAATACTTGCTTTCCTTCTGGGAGTCTGGAATTTTGGTACCTACTAGGCCAGGGGTGCGTATGTGACCAGTTCCGATGAAAGCTCTGGGTGTCAAGTCTCTTCTGAGCTTCTCTGGTAGACAACATTTTACGAGTGTTGTCACGGCTCATTGCTGGAAGAGATAAGCATGTCCTGTGCGATTCCACCAGGAGGGGACTTTTAGCAGCCTGTGTCTATTTCCTGCAGACTTTGTTCCATGTGTCTTTTCTCTTGCTGGTTTTGCTTTGCATCCTTTTGGGATGAAAAATCATAGCCATGTGATATCGTTTGGCTTTGTGTCCCCATCCAAATCTCATCTCGAACTGTAATCCCATAATCCTCGCGTGTCATGTGAGGGACCCTGTCGGGGGTAATTGAAGCATGAGGTCGGTTTTCTCCATGCTGTTCTCATGATAGTGAGTGAGTTCTCACAAGATCTGATGGTTTTACAAGCATCTGGCATTTCCCCTGCTGGCACTCATTCCCTCTCTTACTGCGCTGTGAAGAGGTGCCTTCCACCGTGATTGTAAGTTTCCTGAGGGCTCCCCAGCCATGTGGAGTTGCGAGTCAATTAAACCTCCTTTCTGTATAAACTACCCAATCTCGGGTATTTCTTCATAGCAGCGTGAGAATAGACGAATGTGCCATGATTATCACTATTTGCTGAGTCCTGTGAATCCTCTTAGTGAGTCATCAAACCAGGGATTGGTCTTGGGGACCTCTGGCACACTTTTGTTTTTAAATTATACTTTAAGTTCTGGGATACATGTGCAGAAAGGGCAGGTTTGTTACATAGGTATACACATGCCATGGTGGTTTGCTGCACCCATCAGCCCGTCATCTACATTAGGTATTTCTCCTAATCCTATCCCTCCCCTAGCCCCTCACCCCATGACAGGCCCCAGTGTATGATGTTCCCTTCCCTGTGTCCGTATGTTCTCATTGTTCAGCTCCCACTTATGAGTGAGAACATGCGGTGTTTGGTTTTCTGTTCTTGTGTTAGTTTGCTGAGAATAGTTTCCAGCTTCATCCATGTCCCTGCAAAAGACACGAACTTATCCTTTGTTAGTGCTGCATAGCATTCCATGGTGTATATGTGCCACATTTTATTTATCCAGTCTATCACTGTGGGCATTTGGGTTGGTTCCAAGTCTTTGCTATTGTGAACAGTGCTGCAGTAAACATACGTGTGCATGTGCCTTTATAGTAGAATGATTTAAATTCTTTGGGTATATACCCAGTAATGGGATTGCCGGGTCAAATAGTATTTCTGGTTCTAGATCCTTGAGGAATCACCACACTGTCTTCCACAATGGTTGAACTAGTTTACACTCCCACCAACAGTGTGAAAGCATTTCTATTTCTCCACATCCTCTCCAGCATCTGTTGTTTCCTGACTTTTTAATGATCGCCATTCTAACTGGCATGAGATAGTATTTCATCGTGGTTTTGATTTGAATTTCTCTAATGACCAGTGATGATGAGCCTTTTTCCCTATGTTTGTTGGCCACATAAATGTCTTCTTTTGAGAAGTGTCTGTTCCTATCCTTCTCCTACTTTTTGATGTTTTTTTTTTTTCCTTGTACATTTGTTTAAGTCCTTTGTAGATTCTGGATATTACCTGGCATACTTTTATAGATTTGCTCTGATAGCTGGCTGCAGTTAAAGATGCCACTTAGCTGGGACTAGGAGTGGGATAGGAGAAGGGTTTATTATGTAGCACCTAGATTATGAGGTAATGCCTGAGAAAAAAGGCTGCTGAGTTGTCAGAAGATGCAACATATGTAATAAACCTTAGAAGAACATGGACATGGCCTTGGAGGTCATAGATCTATTCACCAGAGCACTTTGATCTTCCTCTACCTGGCCGTAAGGTACCACCGACTTGGTGTGGCCAAACTCTGGCTCGAGAGACACTCTCCCTCACTTGTTGCCAAAGACTTGGCCTCTCTCCTGAAAATCAGGAGAACATGTCTGACTGCTTGATGTGTCTGCCTGTCTCTGATCTCCTTCCCTCTCATCCCTGGGTAAGAGGCAATCTTCTCTTTTGTAGCCCCTGTGGATGGCTTATAACTTGTATTTTGTATTGCTGGTATTGCCATTGGGATGTTTCTGGCTGGCATCTGTTCTGATTGGTCAGTGCCTGTATTAAATATGTTGATGATCACCTCTGACCCTATGTCACATCCCTCTTCTACCATTAAGCCACCAGGATTGTGGCTGTGCTGGAATGAGTGTCTTCTCCACACTCAGGAAAATCCTCTGAGCTGGGTGCCCCAGGCTTGGTTCTTGACGTATTAAAGCTGGGACATAAAAGAACTTGGAAAACCTCTCTGGAGGAGGTAGCCTGACTTGTACGGCTATTATCTTGCTGCCAAATCCTGATTTGCCTGCTAGAAGCTGCATATGACTCTGTACTTTACCTCTGTAACAAATCCTCATTTTCCCACGGGCAAATGGACACTTATTCAGAAAAGCAAAAGAGAAAAATACCTTGATACTTTTCAAAACATTATCCCACTGAGTTGAGTTAAGCATTGGGTCAGACACTGGGGATCCAAAAATGAATGACACTCGTATCTACCCACAGGAGAGGATGGAGTACAACACCAGTTTGTTCTTCATTAATTAATTAATTAATTAATTGAGAAAGAGTCTTGCTCTGTTGGCCAGGCTGGAGTGCAGTGGCACGATCCTGGCTCATTGCAACCTCCGCCTCCTGGGCTCAAGCAATTCTCCTGCCTCAATCTTCTGAGTAGCTGGGATTACAGGCGTGCACCACCATGCCCGGCTAATTTTTGTACTTTTAGTAGAGACGAGGTTTCACTATGTTTGCCAGACTGTTCTCGAACTCCTGACCTCAGATAATTCGCCTGCCTTGGCCTCCCAAAGTGCTGGGACTACAACACCACCAGTTCTTTAGTGCTAGAGTGGCGGCGTGTCCCAAACGCCGTGGAAACTTAGAGGTTAACAATCACAACAGAAGCAATATTAGCTAATAACATACTGAGCTTCTCTGCGAGGCGTGAGCTCAGTAACTTAATTTACTTCTCTCCAGTAATTCTGTGACCTAGGTACCATTACTTCTGCCATTATTCAGAAGAGGAGCTCCAGGCACAGAGGGGTGAAGTACCTGTCCAGGGTTGCCCAGCTGGCCGCAGTGGGGCCAGGTTTAGGGTGACCAATCAGAGCATAGCACCTTCAGTCTGATTCTCTCTATTGTCCCCATCAAGGAAGGCTTCACAGAGGAGGTAACATTTGATGTCTTTCCATTTGAGAGATATGGAACTAGGGTGTGATTAAGAGGCTTGCCTAAGGTCTACTTGGCAGCGGGTCAGAGATTCTTCCTGCATCTTAGGCTGCCTTTCACAGTGAACTTGACACTGAGGTAGCCTGCAGAGTGTTCACGCTATACATAGTATAGATCACGCAAGGGTCAGCACAAGAGGTCACCTGGATCCCGATCCTACCCCAACCCTTACTGCTTGGTGGGAGACTGGATGTTCTGTTGAATAGACCCATGACTTACAAGGTCAGTCCATGTTCTGCTAAGTGTTGTACATACGTTGCATCTCCTGACAACTCTGTAGCCCTTCTTCTCTTGCATTACCTCTCACAGTCTTGGTACTGTGTAATAAACCCTGCCCCTAACCCATTCCTAGTCCCAGCTGGATGGCATCTTTAACTTTTATGTCCCAGCTTTAATACATCAGGAACCGAGAGTGAGGCACCCAGCTCAGAGGGTTTTCCGGAGTGTGGAGAAGACACTCCTTCCACCTGTGACAGCACAGCCGCAATCTTGGTGGCTCGATGGTAGATGAGGGATGTGACATAGGGTCAGGGGTGATCATCAAAATATTTAAGGCAGGCACTGACCAATCAGAACAGATGCCAGCAAAACCATCCCAATGGCAATACCAGTGCATAGTAGCCAACTATAAGCTGTCCACAGGGTCTACAAAAGAGAAGTCTGCCCGCCCGGCGTAGGGGTGAAAGGGAAGGAGAGCAGAGCAGAGACAGAAAGGACATCTGTGGCTTTGAGGATTTTTTTGCTGGATTGTCATCTGAATTTGTGTCCCCTAGAAGCAGATCCTGAAATAAGCTACTGAAGGAAATATATGTAGGGGAGTGGAGAAGTGATACTGGTTGGGGAAAGCAGCCGGTAAATGGTGTGTTTTCAAGCAAGTCACCTGTGTGGGCAGCCGAAGCTGAAGCCGGTGGGGAAACACCGTGTGCCAAGAGAGCTGGGGTGTTTATAATTGGACAAGGGCTGCTCCCAGGGTGTTAATTCCATGGCACTACCGGGCTGTTATTAGGCGTCCAAGCTGGTTCCAAGAGCCAGTGAAAGCGCTGAGGCAAATGAATGCAGGTGCTGGTTTTGGAAGGTGCTGTGTGCCCAGCAGTGGTATAGGTGATGGGATATGAACAGGGCACTGGGAGCGTCTGGTGTAGTCATCAGCAGACCAGGTGAGGGATAGAGCCCTACAGCCTGTGTGTGTGTGTGTGTGTGTGTGTGTGGGTGTGTGTGTGTGCATGTGTGTGTGTGTATGTGTGAGAGAGAGCTGCCCTGTGGCATTTCAGGGCTGGTGATTCAGATCACAAGAGAGCAGCGAACATGAGACTGGACCACTCTGGAGCCAGAGGAGGGGTCTGTGGCGGCAGGCACTGTCAGCTGCTGGCGCTGTCCTTCCCCTGCTGCGTGTGTCACTACCTGCTCCCCCTTCCTTTCCTGGTTGGCCCTCCCAGACCTAAAGATGCCACCCCAGTGGTTTCTGGCCAGTCTGAGTGCTCCTGGTTGGACTTCCAAGAAACGAGTTTTGCCCCCTCATAGCTGATCTTGTGCCCTGAGGGCCGGGAGGAGTCCTGTTTACAAGAGCTTTGCAGCCTCAACTTCCAGTGTCCTATTTCAGCCACAGAGCTGACCAGCCTCCGTGGGTAATTGAGATTCGTTCCCTCCCTCTGGTAGCTAAAGCATGTAAAAGTTCAATTGAGGTTACTACTCCCTGGCACCAGTGAGGCAGCTGTCAGCCTTAATGGGATAATGCCTTCCACGTTTCCTGAGTTCTTTGGGAGACAGGCCCTGTACTACTCTATTATTTATAGGATTATTTGCAGTGTTGTTTTCTAAACACACATCAGTGTGCATGTACAAAAGGCTGGAAACATTTTCTTTTTTAATTTTTTGGAGAGAATCTCGCTCTGTTGCCCAGGCGGGAGTGCAGTGGCACGATCTCAGCTCACTGCAACCTGCGCCTCCCTGGTTCTAGCGATTCTCCTGCTTCAGCCTCCCTAGTAGCTGGATTACAGGTGCCCGCCACCATGCCTGGCTAATTTTTTGTATTTTAGTAGATACAGGGTTTCATCATGTTGCCCAGACTGGTCTTAAACTCCTGAGCTCAGGCAATCCGCCTGCCTTGGCCTTGAAAAGTGCTGGGATTACAGGCGTGAGCCACCAGACCCGGCTTGGAAACATTTTCATCTGAGCATTATCTCTTCTTGGATACCCAGGACAAGGGCAGATTTACATTGTTCCCCACCCTCAACATTTAGGTGGAAGGAAAATGTTCAAATGACAATTACTTTCTATCCCTTTAAAATGTGTGTCTTTGCCCTATTCACAACAGCAAAGACTTGGAATCAACCCAAACGTCCATCAGTAATAGACTGGATTAAGAACATGTGGCACATATACATCATGGAATACTATGCAGCCATAAAAAAGGATGAGTTCACGGCCTTTGCAGGGACATGGATGAAGCTGGAAACCATCATTTTCAGCAAACTATCACAAGAAAATGAAACACCGCATGTTCTCACTCATAAGTGGGAGTTGAACAATGAGAACACATAGACACAAGGTGGGGAACATCACACACCAGTGCCTGTTGGGGAGTCGGGGGCTGGGGGAGGGATAGTGTTGGGAGAAATATCTAATGTAAATGATGAGTTGATGGGTGCAGCACACCAACATGGCACGTGTATACCTATGTAACAAACCTGCATGTTGTGCACATGCACCCTAGAACTTAAAGTATAATTAAAAAAATGAAAAAAAAAAAAGTGTGTCTTTGGCCAGATGTGGTGGCTCACGCCTGTATTTCCAGCACTTTGGGAGGCCGAGGTGGGCAGATCACGAGGTCAGGAGTTCAAGACCCGCTTGACCAACAAGTTGAACCCCCGTCTTTACTGAAAATATAAAAAGTTAACCTGGTGTGGTGGTGGGTACCTGTAATCCCAGCTACTCGGGAGGTTGATGCAGGAGAATTGCTTGAACTCAGGAGGCAGAGGTTGCAGTGAGATCGAGCCACTGCACTCCAGCCTGGACGACAAAGTGAGACTCCATCTCAAAAAAAAAAAAAAGTGTGTCTTTGAAAAGAAGCTCTCCAGTGCTATCAGCGTCTCACATCTCCAATTCCAGCAAAGCAACTGGGTTCCTGGTGAAGCTTGATGCTATGGAAACAAAAGCACACTTTTTTTTTGTTGTTAATTCTCATTTGATTACCTATTCAGTAGCTAGGATGCTGTGGTCAAAAGGAATTTTTGGATTTAGAAAAATTTAAGTTCCAAATCCTCATCTTACTAATTGCTGATTGTGTGATATCGAGCAATGTTGTAAATTAGATTGCTGTGAGGGAGCCCAGAGCTGCTGTATGTTTCTGTGCAGCTCGGACGCTGCAGTCTTCCAGAGTTCACGTGGCAGCCTATACGGATGATGTCCTCAGAGTTGTTGGGTATGCAACCTGAACAACCACATGCAGTGACCCTGAGGACCAAGAGCCTGCACATGAAACTGTAAAACACTTTGCAAATGCTAAGGTGTTGACCAAGAAAAACTAGAGGAAGCCAACTTTAAGGGTGAACTATTTTTAAACATACTCTAAGAAAATTATTTTTATGTTAGCTATTTTTGTAAGCTTATCAGTTACTTGTAAGTGTAACCCACTTAAAAACGTCTGTGTATTTTAAGGTAAATCTAATCTTCATCACTTTAATTTATTCAATATTGTCTCTAAATCTCTTTGATGTCTAGTAAGCTTTTCTCTAAGCTCTGAATACTAAGTACTAAGCACTTTCTCCTTGATATAGAAAGTTGTCATTTCGTGTTTGCTATAGGTTAGTGCTGCCGGATAGGACTTCCCATGGTGATGGAAATGTTTTCTCTTTGTGGTATAAGGCAGCCAGTAGCCATACCTGGCTATTGATCATTCGGCATGCGGCTAATGCAATTGAGGAACTGAATTTTAAATATAATTTAAACTAATTAAAAAATTAAAGAGCCACACGTGGCTGTTAGCCACCCTGTTGGACAGTGCAGTGTGTTCTTAATACTACCCACCATATCTAGTCCTATTAAAGTCATACTGTTGCAGCCCAAGGGGACCCTACTTAAGGGCAGTATGTGACTTTGGGCAATAAAACTTTGCTTTATTTTCATGTATAATGTGTTCCTAAAAAGCTGTATGTATGGAGAGAAGTTTTGTATCAAATCATGTTTTCTCATTTAATCCTATTATAATTTCAAGATGGCAGAGCCTCTGAAAAGTCTTTGATTTCAACATTTAATAGATCCAATGCTTGAGTACGTTAACCCTTGCTTTAAGAAGCTTTTAATCTTTATCAACATCTTGTCTTTTTGTGTCGATTTTTTCCGGCTTATACTCATCTTAGGAAGGTTAATTAAATGGATTTTGCAAATGGAATGGACATAGTGAGCTGTGTTTCCTTATGGAAACATGCGAATTCCCTGTGGCTCATAGGACATTGTTCTTGTGCCTGTTGCCTGTGCTTCATCTTTGCAAGCAAGTCCAGAAGTGAGGGCTCAAAGTTCTGTACTCCAAGTAGACATCTGCCTAAAGCACAGACATTTTTGCTTGTATCTCCTTTCCCTTCTCTTTAAGTCCTAGAAGTCAAAAGCCTTTGAGAATAAAAGCTGTGGGAATAACCCAGTCCTGAGGGTAGGGATTGGGAGGCGAGACTTAAGTTAATTCCCCACTGCCTGCCATGAGTGCCTGGCCTGATCCAAGAGTCTGGGGGATAGATATATCCCCCAGATATACTCAAGACTCTGGCTGGGGGATATATGAGTAAGACAAAGTTTTTGCTTCTTTTGAGAAGTCTACAACCAGTGTTCCCAGAGAGGGCTACAAAAACAGTAATGGGAACTTGAGGAAGAAAATTCATGTAGAAACCATTCACAGAGGCTTCATTTTTTTTTCTCAAGGAACTTTCTGACCTGATACTATCAATCTGAGAAGCAAAGACCACTTCCCAAATAAAAAGCAACAAACCTTCCTAATCAAGATGCTAGAGTCTGTGAAATGCTCCCATACCCATAATCCCACCTGATGGCCACAAAAAGGCCTTTCTGGGAAAGCAGGGAGAGTGGCATCCATATTTGAGTAAAAAATTGATGCTCCCCCTAGTCTCCTGGCTTGTAATCTTATAAATACTACCTATAGGACTTTACATGCTCTCTTCTCTCCCAAAGAGCAGTATGAGTAATTTTTATCCCATACTCTTTAGTTCTGTGTTTTAAAGTACATTGTTTAATAGCAATGACATTGAATCAACCTATGGGTCCAGCAGTGGATGGATAAAGAAAATGTGGTACATATACACCATGGAATACTATGCAGTCATAAAAAAGAATGAAGTCGTCCTTTGTAGCAACGTGGATGCAACTGGAAGCCATTATCCTAAGTGAATTAACATACAAACAGAAAACCAAATACTGCATGTTCTCACTTATAAGTGGGAGCTAAGCATTGGATCCTCATGGACATAAAGATGGAACAATAGATACTGCAGACTACTAGAGAGGCGAAGGGAGGGAGAGAGACAAGGGCTGAAAAACTTCCTATATTAGATGTTATGCTCACTACCTGGGTGATGAGATCATTCATATCCCAAATCTCAGCATTATGCAATACACACGGGACAAACCTGCACATGTACTTCCTGAATCTAAAGTAAAAGTGGAAATTATTTTTTAAAATGCCTGTTTAAAGTTGTTTACCCTCTTAAAGGAAACACTTCTAAATTGCTCCCTCCTTTTCCCTTTAATATTCGAGTCACCATTATAAATGCTTCAGCAAGGTGACTGATGAATGGTGAGGGTTTCGGGGTAGCACAAAGCTCCCCAAAGAGAGGCATACCTCTTTTTATTGTGCTTCACAGATACTGCATTTCTACATTGAAGGTTTGTTGGCATCGTTTTCCACCAGCGTGTGTTCATTTCATGCCACCATGTCACTTTGTTGTAACTGTCACAATATTTCAAGCTTTTTCTTATTGTTATATCTGTTCTGGTGATCTATGATCAATCATGTTTGGTGGTACTATTGTACTTGACTGCTCCTCCACCTGTTCCCCCATCTCTCTTTCTCTCCCCCAGAGTCCCTATTTCCTGAGACACAAAAATATGGAAAGTAGACCCATTAGTAACCCTACAATGGACTCTCAGCGTTCAAGTGAAATGAAGAGTCCCATGTCTCTCACTTTAAATTGAAAGCTAGAAATGCTTAAACTTAGTGAGTGAAAAGGGCATGTTAAAAACTGAGACAGGCCAAAACAACCAAATGGAGGATGCAAAGGAAAAGTTCTTGAAGGAAATTAGAAGTGCTACTCCTGCAAACACACGAATGATATGAAAGCCAAAGAACCTTATTGCCGGTAGGGAGAAAGTTGTAGTGGTCTGGATAGAACAGAAAACCAGTCACAACACTCCCTTAACCCATTTATGCCTGAGGTTGCAATTTTTTGAATTTTTGCAATCAGACCTTGGCAATGATCTTGAGCAGTAGCATATAAGTAACTCCCACATGCCTAGCGTTCCAATAATGGAATGCTAGGCATAAGTATTAAACCAAAGCCAAATTTAGAGTAAGGCCCTAAATCGCTTCAATTCTATGAAGGCTGAGAGAGGCAAAGAAACTGCAGAAGAAAAGTGTGAAGCCGGCAGTAACTGGTTCTCGAGGTATAAGGAAAGAAGCCATCTCCGTAACATAAAAGCACAAGGTGAGGCAGGAAGTGCTGGTGGAGAAGCTGCAGTGAGTCACCCAGAAGATCTAGCTAAGATCACGGATGAAGCCACCTGTATCAGGCTGTTCTTCCATTGCTATGAAAAAATACATGAGACCGGGTAATTTATAAGAAAAGAGGTTTAATTGGATCCTGGTTCTTCAGACTGTGCAGGAGACATCGTGCTGGCATCTGCTTCTGGGGAGGCCTCAGGAAGCGTTTACTTATGGTGGAAGGCAAGTGGGAGCAGGCACTTCACATGGTGAAAGCAGGAGAAAGAGAGAGCGAAGGGAGGTGCCACACACTTTTAAACAACCAGATCTTGCGAAAACTCACTATCTTGAAGAGGGCAACAAGCCCAGAGGGTTCTTCTCCATGGCCCAGCCACCACCCACCAGGCCCCACCTCCAACACCGGGGCTTACAATTCAGCATGAGATTTGGGCCAGGGCAAATATCCAAACTATATCACCACCTTCACCATCTACACTAAACCACAGATTTTCAGTATAGACAAAACAGCCTTATCTTGGAAGAAGATGCCGTCTGGGACTTTGATAGCTTGAGAGAACAAGTCAATGCCTGGCTCTGAAGCTTCAAAGGACAGGCTGACTCTCTTGTTGGGGAATAACGCAGTGGGTGACCTAAAGTTGAAAGCTCATTTACCATTCCCCAAATCCTAGAGCTCTTCAGAATTACGCTAACTACTCTGCCTGTGCTCTGTAAGTGGAATAACAAAGCCCAGATGACAGCGCATGGGTTTACAGCTTGGTTTACTAAATGGGTTATGATCACTGTTGAGACTTACCCAGCAGAAAAAAAGATTTTTTTTCCAAAATATTACTGCTCATTGACAATGCACCTGGTCACCCAAGAGCTCTGAGGGAGATGTACAAGGAGATCAGTATTGGTTTCATACCTGCTAACACCACATCCATTCTGCAGCCCATTGATTAAGGAGTAGTATTGACTTTCAAGTCTTATTATTTAAGAAATACATTTTGTAAGTCTAGAACTATCATAGATCACGATTTCTCTGATGGATCTGGGCATATAAAAAACCTTCTGAGAAGGATTTATTATTCTAGATGTCATTAAGAACATTTATGGGCTGGGCACAATGGTTCAGGCCTGTAATCCCAGCACTTTGGGAGGCTGAGGCAGGAGGAACCACTGAGCCCAGGAGTTTCAGACCAGCTTGGGCAACATAGTGAGACTTCATCTCTACAAATAACAATAATAATAATAATTAGCCAGGCATGGTGGCATGTGTCTGCGGTCCCAGCTACTTAGGGGGCTGAGGTCGGACAGTTGCTTGAGCTCAGGTGGTCGAGGCTGCAGTAAGCTGTGATCATGCCACTGCACTCCAACCTGGGTGACAGAGCAAGACTCCATCTCCAAAAAAAAAAAAAAAAAACAGAACATTTGTGATTCATGGGAGGAGATCAAAATGTCGTCAACATTGACAGGAGTTTGGAAGAAGTTGATTCCAACGCTCATGGATGACTTTGAGGGATTCAAGACTCCAGCGGGGGAAGGAACTGCAGAGGTGGTGGAAGTAGCAAGCGAACTAGAATTAGAAGTGGAGACTGAAGATGTGATTGAATTGCTGCAGTCTCATGGAAAACTTGAAAGGATGAGGAATTCCTTCTTACGGATGAACAAAGAAAGTGGTTTCTTGAGATGGAATCTACTCCTGTGGAGGTGCAGTGAACATTGTTGAAATGACAACAAAGGATTTAAAACATTACATAAACTTAGTTGATAAAGAAGTGGCAGTGATTGAGAAGGTTGACTCCAATTTTGAGAGAAGTTCTACTGTGGGTAAAATGTTATCAAACAGCCTTGCATGCTACAGAGAACGTTTTCATGAAAAGAAAAGTCAATAGATGCAACAAATTTCATTGCTGTCTTATTCTAAGAAATTGCCCCAGCCATCCCAGCCTTCAGCAACCACCACCCTGATCAGGCAGCAACCATCAAAATTAAGGCAAGACCCTCCACCTTCCAAAAGATTATGACTTGCTGAAAGCTCAGATGATCATTAGCATTTTTTTTTTTAGCAACCAAGTATCTTTAAATTAAGGTATGCTTATTTTTTTTAGATGTAATGCTATTGCACACTTAATCGACTTTAGAATAGTTTAAACATAATGAGACAGCCAGGTGGGAAGAGCTCCCTGGTGGAACCTCCAGCCACCTGCGCACTGGGAGGAATGTGTACTGGAGTGGAGCCGTGGGAAGTTCGCGCCCTTTGCAGTGGGCAGGAGCCTGGCCTCTCTCTCCTGTTCTGGGGTTTGGTACCTGGGATTTAATCTGCAAGGCGGGAAGTACACTAGCAGGACTCTGAGGACTCTGGCTTTGCAGAGAGTCCTGTTTTCCCTTTTTTCTTTTTCGCCTGATAAATCCCGTTTTTCTCACCCTTCGAATTATCTGCAAGGCTAATTTTTCATGGTCATGTGATAAGGACCATCTTTAGTTGAACTAAGGAAAACTCCTGCAGCAATAACTTTTCTATGCACTGAGAAACCAAAAAATTTGTGTGACTTGCTTTATTGTCACACAGTAAATTATTAGCTGTATTTTGGTGGTCTGAACTGACTCTGCGCTATTTCTGAAGTTTGCCTGTATCTGTGCTTTTTCCGCAGCCTTCCAGGTGGCATTAAATAGGCCTGTTTTACAAAAAACCCTCCCTTCCACCCTCATCTTATACTGTGGCACTTATTTACCCAAAGTGTTCTTGGCGTGTACGTTTCTGATCTGTTGCCATCCGAATCTGCCTGCTGCTTGAATGGATGGCGCCCTGAATATATTTTAGGGAGAAAATTTACCTAAGAGTTTAAAACTCATGATTGTAAATATTCAGTAGGCACTTAAATGATTGTTTCAAAACAGCTTTTGGGATGCAGAGAACATGTTTTTCTGTCAGCTGCTCAATATTTATTTTAACATATTAAACAACCTCAGAAATATTCATTGCACGAAAACCTTTCTGCGTTCGAGTGGATTAAATTTACGAACCCACGTTAATGCTATAAATTACATTTACATAATTCATTTCCCGCTAAACAGAATTTATTTAGCCTGTGTCTGCTAATATATATGTTTAAGGAAAAAGTAGCACCTGTATTGTCGGCCACGCAGTTAATTTAGATTAAATAGAATTTAGAAGGCATCTTTGTGTTTCTTTGTTGGGCTTACCCTCTCCACCATCCAACATCTGAATTTTACAATTAAACAGCATATATGTGTGTGGTCGTAGGCGAGGAGAGAAATCTGCTAAATAAAACCAAAGCCGCCCTTATTTTTTCTTTTCAGAATGTTCTGTGATGTCCTTTCAAATCATCTATTACTTGTATTTTGCTAATATTGTGTAATCCGGGAAGACAGAAAGAGATGAACAAACTGGGTTGGAGGTCAGATGGAAACTTTGAAACCAGCAGTTTGAGCCCAGATGAATTTGAAGTGACAAGGGAAAAAGAAGCAAGAGTTAGTGCATTGACAATGCACGCAGAGACCCGAAGAGCCACAGATCTTCTTTCCTTTTGCATTTACATCTATTTTCACAGATGAGGGTGAGGGCCATCAATGCATTTGCTGCTGCAATTTCAGGTTTTAGAATGTTTTGAACAATATGCTTCAAATCACTCCAATAATTAGGGGGCCCTTCATTATCGAGTGTCATGCCTCTAACAATGTTACTGGCAGAGAGGAGACATCGGCTTCACCTTGCGAGGCTTGGTTTTGTGTGGCTGGCACTGAAACAGGCATTGTTCGCCTCAATTTCTCCCCTCTTTTTTTCCCAGTATTCTATTAAACCTCTTTGTTAAGAGACCCAGCTGCTTGTTTTCTCTCAAGATAATGACTGAAAAATGCACTTTAAAAAAATCATGGGGAACATTATTTCTGGATGGTCTGTCTGCTCTTTCTTTTTCCTGTCATCTGTGATGATGACTTTCAATAATCCTTTGGTAATAAAAATTCATTTGAACACACAGACCAAATATGGAGCTTAAATTACCACAGAAACCGTGGCCTATTCCCCTTCTTTTCTGCTTAATTGGGATTCTTCACTTTCTTTTCCCCCTATATATATATTTAAAAAAAAAAAAAACCTAAAGTATAATTTAAATACAATAGGATTTGCAGATTTTACATATTCATTTTCTGAGTTTGAACTGATGTACATTCCCATGTAACTGCTATTCCCACCAAGATAAGGAACATTTCCACTACCCCAGAAAGTTTTCTCATTCCCTGCCCCAATCTACCCTCCTCCAGAAAACTCCCACTGTTTGGTTTTTTTATCAACACAGATTAGTTTTGCCTGCTTTTGTACTTTACATAAATGAAATCACACAGTATGTATTCTTTTCGGTCTGGCCTTTTCACTCAGCACAATGTCGTTGAGATCATTCCTATTGCCGCATGTATCGGTAGTTTGTTCCTTTTGATTGCTGAGATGTCATCCATTGTGTGGATGGAGCACAAATGATCTAGCCTTCTTTTTGTGGGCACATTGATTGTTTCCATTTTTGGCTATTTTGAATAAAGTTACTGTGAACATTTATGTATGCAATGTCGTGCAGATATCCGCTTTCGTTTTTGCTGGGTAAATACTGAAGTGTACAATTGCTGGGCTGTATGGGAGGTGTGTGTTGTACTTTAGAAGAAAGTGCCAAAAAGTTGTTCAAAGTGGTTGTATATTTTTTTAAAAACATCAAAACATGGATGTGTGGAAAGCTGATTTTGGTCTCTGGCAAATTCTATCATGAGATTTTTGAGGGGATTGACGGTGTGCTCTGCCTTGCTTTTTGACCCACTTTAATTTTGGGGAGTACTTGGCTCCTGTCTGCAAAGAGATCTGAAGCATTAGAAATTGTGGAACTTGGCTCCTTCCTTCCTTCCTTCCTTCCTTCCTTCCTTCCTTCCTTCCTTCCTTCCTTCCTTCCTTCCTTCCTTCCTTCCTTCCCTCCCTCCCTCCCTCCCTCCCTCCCTCCCTCCCTCCTTTTTCTCTTTCTTTCTTTCCCTTCCTTCCTTCCTTCCTTTCTTTCTCTCTCTCTTTCCTTCCTTCCTTCCTCCTTCCCCTTCCCCTTCCCCTTCTCCTTCCCCTTCTCCTTCCCCTTCTCCTTCCCCTTCCCCTTCCCCTTCTCCTTCCCCTTCCCCTTCTCCTTCCCCTTCCCCTTCCCCTTCTCCTTCCCCTTTTCCTTTCCCTTTCCCTTTCCCTTTCCCTTCCCTTTCCCTTTCCCTTTCCTTTCCTTTCCTGTCTTCCTTCTTTTTTGGAAAAGAAACCTCAGGAGGTTTCAGGCAAACATCCGCAGGAAATGAGCCTCAGGCCCATTTCCCTGCAGGCTGAATGCTTTGATACATTGCTCACTTGAGTGGTGGGGGCAGTGCGGAGGTCTCAAAGAAGGCCACATCTGCAGGCTCTGTGCTGAAATGGAGCATGCCGTTCTGCAGCAGGAAGTAAAAGATATCAACCCCTCCACTGGAACACAGAACCTCCATGAAAAATCAGTCAGAGAAAGATGAAGAATCTCAGCCAGAGAACAGCTCTGTCTTTGGTCACTGGGACAAAGACTAGGACCTGTTTATAACTTGTTATTGTTTTACTAGACAAATGCTAGCATCTTTTTTTTCACATTATATGCTGTTCACATGTCTTGCAAATAGTCATAAATCAACAGACTTAGACATGTCACCATGATGTTTGTCCTGATCAGTTTACCTTGGTATTAATGAATAGAAAAAAATATACTGTCTTTTACTACCCTTTTCTTGTAAATCTCAGCAAAGCAGGTAAGGAACTGAGGTATGAAGCTGGGGGTGTGAGCACTGCTTTTTTTCCTTCTTGGGGGTGGATTATCATAATCCACAGAGCTGTATTTTAAGATCAGAGTCTCTGGTCTCTTAAGTTTGACAACAGATGCCAGACTCTGTTTCTACTTCCAGCTTTGCAAATAGGTACCCTGTTTGTATACAAACAATCGAAGGAGGAGCTGATATCAATAACTTAACTGAAATCTTTCTCCATTCATCCCCACTCCTATGTTGCCTCTGCAATTTGTGATTCATGTCAATATATCAGATTATTCAGATCAAATGAGTCAATTGAAATGAGAATATTTAAATAGATATTTATTAATATCATTAACAAAGGCTCTAATTTAACAATCAGAAAACAAGCAATCAAGTAAAGAATGGACAAAATATCTGAACAGACACCTCACCAAAGAGGATATGCACATGGCAAATAAGCATATAAAAAGACACTGGACATCATATATCATCAGGGAATTGCAAATTAAAACAATAATACCACAGTTACAGGATCTTTGGGGTGTCAATTTTCTGGCCAGAAACCTCTGTGGCTGTGGTGCCTTTACCCAAGTTCTTGTCCTGCATCCGGGAAGAATGGGGTATTCAGACAAGCGAAGGGTGAACAAGATGCAGATGAGCTTTATTGAGTGTTATAGCAGCTCAGAGGAGACCCACAATGGGTAGCTCCTTTCTGTAGGCAGGTCATCCATCAAGTGTTCAGTTCTTAGCAAAGAGGAGGCCCTGGAGAGGGTGGCTTCTCTCTGACAGCAGGTCGTCTCTGTGGCTCTCAGCAGAGAGGGTAGCTTCTCCCTGCTACTGGTTGTCCTGTCATCTCCAGCTATCAGCAGAGAGGGTACTCCTCTCTGTAGCTGGTGGTCCTGTCCTCTTTCTGCCCTCTTCCTCCTCAGGCTGTCGTCTGCCCTGCTCTGGCTGAGCCTAGGGCTTTTATGGACCTCAGAGAGGAGGAAGTACATGCAGACTGGTCCATGGGTAGCTGTGGATGGGTGGAACAGGCACCACAAGTCCCCACTCTGGTCTGTGGGACTGGCAGCCTGGTCCCCAGCCTTCAGGTCTTCCCTGGCCTGAAGGTGGAGGCTTACAAATACCTGCCTTTTTCCACCCAGGACTCTGCTGCCTCCTGCTGCCATTGAAGGCCCCAGGACTTGGCCCTAACCCTACTCGGAGAGTGGAACAGGTACAGGGCGAGAAGAGAGGCTAGGCAGTGGGAGCCGAAATCCCTGAGCCTTTGGGGCTTCGGGGACAGTCCTTTCCTGACCCGAGGGTGCAGGCTGTAGAGATGCCTGGGTTCTGTGCCTGGGAGGGCAGCCGCAGCTGCACTCAGGAAGGCAGATCCTGCCTGCTCCCAGCCCACCCCAAGAGCACAGGGAGCTCAGATCCACAGCTGCAGTTTGGGTGACTGTAGCCCTACCCAGGAGGGCAGGGATGGCTCCTGCCTGCTCTGTAGAGCAGGAGGCCTGGGTCTACAGCTATGGTTTGGGTGGCTGCAGTGGCACCTGAGGAGCTCCTGCCCCAACTCAGATGGAGTGGGGCTCCAAATGGCTCCATGGAATGTGCAGCCGCAGCTGGGCCTCCTTGCTGTAGCCAGTGTGATGATGGCAGCCGCTGTTATAACCACTACACACCTATAAGAAGGGTGAAAAAATCATTAAGAAATAAGAGAATGGTGAGAATCCAAAACACTGAGGATGCCAAATGCTCATAAAGATGTGAAGCAATAAGAACCCTCGTTGCTGGTAGCAATTTGTCAGTTTCTTAGCAAACGAAACATACCCTTATCATAAGATTTAGCAGTCATACTCCTTGGTATTTACTCAAATGAATCGAAAACTATGTCTACATAAAAACTTGCACACATTATTCACAATAGCAAAGACATGGAATCAACCTAAATGCCCATCAGTGGTAGACTGTATAAATAAAATGTGGTACATATACAACATGGAATACTATGCAGTTATACAAAAGAATGAGATCATACCCTTTTCAGGAGCCTGAATGAAGCTGGAGGCCACCATCCTTAGCAAACTAGTGCAAGAACAGAAAACCAAATACTGCATATTCTCACTTACAAGTGGGAGCTAAAAGATAAGAACATATGGACACAAAGAGGGGAACAGTAGACACTGGGGCCTACTTGAAGGTGGAGGATGGAAGTAGGGAGAGGAGCAGAAAAAATTAACTATCAGGTACTATGCTTAGGGTGGATGACAAAATAATCTGTACAGCCAACCCTGTGACACAAGTTTACCTATATAACAAACCTGCACATGTATCCCTAAACCTAAAATAAAAGTTTTTATAAACCTCGCACATAAATGTTTATAGCAGCTTTATTCGTTATTGTCAAGCTTGGAAGTAACCAAGATATCATTCAGTACATGAATGGATAAACAAACTGTAGTACCTTCATACAACATAATATTATTCAGTGATAAAAATAAGTGAGTTATCAGGCTCTGAAAAGACATGAAAGAAGCCCTTTCTTCTGTAGCTGGGACCTTCATCTTCTCCTGCCCTGGAAATCACCCCATTCTGAGGCCTCCAGCCTCAGACTGAATTCCACCACTGGCTTTTCTAGTTCTCCAGTTTGCAGATGGTATTTCGTGGGACTTCTCAGTCATCATAATCACATGAAAAACTGAGCCACCAGCTAGCCAATAGCATACCTGGGCAGGGAGTGGAGGTTTTGTATGATATCATGGCTGGGATATAGTCACTATCAAGACAGAAAGAACCCCCTTCATGGCCCCTTGGATTCAAGAAAGCAATTCTTCACTTGGACACTCAACCTGAAGCAGAGAATCCAAGAAAAGTACAAAGCAAAGATTTTCTCCTTTTTGTGTCTTCAAAGAGTCCCCAACCTTTTTGTGGGAAAGAGGTGGCTAGTTCTTATTTTCCTAAAATCTCACAATGTCTAAGGGGTAGGTGAGGACTAGGCATTTGCCCCAACCCCCTTGTCACTAGAAATGCTAAAGGGATTTGGCCATAATGGCAGCTGTTTCATAGCTAGTCTTACAGAAACTTTTTTTTGAACCTGGTGGAAATTCCTGTCCCATGGAACCGGAAAAAAAGATCAAGAACATTGTGATTGCCACCAAAAAATTAGAACTGAGGCATGCTCCTATCTTGGTCTGTTCATGCTGCTATAACAAAATACCATAGAATGGGTAATTATAAACAACAGAAATTGAGTTCTGAAAACTGGGAAGTCCAAAGTCAAAGTGCTAGCAGATTTATTGTCTGATGAGGGCCTGCTTTTTGGTTTATAGATGGCCTTTTTTACCAGTGTCCTCACATGTGGAAGGGGCAAGCTAGCTCTCTGGGCCTCTTTTTATAAGGACACTAATCCCATTCATAAGGGCTCTGACCTCATAACCTAATCACTTCCCAAAGGCTCCACTTCTTAATTTCATCGTATTGGTGATTAAATTTCAACATGCCATCAACTGTGTTGGGGAACCCTGAGGAATCTGTTTTTGTATGAGTAGGATCAAGAAATCAAAAACACAAGAGCAAATCTTTGTGGTCCTGAATGAGGGAATGGTTCTTAGATATGACATCAAAAACACAAGCAACAAAAGAAAAAAATAGATACATTAGACTTCATCAAATTTAAAACTTTTGTGCTTCCAAGAACACTGTAGAGAAAGTGAAAAGACAAACCAAGTCCAAGGTGGGGACGAGTGAAAGCTCTGCTCCAAAGGCAGCAAATAAATGTGTTCAGAGGAGTCTATTCCATGTCCATTGATCAGGGAGATATTGACAAATTTAAATGAACATGGCTTTGTACTGAATAAAGTGGCTCTGAAGTGCCACATGGAATGCCAAACTTCTGTTTCAGGTTTCTTAGACATATTTATTTGTAGTTTCTCTAATTTGTGGGCATGGTTGGATCCTTACTAAACAATTAATTGATGGAAAAGCCAAAATGAGAAGCAGGCCCCTATTTTTCTTTTCTAGGTGGCTGCTGAGTTTGCAGGTTTTAAAACATTTTTGGCTTGATCATTCTAGAGTCAAGGTCAGTGAGTTTGGAAAGCCAAGGATCCATATTCTTTCAGTGGCAAATTAAGTATCTGGATGACCTAGGTACCATATACTACCTGAGGAAGCAAGTTGATTCCATGGAAAAAGTGTAGGCCACTATTAACTTTTTGCTTGGATGACTAAAAGCTTCCTAATTTCCCTTAGTGCAAATTCTGGCTCCACTAATTTGTAAATGTTTCACTTTAGGCAAGTTACATAATCCTTGCTGAAGTAAGGAAAATGAAAATAACCATAACTACCTTGAACAGTTGTTAAAAGAATGAAATAGAATTATACAAAGCAGTTAGTACAGGGCTTGGTAAATAGTAGGTTCTCAGTAGATAGTGGGACCTGTAGATAATCTCTAAATGTGGTTTCCAAATTGGGGAAAGCCAGTATATCTCTCCTATACATTCACATCTTGTATCTGCTTGCTAGCCTTGGTGTGATTTCTCTCTGATGGATTTATTATTTACATGTTTATCTCTTTACTGGACTTTAGCTACCTAAGACAATGGTGGAACTTCCTCTTTCTATCCCCAGTGGCTAGCAATGTACTTAGTGAATGTTTGAATGAATAAAAATCTCTCCCACTATATACATTGGGAGGAAAGAAAATATCAATTTCACCAGTGCCCACCCTATTGAAGACTTCTCAGACTGATGCCATCCGTGAGTGTATACCCTTGTCTTTTAGAGTACAGTAATCACTATTCATGGATGTTCTCATCAAGCAGGACATAAAGGAAAAAAATGTCCTCTCTTCTGTGCAAACTGAACTTCAGTGTTTATAATCCTATCAGACTGGGCTGGAGAGAAGTAAAATAATATCATGGACCATTAGTGGTCACAAGACATAGTGTTTATAGAATCCTCCCAGTGAAATATTTCCTGTTTTTCATTGTGTGGGTGTATTAGTCCATTCTTGCATTGCTATAAAGGAATACCTGAGACTGGGTAATTTATAAAGAAAAGAGGTTTAGTGAGCTCATGGTTCCACAGGCTGTACAGGAAGCATGATGCTGGCATCTGCTTGGCTTCTGGGGAGGCCTCAGGAAACTTACAATCATGACCAAAGGCAAAGGTGTAACAAGGCATCTTCACATGGCGGGAGCAGGGGTTGGAGGAGGTGCCACACACTTTGAAATGACCAGATCTCATGAGAACACACTCATGATCATGAGGACAGTACCAAGGGGATGATGCTAAACCATTCATGAGAAGTTAATCCACATGGCTCAGTTACCTCCCGCCAGTCCCCACCTCCAACATTAGGGATTACAATTTGACATGAGGTTTGGTAAGAACACAGATCAAAACCATATAATTCCACCCCTTGCTCCTCCCAAATATCATATCCTTCTCACATTGCAAAATACAATCATACCTTCCCAACTGTCCCTCAAAGTTTTAACTAATTCCAGCATTAACTAACTCAAAAGTCCAAAGTCTCATCTGAGACAAGGCTAGTCCCTTCCACCTATGAACCTGTAAAGTAAAGAACAAGTTAGTTATTTCCAAGATACAATGGGGGTGCAAGCATTGGGTAAACATTCCCATTCCAAAAGGGAAAAATTGGCCAAAAGAAAAGGGCTACAGGCCCCATGCAAGTCTGAAACCCAGCAGGGCAGCCATTAAATCTTAAAGCTCCAAAATGATCTTCTTTGACTCCATGTCCTACAACCAGGGCACACTGGTGCAAGGGGGTGGGCTTCTGAGGCTTTGGGCAGCTCTGCCTCTGTGGCTTTACAGGGTTCAGCCCCTGTGGCTGGTCTCATAGGCTGGCATTAAGTGCCTGCAGCTTTTCCAGGTGTAGGGTGCAAGCTGTTGGTGAATCTATTGTTCTGGGTTCTGGAGGACAGTGGCTGTCTTCTCACAGCTCCACTAGGGAGTGCCCCAGTGGGGACTCTTTATGGGTGCTCCAATCCCACATTTCCCCTCTGCACTGCCCTAATAGAGGTTCTCCATGAGGGATACACCTCTTCAGCTGGCTTTTGCCTGGACATCCAGGCTTTTCCATACATCCTCTGAAATCTAGGTAGAGGCTCCCAAGCCTCAACTCTTGCATTCTGTGCACCTGCAATGAAACAACACACTTCTAAATAACACATACATCAAAGAAAAAAATCTCAAGAGAAATTTAAAAAAGTAGTTTGAACTAAATAAGAGTAAAAATAGAATAACTGAATAAACCAAAATTTGTGAAATGCAGAGAAAGCAGTGCTTACCAGGAAGTTTATAACGTTGAATGCATATATTAGAAAAAAGATTTAAAATCAATAATCTAATCTTCCACATTAGGAAACTAAAAAAAGGAGTGCAAATTAATCCCACAGTAAGCAGAAGAAATAAAAATTAGAGCAGGAATCCATGTAATTAAAAACAGGAAATCAACAGAGAAAAGAAATCAAAAGTTAGTTCTTTGAAAAGATCAATAAAATTGATAAGTCTCTAGCCAGGTTAATTAAGAAAAAAAGAGAAAAGATAATGGCCAGGCATGGTGATGCAAGCCTTTAATCCCAGCTATTTTGGAGGCTGAGGTGGGAGGATCACCTGAGCTCAGAAGTTTGAGTTTGAGGCCAGCCTGAACAACATGCAAGACCTTGTCTCTAAAACGGAGGGAGAGAGAGAGAGAGAGAGAGAGAGAAAGAGACAGAAAGAGAGAGAGAGACAGAAAGAGACAGAAAGAGAGAGAGAAGACAGAAATTACTCATATCAGAAATGAAAGAAGGGACATCACTACAAAACCTATGAGTATCAAGAGGATAATAAAGGAATATTATGGACAACTCTATGCCTACAAATTTGACAACCTAGATGAAATGGATACATTCCATGAAAGACATATGTGTGAAAACTCACACAAGAAGAAATAGACAATCTGAATAGGCCTATATCCATTAAAAATACTGGATCAATAATTAAAAACTTCCCAAAACAGAAAACATCAGGACAAGATGGATTCACTGGGGAATTCTACCAAATATTTAAGTAAGAAATTATACCAATTCTCTACAATCCTTTTCAGAAGATAAACCCCCAGAAAAAAACTTCCTAATTCATTCTATGAGGGTAGCATTACTCTAATATCAAAACCAGACAAAGATGTTACAAGAAAGCTACAGAACAATATGTCTCATAAATACAGATGCAAAAATCTTTGACAAAATGTTAGCAAATCCTCAGATGCTCAAGACCCTTATATAAAATGGTGTAATATTTGCGTATAACCTACATACTTCCTCTTGTATATTTAAAATAATCTCTAGATCACTTATAATACCTAATGTAATGAAAATGCTGTGCAAATAGTTATTATACTGTGCTGCTTTTAAAATTTGTATTATTTTATATGTTTTTAAATTTTTTTCAAAAACTATTTTTGATCTGCAGTTGTTTGAAATCACAGATGGAAACCAGAGGATATAGAGGGCCGACTGTATGTGAGCACTCCCCAAAATGAAATACTAAGGTATGAATTTAACAAAATATCAAAGAATAACTGAATAAATGAAGAGATATTTCATGTTCATGGATAGGAAGGCTCAATATTATCAGGATATTGATTCTTTGAAACTTGATCTATAGATTCAGCACAATCCCAACCAAAATCCTGGGAAGCTGTATTGTGGTTATAGACAATTATTTGAAAGTTCGTATGAAGAGGCAAAAGACCCAGAATAGTCCATTCTATATTGAAGGAGAAGAACAAAGTTGGAGGACTGACACTACCTGACTTCAAGACTAACTATAGAGCTGCAGTAATCAAGACAGTGTGGTGTTGACAAATAGATCAATGGAACAGAATAGACAGCTCAGAAAAAGACCCATACAAATATGGTCAACTGATCTTTGATGTAGGAGCAAAGGCAATACAATGGAGGAAAGACAGTCTTTTCAACAAATAGTGCTGGAGAAACTAGACATCCAAGTGCAAAAAAAAAAAAGAATTAGACATAGACTTATACCTTTCATAGAAATTAACTCAAAATGGATCATCAACCTAAATGTAAAATGCATAACAATAAAACTTCTAGAAGATAACACAGGAGAAAACCTAGATGGCCTTGAGTATAGTGATGACTTTTTAAATAGAGTGCCAGAAGCATGATTCATAAAGGAAATAATTGACCAGGCACAGTGGCTTACACTTGTAATCCCAGCACTTTGGGAGGCCGAGGCAGGCGGATCACCTGAAGTCAGGAGTTCAAGACCTGACTAACATGGTGAACCCCTGTCTCTACTAAAAATACAAAAATTAGCCAGGCGTGGTGGCACACACCTGTAATCCTAGCTACTTGGGAGGCTGAGGCAGGACAATCGCTTGAACCTGGGAGGCAGAGGTTACAGTGAGCTGAGATCGTTCCAGCACTCTAGCCTGGGCAACAAGAGTGAAACTCCATCTCAAAAAAAAAAAAAAAAAAAGAAGAAAGAAAGAAAGAAAGGAAAAGGAATAGTTAGTAAGCTGGACTTCATCGAAATTAAAAACTTCTACAAAAGACACGGTCAAGAGAATGGGAAGACAAGCCACAGACAGGAAGAAAATATTTGCAAAAGATATATGCAATAAATGACTGTTATCCAAATATACTAAGAACTCCTAAAACCCCACAATAATAAAATGAACAACCTAATTAAAAAATAGACAGGAGACCTGAGCAGGCACCTCACCAAAGAAGATATACGGAGGGTAAATAAGCATATGATAGGATGCTCAACATCATACATCATTACAAAATTGCAAATTAAAACAAAAGTGAAATACCATGACACACCTGTTAGAATGGTGAAAAGACAAAACACTGATAACACCAAATGCTGGTGAAGATTGAGAGCAACAGGAACACTCATTCATTGCTGATGGGAATGCAAAATGGTACAGCCATTTCAGAAGACATTTTGTCAGTTTCTTACAAAACTGAACATAGTCTTACCATAAGATCCAGTAATCACGCCCCTTGGTATTTACCCAAATGAGCTGAAAACTTATGCCCACACAAAAACTCGCATACAAGTGTTTATAGCAGTTTTATTCATAATTGCCAAAACTTGGAAGCAATCAAGATGGCCTTCAGTATTGAATGAATAAGTAAACTGTGGTATATACAGACCATGCAGTATTATTCAGTGCTAAAAAGAAATGAGCTATCAGTCCGGGTGCGTTGGCTCACACCTGTAATCCCAGGACTTTGGGAGGCCAAGGCAGGTGGATCATGAGGTCAGAAATTCAAGACCAGCCTGGCCAAGATGGTGAAACCCCATCTCTACTAAAAATACAAAAAAAATTAGCTAGGCGTGGTGGCGGGCGCCTGTAATCCCAGCTACTCGGGAGTCTGAGGCAGAGAATTGCTTGAACCCGGGAGGCCTAGTGAGCTGAGATGGTGTACTCCAGCCTGGGCAACAAAGTGAGACTTTGTCTCAAAAAAAAAAAAAAAAAAAAAAAAAAAAAAAAGAGCTATCAAGTCATGAAAATACATGGATGAAACTTAAGTGCACATTACTAAGTGAAAGCAGACAATCTGAAAATACTACATACTATATGATTCCAAACATACGACATTCTACAAAAGGCAAAATCATGGAGACAGTAAAATAATGAGTGGTTGCCAGGGACTGGGAGGAGGGTGGGATGAGTAAACATAGCACAGGGGAGTTTTAGGGCAATGAGATGATTCTGCGTGGTGATACAATAGTAGATACATGCTACTATACATTTGTCTACACCCACAGAATGTTTAGCACCGAGACCTAATGTAAACTAGGGACTTTGGGTGATAATGATGCGTCCATACAGCTTTATCAATTGTAACAAATGTTGCACTGTGGGTCAGGATGTTAACAGTGGAGAGGTTGTGCATGTGTGGGCTAAGGGGTATATGGAACTCTGTACTTTCCACTCAATTTTGCTGTGAACCCAAAACTGTTCTAAAAATAGTCTATTAACAAAAAAGAGAATGTACATTCTTTATCTGTAATTGCTCCTAATTTGTAGCAATTCAGGAAAAACAGCTAGAGAAAGCAGGTTATCAAATGATGCACAAAATAAGCACTGAGAACCTCAAAAATGGTATCATTTGTTAATGCAGAACCCAGACTGGTCCCAGGTCTTCATCAGGATGGGTTGATGATTCTGACTGGGGAGTAGGTTCAAAGTTTGGGGGGCACAGAGGACATGCAAAAGTAATTCCAAGTGCTTCTCAGATTATGGATTTGGTGTGTAATAAAGGTTTTATTTTTAAATTTTTCTTAATTCTCTCCAGTTTTTCTTCTGGTGGAAAACTCAATGTTGGTCATTATTAGAGCTTTTTATTTTCACCTCCGATTTTAAAAGGTCCTGGGGTCTTACTCACTGCCAAGCATTGGAGGGCGAGCCTCTTGTCATCTAGGTACCTCTCCCATGCCCACCATCCTGGCTCACATGGTACCTCCAGGCTTGGCAACCTTGCTGTTTCCTCAAGGTTCAGGAATTTATGATGAGGCAGGGATCCTACCTACCTCACTAGCTGGACAGCTAAGTTTTTCAACTAGTTAATAGAACTGTCTATACACAAGGAGGAAGAGGAAGTGAGAACAAGAATGAAAGAAAGGAAGGGAGAGAAGAGAATAGAGAAGAGATGAAAAGAGAAGAGAAGAGAAGAAGTAGTGTCCAATGAGGTGCAAATGTCCATGAGAGAACACTGGGGTTAAGTTAGGTGAACAGGCAGTTGAAATCCAAAGCTCCCCTGTATTGGACAGATGTCTGGTTCTTAAGGTACCTTTCTTAGCTGGGTGGTCTAACAACAGCTTTCGAAAATGTGCCTGCCCCCCACAAAAATAGGGAAAAAAACGTGCTTCCCCAGAAAGACAAATATCACACATTCTGACTCATGTGGGGGCTAAAAAAGTGGATCTCATGAAGACAGAGAGTAGAATAATGGTTGCCAGAGGCTAGGAAGGGTAATGGGGAGGAGGGCATGAACAGAATTTGATTAATGGGTGAAAATATACAGTTTGATTGAAGAAATAAAACCTAGTGTTCGATAAATCAGTAGGGTAACTATAATTTACAGTAAGCTATTTTACCTTTCAAGATAGCTAGAAGAGAATAATTCAACTATTTCTAGTATAAAGACAAATGTTTAAAGTGATGGTTATCCCAACTACACTGACTTGATCAAACTTACAAATTATATAAATGTATTAAATTATCACATGTACCTTGAAGGTATGTATATTTATTATGTATCAACAAGAAATTGTTTCTTAAAAAGTGCCTCCCAATTGTTTTTATGGGAACTTTCCTCTTCTCTGGGATCAGTCCCTGAAAGTTAATATAGATCAGGTTGGAATACATTTGTTTATGTTTTAAACTTATAAGGGAGAAATGCCATTTCTCTCTCTCTGTCTCTAAGAGGTAGATATGAGCTGGACATAACAGCCCCACCATTTTCAGCTTCCAGGATGAAATTTTCCTTCTCGAGGGATGAGGTTTTTCGTGTTGAACCCCTGTTAGCCTCAATAGGGAAGGCACTGGGATCAAGATGCCAAAGAAGAGACCCAGAGTCAGCAAAGGAGAACGGAGTTTTGTTAGGGGCTTCCGTACAGGGGAGAGAGTCCAGTGGCCGTGGGCTGGACAGGACAACTGCCTTATGTGCAGAGACAGTCCAGTGGTAGTGGGCTGGACAAGATATCTGCCTTACATACAGTCCAGTGGCGTTGGGCTGGACAGGAAAACCACAACCACTTGCAAATAACATGCAGTTTATATAGAGTTTTCACTGACCACCCTCCCCCTAACAACCTCCACTTTATAACCTTCATTTAAGCCAAAACTCAGGGTCTCAGTTCTCTGTATGACCTGTGTTCCATGGGTGGGCTGGGGGCTCAGTTGCTCCTCATAGATAATGAATGACTCTCCTGGTTGGCTGTTCCCCGATTCCATAGTTTGGAATGCACCTTCAGGTATACCTTCCATGCAGAGTCAGTCTAAGGGTATCATTAAGCTATTGCTACCAGGCGCATTTACCCTACAGGTTTAAATTTACCTTTCAAGCACTCTGTCCTATTATTTGGGAACACCATCACAGTGAGTGTTTAATCAGGAAGCAAGAACCCCTGCTTTGTCCTTGTGGAAGATGTGAACATTAGGAACTTACCCAAAGGCTTGGAATTGGGTTCCTGAAGTTGAGTCCTTGAAGTCCCGCCTTGGGAGGTCTGCTGGACAACAGGAATGGGTGGGTGTTCTAATGAGTCCCTCTGTAGGTGTGGTTGGTTGTTTTTGGTTTGTAGTGACAGGAAGCATTGCTTTCCTTTGTAAGAATTCCAATCTCTGTGCTTCTTGCTTGTTCTTGGGAGGTGAGTGTGTGTGTGTGTATTTGTGGTGTGTGTGTGGGGTGGTGTATGTGTGTGGTGTGTGTGGGGTTGTGGTGCCTGTGTGTTGGGTGTGAGTTTGTGTGTGTGGTGTGTGTGTATGGTGTGTGTGTGGGGTAGAGTGTGTGTGTGTGGCGTGTTGTGGGGTTGTGATGCGTGTGTGTAGGGTGTGTGTGAGTTTGTGTGTGTGGTGTGTGTGTGTGTGGTGTGGGGTGGGGTGTATGTGTGTGGGGTTGTGCGTGTGTGTAGGGTGTGTGTGAGTTTGTGTGTGTGAGTGTGTCTGGTGTGTGTGTGGTGTTTGGTGTGTGTGAGTGTGTGTCTGGTGTGTGTGTGGTGTGTTTGTGTGGTGTGTGTGAGTATGTGTGTCTGGTGTGTGTGTGGTGTGTATGTGGGGTGGGGTGTGTGTGTGGTGTACGTGGTGGGTTGTGGTGCATGTGTGTAGGGTGCGTGTGAGTTTGGTGTGTGTGTGTGTCTGGTGTGTGTGTGTGGTGTGTGGGGTGGTGTGTGTGTGGTGTGTGTGGGGTGGTGTGTGTGTGTGGGGTATGTGTGGGGTTGTGCGTGTGTGTAGCATGCGTGTGTGGTGTGTGTGTGGGGTGGGGTGTGTGTGTGGGGGGTTGTGCATGTGTGTAGGGTGTGCGTGAGTTGTGTGTGTGGTGTGTGTGTGGTGTGTGTGTGGTGTGTGTGTGTGGTGTGTGTGGGGTGGTGTGTGTGTGTGGGGTATGTGTGGGGTTGTGCGTGTGTGTAGCGTGTGTATGAGTGTGTGTGTCTGGTGTGTGTGTGAGTATTAAAGCTGCTGCTCATGACACGCAGGAGCTGAGACAGCTGTAAGGTGGGTCACGCTGGAGAAGAGGCTGAGAAGAAGTGCATTTGGTCACACTGGGTTTGGTCACACTGGATCTCACAGCAATGTTACAGAAGATCACTGGATCTCACAGCAATGTTACAGAAGACTGAATAGGATTCCTGGAAATAATGTCCAGTTGAAGGACGTTGCCATTGTCAATCAGCTTTGTAAGACAGCAGGACCTGGGACCAGAAAAGGGTTCAGGAGGCAAGTTTCAGGCTGGAATAGGGTGAGGTGGGGGAGTTTGCCTCTCTTGCGGTCTTGTGGAGGTTGAGGTCCTGATGCTGAATAGAACAGGTATTGAGTTTGCCTCTAGTGGGAATGGTAAGCTAGGACTACCTATTTGATGTGTCTAGAGGATCAGGCAAAGAGAAGGCAAGCAAGGGAAACTGCCTGTGAACTATAGAGAATCAATCTACTATCCAGTGTTTCTCTCTTTTGTTGTAATTCCTTTCAATTAACTCCAAACCCCAACCCCCATAAGACCCCTTTTAAACATTACGGCTTGCTTTCTGCATTCAATGATGGGAAGTCAGAGGAGTCCATTTTGGGGGGACAGAATGGTACAGCAGAAAACAGCAGCTGGAAAGAGGAAGGTCCAGGGACCCCAGGGGAGCCACCACCGGCAGCCAGAGCCTCCCCAGTGGCTGAGGCTGCAATCAGTCATGAAAACAGCATTCTGACAAGCGAAATGATTCCTTGGGAGTCCCAGAAATGCTGGTGAAGAGGAAGCTGGTAGAAGAACTGGACTTCCTCGAGCCGAGTCAGTGGGAACCCGAGGTACCATCACTTTTGAATCACAAAGAAATGTGACTTTATTATGACATTTAAAACTAATGAAGTCTGAACATTTGGGCTGTATAATGTAAGGAACTGAGGCTTGGTTACTGTGTGGTTCATTGCTGCTCATTATGTTGTCAGACGAATGGGAATGAGGCCACACTCGGCTTGAAAATTGCCAGTAAACTCTGATGGAGAGGAACATTCTGCTTTCATTCTGTAAAATTAGAGACACAATGTAACACTCGCCGTCTAATTAGCTACAAAACATTGACATCAGTGTTCATGCTCTGCATATCAATACAGGTTGCTCCGTTTGTGCATTTATACCATCTTCCTGATTACCAAATACCTTAGCAAATGGGACAGCAGATGTTCCCTCTCACAACTTCAACGTGGCATCTGCTCAAATCATTTGTCTCCTCCAACCCATTCAATTGCTAAGCCCCTATATTTGTTCTGACATCTGGGGGCTGGCTCTTTGCCTGTTTGACTAAGTTGGGTAACATTGAGTGCCTTCCTGCACTAAGTTGGTGTTTAAGGGGAAGAGCTGAAAAATCACGTCTGCATGCTTTCTAATCTGGTAAATGTTGGTTTTACTCATACCTCCCTGGGAATGATTTTTTCTGGGTCATGGAAATCTTTTATTTTTTATTTACTCATTTCTATTTGCTAGTTTAAAAATGAACAGATATTATTGATAAAATAACAATTTTTAAAAATGTAAGACTGATCATTCAGGAAATTTTAGTCAGATGCTACTAAGTCTTCCATTTCATTATTTTTTGTTTGTTTTTATTTGATACATAATAATTGTACATGTTTATGGTATACAGGGTGACGTTTCAATACATATATACACTATGCAATGATCCAATCATGGTATTTAGTATATCCATCACCTCAAACATTTATCATTTCTTTGTAGTGACAGCATTCAGAATCCTCTGTTCTAGTTATTTTGAATCCATTAGTTATTCCATTCATAACAAGGTGGAGAGAGATGGGTGGATGGTATGGTAGTGTATCTCCAAGATGAATACTGTTAAGTTCTTTCTTTCCCTACAAGCCATTCTTCATTGAGAGGTAGAACTTATTCCACCACCTTAATGAATCTAGGCTGGCCTGTGACTTGCTCTTGACCAGTTGAATGTGGTAGAACTGACATAGTCTAACCTCCAAATCATAAGAAGCCTTGCAGCTTCTGTTGGGTCTCCTGGCGTATTCCCTCTTGGGGAAATCCACGGACCACCTACTACCAGTCCAACTACTTTGAGACCGCCATACTGCGTAGGAAGCCCAGCCTAGCCATGTGGAGAGGCTGCTTGAGGATAGATGGTCAAGCAGTCCCCAGCTTTTCCAGCCTAAACATAAGACGTGAGAGTGGAGACACCTTCTGATATGGTTTGGATATTTGTCTCCTCAAAATCTCATGTGGAAATGTGACCCCAGTGTTGAATGTGGGAGATGTTGGGTCATGGGGTGGATCCCTCATGAACTGCTTAGCACCATCCCCTTGGTGATGGGCAGTACTTGGTCAGTACTTTACGTAGATTATTATCTCTTTAACCCTCCCATGACCCTATATATCAGACAGTTTTGACAGTGAAAGAGACACTGTTAATAATTATTCTTTTAATTATTCTAATCATTATAAAAATATTCTATATGCCAGCACCGTCCTAGGCCCACCTGGGCATATGATCACCCCTACCTGTGGACAAGTATAGTTCCTGCCCTGATAGTACACCTGAGGAAACTGAGGCTTACTTTTTACTCTCTTAGTTCACATGAGAGCTAACTATTTAAAGGAGCCTGGCACCGCCTTCTCTTTTCTTGTTTCCTCTCGTCATGTGACATGCTGGCTCCCCTTCCCTTCCACCTTGACTAAAACTTCCTGAGCCTTCACCAGAAGCCCAGCAGATTCTGGCACCATGCTTGTACAGCCTTCAGAACTGTAAGCCAAGCAAAACCTCTTTTAAAAATAAATTCCCCAGTCTCAGGTATTCCTTTCTTGCAATGCCAGACTAATGCACCTTCCAATGGCTCAAGTTCCAGCTGTGCTCTGTCTGTAACCAAAGGAGGCACCCCAAGTAAGAACCACCCAGCTAAGCCTGTCAACCCCCAGCCCCAGGAGAGGTAACGGTACATAGCTGTTTTACACCACTAAGTTTTTGGGGTAGTTGGTTGTGCAGTAACAGATCTCTGGAACAGTTTAACTAGGAAATAAACTTAAGGGGTTGTAGTTTGTATTTTAGTAAAAGTTCTAAGTCTTCTGTTAATTTTCATGGTAAGTGAGGACAGCTTAAACAAATGCCATGATCTATGTTTTAGAATAACATTTGGCTGGAGGGCACTGGACTCATTGATTTTATGCTTGGTATAAATTCAGATTTGGAGATATATATATATATATATATATATATATATATATATATATATATAAAATAGATTGAAGAAATCAAGGTAGGTCTCAAGTTTACAAGGAGCTGTTAGTGTGTGTTGTTTGAAGAAATACTGAAAGCTACCCAAAATCATCTCCTTCCACCAGCCTAAAGTCCCCATTAATCCTTTTTCATCTCAACTTACCTAGGAAGGGCAGCACATAAGTCTCCTGGGAACCTGGCAAGACCAGACTACTCTGTCTGGGAGATCAGCTTGCTGAGCCCTGAAGGAGGGTCCTGAAGGAGTGGATCAGAGACAGCTTTTTGAGGTCACTGAGAAAGGTCCAGGCATATGTGGGATGCCAATGTGAAGGAATCTGGGTAGTATGAGACTGGGGCTGGGACAACTCTGAAGACAAACTTCTCTCCCCTCCTAATTCTGCACAGAGCTAGTCTTACATGAAGCTATTGCCAATTATTTTGGGTGCATCTTCTATATCCTAGGCACTATGGTCAGTACTTTACATAGATTATATCTCTTTAACCCTGCCATGACCCTATATGATGGACAGTTTTCACAGTGAAAGAGACACTGTTGATAATTATTCTTTTAATTATTCTAATCATTATAAAAGTATTCTATATTCCAGGACCATCCTAGGCCCATCCTGGGCATATGATCACCCCTACCTATGAACAAGTATAGTTCCTCCCCTGATAGTACACCTGAGGAAACTGAGGCTTAGGATGTGAAGCCACTTGCTGAAGGTCACACAGCTAGTAAATGGTGGAGGAGGATTTGATCCAAGTAGTCTGGCTCCTGAGTCTATACTCTCTGCCACTACAGCTAAGTATTGACATAGCTATCGTTTAATGCGAAAGTCAGACTGGAAAGCTGAATTTGGCTCATAGATTCTGTTTTGGTTGGCATTCATTGATTTTTTTTTTTTTTAGAAATTGGGCTTAGGCCGGGCGCAGTGGCTCATGCCTGTAATCCTAGCACTTTGAGAGGCCGAGGTGGGTGGATCACAAGGTCAGGAGATTGAGACCATCCTAGCCAACATGGTGAAACCTCGTCTCTACTAAAAATACAAAAATTAGCTGGGCGTGGTGGCGGGTGCCTGTAGTCCCAGCTACTCAGGAGGCTGAGGCAGGAGAATGGCGTGAACCCGGGAGGCAGAGGTTGCAGTGAGCCGAGATCATTCCCCTGTGCTACAGCACTCCAGCTTGGGCAACAGAGAGAGACTCCATCTCAAAAAAAAAAAAAAAAAAATTGAACTTAAATGCCTTTGGGTTGAGGCCTTTTTCTTTCAGTTCATCTTATAATTTCCCTTGGTCCACTTGTCTTTTTTTCATAAGTGTAATCCCTGGAGGCATTTGATTTGGTAGCTCCTAAAGTAATACATTTCTAGCATCCTATGGTATCCCACTGACCATTCTTTCTACTTTCTACCCACAGCCTTCTCTCATCCACTGACCTCTCCAGTCTCTTTTGTATGATACCATGATACCATCAATCTCATAACCCTATTTTCTCCACTCCTCTCTGACCTTCACGGAAGAGCCTGTATATGGGTGAGCTTCTCACTTCTGTCCCAGTGTACCTATATATACAAAAAGTCTCCAAGTGTAGCTGGGTATAATTTCCATTTCATGTGGTCTCTATAAAACCATTGAGTGTACAACATCCAGCAATCACTTGGAAATACCCCTCTAAATTGATGATGGTAGGCAGTGACTATTCAAAATAACTATAAACATTGCTGAGCATTTACTTAATATTTAAAAATTAGGATGAGAAACCCTTAAGCAGGTAGCACATTTTTTTTTCTTTTTTTCTTTTTTTGAGATGGAGTCTCGCTCTGTTGCCCAGGATGGAGTGCAGTGGCGTGATCCCGGCTCACTGCAACCCCTGCTTCCCAGGTTCAAGTGATTCTCCTGCCTCAGCCTCCTGAGTAGCTGGGATTACAGGTGCCCACCACCATGCCTGGCTAATTTTCGTACTTTTAGCAGAGATGAGGTTTCGCCATGTTGGCCAGGCTGGTCTCGAACTCCTGACCTCAAGTGATCCACCTGCCTCGGCTTCCCAAAGCCCTGGGATTACAGGCATGAGCCACCACGCCTGGCCATGATAGCACATATTTTTTTTTTTTTTTTTTTTTTTTTTCTTTGAGACGGAGTCTCGCTCTGTCGCCCAGGCTGGAGTGCAGTGGCCGGATCTCAGCTCACTGCAAGCTCCGCCTCCCGGGTTTACGCCATTCTCCTGCCTCAGCCTCCCGAGTAGCTGGGACTACAGGCGCCCGCCACCTCGCCCGGCTAGTTTTTTTGTATTTTTAGTAGAGACGGGGTTTCACCATGTTAGCCAGGATGGTCTCGATCTCCTGACCTTGTGATCCGCCCGTCTCGGCCTCCCAAAGTGCTGGGATTACAGGCTTGAGCCACCGCGCCCGGCCTTATAGCACATATTTTTAAGTGTTTATAAAAATTGAAGAATTTATTTCTTAAGGAATTTTGTGTACTTTGAGATATTCATGTATATAACTAATCAAAGGTTTAAAAGTTTTGGGCAGTGGCTGGGTGCGGTGGCTCATGCCTGTAATCCCAGCACTTTGGGAGGCCAAGGTGGGCGGATCACAAGGTCAGGAGATCGAGACCATCCTGGCCAACAATATGAAGCCCCATCTCTACTAAAAATACAAAAAATTAGCTGGGCATGGTGGCGGGCGCCTGTAGTCCCAGCTACTCAGGAGGCTGAGGCAGGAGAATGGCGTGAACCCAGGAGGCGGAGCTTGCAGTAAGCTGAGATCGCACCACTGCACTCCAGTCTGGGCAACAGAGTGACAGAGTGAGACTCCATCTAAAAAAAAAAAAAAAAAGTTTTGGGGAACTTTAAAAATGTCTGAATCACGTACAAGAATTCTGTGAAACCATAAAAGAAATTCTAATGAAACATGAAAGAATACTTAGATTTCAAGAGCCCAATTTTATTTTACAATGATGAAGATGGACAGAGAACATCTTGATGAAAGAGAAGAGTGATTGAACATGAGCAGAGAGGAAGGACTCATTACATCCAAGTACCAGATGCAAATATCATCAAGCTCTAATCAGCATGGGAGAGCATTGCTTGGGAAATGTGCACTCTGGCTCAGGGCACGGTACAGAACTTGGAAACTCTTCTCATCCTTCATACACTCTGATCTAAATAAACCTTGCTTACTTAAAAGAAGACAGCTTCTTTCATGTCTGGTGTTCTCAATGCCCATCAACAGGTCACAGAAACAAACTTTTAATAGAATCTGTTTAAACCTCCAGAAATCTGTATTGTATTACAGGTTTGCTCAAGAATGTGATCATTGGATTAATTAAGGGTTGTATGTGAGAGGAATGAGATTTTTAATTTACTTGAGCTGATAGTCTTTATGAATATATTAATATACACAGACAAGTAAAATACGTATATGTGTAGATTTTTATTAATAACTATTAAGATCTACTAGAACGGGGAGGGCTTCCTCAAGTCTAGCCACTTAGTGCCTATTATGTGTACACATCTATGACTAAAATTCTGTCTGTGGGCTTCATAGATTATATAAAGTAGCAGGGAGTTTTCTCTTTCCAGGATGCTGGTTGTATGGAAAGAATCTTTACAAAATTTCCATTTAGGGAAGTAGTTGGTGACGTTTCTGTGTATTCACCCTGATACTGCATATTCATGAATCACTGCTTGTCAGCACCTCCAGGTTAGGTTAGATGAGCTCTGTGGTGCCTTCTGACTTGGAAATTCTGGGTTTTGTGTGACTTATCAGCCATTTTTCCTGTCTGCTCTTGCATCGAGCCATTTTCTACCAGGAGCCTTCTGGTTGCCAAGAGTCAAGCTTATTGTATTAGCTTGGTTCTGTTTGACTGATTCCACATTACTAGGAAGGCTTCTATAAATACAACCAAGAGGGAGAGTTTCCCAAAGCCTTTTATCCAAGGCCATGCCACTGAATTCACGTAGAATGGAAATTTCTCTGGAGCAGTTAGCCTACATTAAAAAGGGCAGTTCTGCTGGGCGTGATGGCTCACATCGGTTATCCCAGCACTGTTATCCCAGCACTTTGGGAGGCCGAGGCAGGTGGATTGCTTGAACCTAGGAGTTTGAAACCAGCCTGGGCAATGTGGCAAAATCCTGTCTCTACAAAAAATACAAAAAACAAAACAAAAACTAGCTGGGTGTGGTGGCATAGGCCTATGCTTGCATCATCATATCTCTCAACTGGACCCTACACACCTGTCTCCCTCTTATAAGAACTCATCTGATTACATCAGGCCTACCTGGAAAGCCCAGGACAATCTTTCCATTGCAAGAGCCTTAAATTAATCACACTTTCAGCCCCTTTGTCATGTAAAGTAACATATCCACAGGTTCTAGGGAGTGGGCCATGGAAATCCTTGGGGACGCCACTATTCTACCTACCACGCTCTACCCTGTGTCCCCCAAAGATTCACATCCATCCCAGATGTAAAATATATTCACTCCATTCCAACTTCCCCCAAAGCCTCAACCCATTACAGCATCAACTTAAAGTCCAAAATCTCAGCTAAATCTTATCAGCTCAAAAGTCTCACATCTCATCCTCTAAATGTCTAACTCAGGTATTGGTGAGACTCCAAGTATTACCCGTCCTGGGGCAGCTTTCCCCCCTACCTGTGGACCTGCAAAACGAAAAAACAAGCTATCTACTCAAGTACAGTGTTGGCACAGGAAATGAATAACGGCTATAGAGATTTCTGATCAAAAAGAGGGAAAATGGAAGGAAAAAAGGAATCATCAGTTCCAATCTATTTTGAAATCCAACCAGGTGAACTAGGTTAGGTTTCAAAGCCTACAGATAACCCTCTGTGCCTCAAGACTCCACTCTCTGGGTTCACAGATCTGCCCTTAAAATTGTCCCTTGAGATTAAAGAGTTTAGGCTAAACAAATTTATCTTTAATTTTTCACGAAAGTAACATATAGTTGCACTGAGTAGTTTTATCAGCCTTTTTATTTTTTATTTTTTTTTCCTACCAAGGGCAAGCTGGCATGGCCTGGTATCTGCAGTTGGGATGGCACCACCTGAGACTGGCCTTGGGTGTCCTGGGCAGTCTACCCTTACTAGAACCACAGGCCCTCCTAATCCCTCAAACTATGAAATAGGGAGATGTGTGGTGTATTTGGAGTTCATTGCCCAGCAGGGCTGAACAAGAGCGGACCTCAGGCATGCTTTCTTATTCTTTCCTTTTTCCCCCTTTGGTATGCCTTTATTGAAATATAATTCACATACCATACAATTCACCCACTTAAAGTATAAAACCCAGTGGTTTTAGTACATTTACCGAGTTGTGCAACCATCAGCACAATCAATTTTGGAACATTTATGTCACCCCAGAAGGAAATCTATTCTTGTTAGCTGTTATTCTCCATTTCACTCTCTCCCCAGCCTTAGGATACTAGTAATCTATTTTCTGTATCTATACATTTGTCTGTTCTGGCCGGGCGGGGTGGCTCATGCTTGTAATCCCAGCACTTTGGAAGCCTGAGGGGGTGGATCGCCTGAGGTCAGGAGTTAGAGATTTGCCTGGCCAACATGGTGAAACCTCGTCTCTACTAAAAATACAAAATTAGCTGGGCGTGGTGGCATGACCCTGTAATCCCAGCTACTTGGGAGGCTGAGGCAGGAGAATCCCTTAGAATCTAGGAGGGAGAGGTTGCAGTGAGCCGAGATTGCACCACTGCACTCCAGCCTGGGTGACAGAGTGAGACTCTGTCTCAAAAAAAAAAAAAAAAAGTTGTCTGTCCTAGCCATTTCTTTGTAAATGGAATCACACAATATGTGATCTTTTGGGCCTGGCTTTTTAAATCTAGCATAATATTTTCAAGATTTATTCATGTTGTACCATGATTCAGTATTTCATTCCCTTTTATTGTCAAATAATATCCCATGGTATGGATATACCACATTTTATTTATCCATTCATCAGCCGATGACTATTCGGTTCCTTTATACTTCTTGACTATTGTTATTAGTGCTGCTGTAAATATTCATGTGCCAGTCTTTGTGTGGACATATGTTTTGATTTCTTTTAGGCATATACCTAGGAGTGAGATTGCTGAGTCACCTAGTAACTCTATGTGTAAACTCTTAAGGAATTACCAGACTGATTTTCAAAGAGGCTTCACCATTTTACACTCCTGACAGGAGTGTAAATGCAGGTGTAAATGCAGGTTCTGATTTCTCTACGTTCTTGACGGTTGTTACTTTCTGTACTTTTTTATTATAGCCAGCCTGGTTGGTAGAAAGTAGTAGCTCATTCTGGGCTTTGCATTTCCCTGGCGGTCAATGAAGCTGAGCATCTTTTCATGTGATGCGTATTTTCTTTGAAGAAATGTCTATTCAAATCCTTTGCCCACTTTTTAATTGGGTTATCTTTTACTATTGAGTTGTAAGAGTTCTTTGCATATTTTACATGTGAGTCCATTACCAGATATATGATTTGCAAATTATTCCCCTCCTCCCAGCTCTGTGGTTTTTCTTTTTACTTCCTTGGTGATATTCTTTGAAGCACAGATGCTTTTAATTTTGAAATACAGTTTAAGTAATTTTTTTCTTCTGTTGCTCGTGCTTTTGGTGTCATAACTAAGAAACTGTTATCTCATTCAAAATTGTAAATATTTATTCCTGTGTTTTTGAGCTCTGATATTACCATAAGAAAGCATATTTCTCAACATTCCCATTATGGGTTTTGGCACCTCCATCCTTGCAATTGTTTGGGTCAAAAGGCTTTAAGTCATTCTTGACTTCTCTGTCTCTCTCCTATGCTATTATATAACCATTATATATATCTATTATATTATCAAATTCCTTTAGAATTTTGGGAGTCAGATAGCCTTCTTTCATTTTTGTCTTCCTCCATTTTTTCCCTTCCAGTTCAAGTTGGTGGTGTTTATGCTGGTATACATTCTTCAGAACCTTCTGAGTCTACTGTGTATGTCTTGGGAATATACTTCTTTGGGCAAGAGGCTCCTCTACAGATCCTTCCTGGATAATCCCATCACTATTCCTGGCTTCTGCTGAGATGGCTGAGGGAATCAATGACTCACATGCCTTACCTCCTCAAGTCAAAGGTCTAACCCTTCTGTATAACTAAATGATCTGAACTTTTGATTCTTCAAGACACGAGTGGAAAGGCCGTGTAGCCACATCCTTGGTTTTCTCTCCAGAGCACTTTTTCCTGACAACAAATTTCCTAATTTTAGTGTCTTTGGCAATTGGTATAGGCTGGGAATATTGCAAATCATCAATCCTCACTTATTTTTGTTTAACACTTCTTCCCTTAATCAATATTTTTTCCACTCTCATTTTACTATAAGCAGCAAGAAGAAACCAGGCCCTACTTTCAACACTGCTTAGAAATTTCCTCCGCTAAATATCTCAGTTTATTGCTACAAGTTCTGCTTTCTACATAACTATAGAGCATAATTCTGCTAAGCCTTCTGTCACTATGGAACAAGGATCGCCATTTTTCCAGTTTTCAATATCATGTTTCTCATTTTTTCCTGAACCTTCACCAGCAACACCTTCAATGCCCACATTTCGACTAACAGTATGCTTATGATCATTTAAATATTTTCAGATACTATATGTTTTCTCTACTCAGCTCCTCATTTTCTTCTGAGTCCCTATCAGCAGAGCTGTTAACATCCGTATTTCTTCTTCTTCTTTTTTTTTTTTTTTTTTTTTTTTAGACGGAGTCTCATTGTTGTTGGCCCAGGCTGGAGTGCAACTGCATGAACTCAGCTCACTGCAACCTCCCCCTCCTGGGTTCTAAGGGATTCTCCCACCTCAGCCTCCCAAGCAGCTGAGATTACAGTTGCCTGTCACCACACCTGGCTAATTTTTGTATTTTTAGTAGAGATGGGGTTTCACCATGTTGGCCAGGCTGATCTTGAACTCCTGACCTCAGGTGATCCACCTGCCTCAGCCTCCCAAAGTCCTTGGATTACAGGCATGAGCCACCGCGCCCAGTCAACATCCATATTTCCACTAACAGTCTGCTCGAGACAATCTAGGCTTTCTCTATCACGCTCCTTACAATTTTTCTACCCTATGCCCACTACTGAATTCTAAAGCAACTTCTACATTTTTAGGTATTTATTACAGTACCACTTACAAGTACAAAAATTTGTTATCAGTCAGGGTTACACCAGAGAAACAGAACAACCAGTAGGAGATATTTATTAAGAGATTTATTGCAAGAATTGGCTTACGTGATTGCGGGAGCTGACTAGGCATGTTCAAAATATGTAAGGCAGGCAGTCAGGAAGGGCAGGCTGGAAACTCCTGGGCATGCTGTGAATCTAATCTCCACAGGCAAAATTTTTCTTTTTTAGGGAAGCCTCAGTCCTGCTCTTAAGACCTTTCAACTGAGTAGATCAGGTCCACCCAAATTATTAGGATAATCTTCCTTACTTAAAGTCAACTGATAATGGACTTTAATCACATCTATAAAATACCTTCACAGCAACACCCAGTTAGTGTATGACTGAATAACTGGGTTCTGTAGCCAAGTCAAGTTGATACAGCAAACTCACCACCGGAGCTTCTCAAGCCCGGGCCCTGAAGTTGCACAGTGTCTCTTCTGCTGCATTCTGTTGGTCAAAGCATCTTACAGACCAGGCCGGAGCTGATGTGGGAGCTGATTTAGACCCAACCTCTTGATAGGAATCGTGGCAAAGAACTTTTAAAACTTTTAATATATCACAATCTGTACATCATACTTAGAACAGACGTCGCACATGGCGAGCATTCAATATATTATGATTATTATTTCAAAGCTACTATTAACTATGACTTGATATTGTTGGATCTGGATAATTTAAACGTGGGTATTCATTAAACTATTATTTGGCATATGTTTTAAATTTTGTATAATAAAAAGTAAAAAAAATATATACCAACTACTATTAATATAACCTTTTCCCTTTCCTTTTAACTTTTTGCTTCCTTTTACATTTTGATTTCATTTTCTTCTCTTTTGTCTCCAAACTCATTGACACTTACCTATCCTGGCCATTCTTCTCTATCCTAAAAAACTTGCAGGATTGATAGTTGCACCTGTGATGACTGTGCTTCCAGAGAGGCAGTGCCAGGCAGTAAGGATGCAGGAGAGGGCAAAGTCAGCGTGAAGACCTCCAAGGGCAGCAGTCAGGTGAGAAGACAGGCAGGCTACACCATTGGTGAAGTGAGGCAGTTGTGTTAAACCCTCACCCCAAACTTCCTTTGGTCTCCATATTTTTTGAAAACCACTTCTCTGTTTTGACTTCCAGAAAAAAAAAGTTCTGTAGTGCTGTGTTTGACTACTAATCAAAGAAGCAAGGTGGAGGGATCGGGGCAAGCTAGAGAGAGGAGGACGCAAAAGAAAGAAAAGGGATCATGAATTTACTACACACAGAATCCAGCACTCCTGGGTCCGAGACCATGAGTAATTCCTCTCTATGGCTGGGAGCTGGCCCTGGAAACTGAACTCATGTTTCTGACATTTCATAGTGAAAAGGTGAAGGAAGTACAAAGACTAGGACAACTTATTCATTTTTCCTCTTCTCTAGTTATCTTTTTGTTTACTTCCTGGGCTTTTTTTTCCCCCCCCAATCTTATCTTCTAATTCTTCTACTGAGTATTTCTTTTCTGCTGTCATTTTAAAATTTCTAAGATCTCTTTAAAAAATGTCTCTGAATTTTTTTGTTATGATAATCCATTCCTTTTTACAGTTGCAACATCTCTGAACTCTCTAAAGATGTCAATAACCATTCTTTTTTTGTTGTTGTTGAGACGGAGTTTCCATCTTATCACCCAGGCTGGAGTGCAATGGCATGGTCTCGGCTCACTGCAACCTCCACTCCCCAGTTTCAAGCAATTGTCCTGCCTCAGCCTCGCGAGTAACTAGGATTACAGGTGTGCGCCACCATGTCCAACTAATTTTTATATTTTTAGTAGATACAGGGTTTCATCATGTTGGCCAGGCTAGTCTCAAACTCCTGACCTCAGGTGACTTGCCCACCTTGGCCTCCCAAAGTGCTGGGATAACAGGTGTGAGCTACCAAGCCTGGCCAATAACCATTCTCTTGAAGATTTATTCTTCCTGCTTTGTTTGTTTCTTCAGATTATTTTGTTCTGTTTGTTTTGGATTCTACTCTCATGATAGAGGCTTTCTTCATCTAGCTGAGGGTACTTGGTTTCAGTTCAAAGAAGGGTTTGAATAAGCTGATTGAAGGCTATTGATTTTAGGAGTTTAAACATTTTGGCCATTTTGTTTGGGAAACCTCCACTGTCAGTATTTTTGTGTTTTTCCTCTTGGGCTGATCAGATCCTTCATGCAAGGATCTAATCTGGGCATTAGACAGTGCTGGCCAGTAGACCTTTCTGTGATGATGAGAATGTTCTAGATCTGCATGTTCCATATGGCTATTGAGCACTTTAAATGTGGTTAGTGTGAGTGCGGGCTGAATTTTAAATTTTATTTCATTTTATGGCTAGTGGCGCTACATTCCATAGTACAGTTCTGGAAGTGTCCTTGAGAGGCATTGACAGATAAATGTTCATTTAATCTCCTTTTTTTTTTTTCAGCACAATATTTTCATCTTCAACTATAGCTGATGTTCCTTTCCAGAAAAGAAATCCTTCAGTCTTTTGCCGGTGCTGAGAGATGAGTCACCTGGCCAGGCTGAGCATGGGATGGCATCTAAGAGAATGACTCTTTCTAGAGCATCTTCTCTTTAGCCTCACTTTCATGACCACTCCTCCAAGTATGTGGGCTGACAATTTCAGGGCCTTTGGAGGTTGCTTCTTGGTTTTCTCCGTGCTGATTAGAATTAGGATTTCTTGATTTTTGGTGTCAATCATCCTTGCCCCTCTGGTTCGCAGCTTTCAACATTTTGTTCCTAATGTTTCCTCTGCTTTCTCTTTGTCCTTGTGAGTTTATAGAGTTTTAAAAATATATTTAGTGTCATTAGTGAGATTTCAGGAGGGAGCAAAAGTGGATGAGTAGGTCCAGCCTTCCATCTTTAGCAGGACATTGCTAAATGACCTAACTTAAAAGTTGCTCTACTGTAGGATAACTGTATCATGTAATCTCATAATTCTGTACAGTCTTCAGATCATGTAGTGCTCTTACCTGTCTAGTTTGTTTTGTCAGTGTCTCTGTGAGCGAGTGGAAAACAAAGAACAATAAAGATGAGGAAAACAACTACCAAATGTTGAGCACATACAGTCTTCCCAGCAAGTATGCAATGGGTATTACAGTCACTTTCCCATTTTACAGATGAGGAAACTGAATCTTAACGTTAGGTTGTGCAATTGAGGTTTGCACACTGATCTGCTAGACTGTAATGTTCTTGCTCTTCATCAATGATCTGTCCGGCTGTGAGAAGATCTGGATTAAAATCTCAGGTCTGACAACGTAGTCAATAAAAACTAACATTCATTGAAAGCTTATTAAATAGCAAAACATCTCTAAACACTTTACATATATTATTTCATTTAATCCTTGCCCCAACTCTGTAAAATAAGTACTATCTTATTCCTATTTAACAGATGAAGAAACTGAGGCATGGAGGAGGTTAAGTAACCTGTCTAAGGTCACACAGCCAGCAGGTAGTAGAACTGGAATGGTGACCCCACATAGAGTAAGTCTTCGGAGGCTTATTGGTCACATGAGGACAATAATACCTGCTATCTCAGGTATCTGCTCTACCAAATTATTGTGAGCATCAAATTTAATGTGAGAAAACAATTAATAAATCAATCTACACTGAGAAGGCATTGTTGTTTTCCGTTTCAAGCAGACTTGAAGCCAGAAATCCTTCTGATCTCTGGTCAAATACACTGAACATGAAACCCTTAATTCCACTCGTATCTCCAGGACATTTTGGTTTCCATTTTTGCCTGTCTCCTGCCTTTTACCAGTTGTAGCTCAAAGGCGAAGATGAGTCTTGGATTTCCGTAAGTTCAAACTATCTTTTGTCTCTGGAAATTTGGTGCATTGTTACAAATATAGAAAGCAGAACCCCATCGGTGTGGGCACAGATTCCAAGCACTATTGACAGCCCCGCACCCTAAATTCTCTCTGTGGTTACCACATCAGCCCCACCCCAACCTCAATTCAACATCTTGCATTACAGTGTTTCCTATGGGTTCTTGGGACAAAAACCAATTGCCATGGCCCTCTGCCCACAAGGGCTAGCTCCATTTCTCAAGTCAATGGGGGTGCCCATTGAGATGCCCTCTGTAGAGTCATCTCCTGTCTGTTCATCTCATGTTCCAGGCTCCAGAAGATGTGACATGGGTTTGTATGACATTCTTATGGGGGACGCTATCAGATATTCAAGTGCACGTGCCCACTGGTCTTGTGGTTATGGAACTTATTAGGATTTATTAATCTTAAAAAGTCAGTTATTTTCTTCCAAAAATAAGCCTTCCAAAAGGTCAGCTTGGTTTTAATTAAGAGTGACTCTTTTTTTGCAGGTTAAATTGTGAGTCCAAACGGCTGCATTGATGGGATCCCACAGCAGACAGTACTGCAGTAATTAGCAGACAGGAAGGCTCTGTGTTCAATAGGGTTGAACTGCTTTAATGAGAGGAAAGTTCCTGCTAGTGAATGACATTTACTGCAGCTTTTCCATGGAAGGGGTGGTGGTGAGTGCTCTGTGCTCTCCTCTCCGTCATCCTGTCTTGCTGGCTCTGTGCCCCTTCTGACCCTCTTTCTCTTCCATTCTGGTTTCCTTTCTCTGGTGGCTCTCTTGTCCTTTCCTCCCTGGGGAAGGAGACTGGAAACCTCTCTCTTCAGTGTCCTTTGGAAACCAGTGTCTGCTTACCACCCCCTGGGGCATTGGCAGAGCTTCAGCTCTGGGTGCTGACCTACTTCTGCTGCAAATTTTCTAGGCATTTGGAATCCCTGCCAGCAATGTGGAGGAGTATGCAGTGAGCCAGCGAAACCCAGAATGTTAGAAGGAGGCTGGTGTCTCCCAGAGCTAGGTCAGAAGCACTGGCAGGGCGTTAAATAACGATATCGCATAGACTGAGAAAGACATTCTCTTCCCAGGTCTGTTTCAGTCCTTCCAATGAATCAAAGAGCAAGCCATGTGTCCTCTTTCAACAGAGAGCAAGAGCGGCCCTCGGAACTCTAGCTGATGGTGGGCAAGAAGATCTGGCTAGAATTTAATAACACTGTTTAGTTTTCATGGGTGGCCAGTGAGATTGCATTTTCATTGATGGTAATGAGGTCAGATTTCCTTTGTTAATAAATGTATGTGTGTATAGAAAGGACTGGGTTTGAAGAAGAGTATTTAATCATCCATTGTTCAGGTGGCGGTGCTACATATGGCCAAATCACGAAGCAGGTAGTACAAGGGTGGTCAGCTGGGGAGGAAGGCCCTTGCTGGTGTGGTGCCTGCAGACCTCTGCTGAGAGCCCTGAGCAGGCAAGGGACGGTGATGACCCTGTGGAGCCCTCCTCTCACAAAGCTGAGGTTCTGAAGGCCACAGGTTGACTCGATGTTTCCCCTTTGCTCCCTGCCGCCTGCCGCTGCAAATTATCTTTGGCTGATGCTTGCCCTATTTGTGTATGGGAAAAGGTGAGGGATATTCAAGCAACTTCACTGAACACGTTGTACCCACTTAGGCACGAACTCCCCCTGCCTCAGGAATCCCTCCCCGAGTCTAGACCTAGATCCTTTTATTTGTTTATTTTTATTTTTGAGACAGAGTCTCACGCTGTCACCCAAGCTGGAGTGCAGCGGTGTGATCTCGGCTTACTGCAACCTTCATCTTCAGGGTCCAAACGATTCTCCTGCCCCAGCCTCCCTAGTAGCTAGGACTACAGGTGCACGCCACCTCACCCGGCTAATTTTTGTATTTTTAGTAGAGATGGAGTTTTGTCATGTTGGTCAGGTTGGTCTCGGACTCCTGACCTCAAGTGATCTGCCCACCTCAGCCTCCCAAAGTGTTGGGCTTACAGGCATGAGCCACCGCGCCAGCCTGGATCTAGATCCTTTTAAAGAAATCCTGGAGGCAGCCATGAAGGCCAAGCTACATCCCCTGACTTGCTCATTCAGGGTCTGCTCTCTCTGCAGGGCATGACTACTGTGTGTCACGGTTCAGACCAGGGGAGTGACCTTATGTATGGATGATACAGCTCCTCACTCCACCCACAGTCTTTCAGGGGCCAGCTACCTCTTGGTTGAAGGATAATCACTCCCGTGGCCTGTGCCCATGTTGGACACACGTGAAAGGCAGCGGAGGACCAGCTACTGGCAGAACAAGGGAGATGGCTTCTCCAGCACCTCCCTCTTCTGCCTCCGCAGCTGGGCATGTGCTCAAGCAACTGCTTTTTGGCAGAGGGGCAGCCAGAGACATCTCTCTTGTTCCCAGCTTACACAGTAAAGATCTTTCCAGAAAACTTTTTTTTTTTTTTTTTTTGAGACGGAGTCTTGCTGTGTTGCCCAGGCTGGAGTGCAGTGGCCGGATCTCAGCTCACTGCAAGCTCCGCCTCCCGGGTTTTTACGCCATTCTCCTGCCTCAGCCTCCCGAGTAGCTGGGACTACAGGCGCCCACCACCTCGCCCGGCTAGTTTTTTGTATTTTTTAGTAGAGACGGGGTTTCACCGTGTTAGCCAGGATGGTCTCGATCTCCTGACCTCGTGATCCGCCCGTCTCGGCCTCCCAAAGTGCTGGGATTACAGGCTTGAGCCACCGCGCCCGGCCCAGAAAACTTTTTTAAAACACAACTTTGATCCCTGAGTTTTTAGTCGTTCTGTTATAAGATACAATTTTAAAGTGCTGCTTTTTTTTTTTTTTTTTTTTTTTTTTTTTTTTTTTATGACTTTCTTTTCTAGGAGAGGGTGAGTGTGTGTGCTTGGCCCAGTGGCCCTTGCTTGGCAGCAGAAGCCTTTCAGTGTAGAGCAGTGTCCTCCCCACGTCCCTCTGGCCTCACCACTTGGGTGGGTGCCAGCTTGCTTCTACCAACCAGTCTTCTCTCTTGCCCAGGAAGCAGAAGTGTTGGTGAATTAACAGCCTTCAGGCCGGGCACAGTGGCTCACGCCTGTAATCCCAACACTTTGGAAGGCCGAGGCAGGCAGATCACCTGGGGTCAGGAGTTTGAGACCAGCCTGGCCAACATGGTGAAACCCCATCTCTACTAAAAAGGTAAAAATCAGCCGGGCGTGGTGGTGGGCACCTGTAGTTCCAGCTACTCAGGAGGCTGAGCAGGAGAATCGCTTGAACCTGGGAGGCGGAGTTTGTGGTGAGCCAAAATTGTGCCACTGCACTCCAGCCTGGACGACAGAGCGAGATTCCATCTCAAAAAAATAAATAAATAAAAAATAAACAAACAAACAAAAAATAGAAACAAAGAAGAATTAGCAGCCTTCAACCAAAGACTGACAAGAATTGATACACAAGTACTGCACCCCTTCACTCCCAGGGGGCAGAACTCGGAGGTATGTACACTACACTGGCTCCTAGGGTTTTCCCAGTAGAATTAAGCTATTTCATCTGAATCTCTGTGCTGTGGTTTGAATATGTCCCCTAAAAAGCATATCTTGGAAACTTAATTCCAAAGCATCAATGTTGGGAGGTGGGGCCCAATGGGAGGTATTTAGGTTACAAGGGCTGTACCCTCATGAATGGATTAATGCTGATTATAAAAGGGCTTGAGGCTGTGAGTTTGAACTGTCTCACCTTTTCACTTTTTGCCTTGGCATAACACAGCATAAAGGCCCTTGCCAGATGTGGGCCCCTTGATCTTCAACTTCCTACCTTCCAGAACTATAAGCCAAATAAACTTCTGCAGATGCGACAGAACTGGGAGGGTGATAAGTTTTATTATAAATTACCCAGGCTGTGATATTTGTGTTATAGCAGCACAAAACAGACTAAGACACCTGTTCCTAGGCTTTGCTTCAGACATAAGCATATTGCTGGAGTAAAAACTAAGTCCTCCATTTTAATCGTTAGGATTTTTTTTTATACACTCAGGTTGGATATAATATCTTACATGTGAACATTCCCATTAAGAGTAATCTCAGCATTTTGGGAGGCCAAAGTGGGTGGATTGCTTGAGCCCAGGAATTCAAGACCAGCCTGGGCAACATAGTGAGACCCTATCTCTACAAAAAATACAAAAATTAGCTGGCCATGGTGGTATTTACCTGCAGTCCCGGCTACTTGAGAGGTCGAGGTGGGAGGATTGCTTAAGTCCAGGAAGCCAAGGTTGCAGTTGACATAGTTGACATCAATTAAGCCCAAGATGTCTCACTGCAACAGATGTTTCGGGTAAAATTTGTAACTCAGGGCACAAACATCGGTCTAATGGCGGCATATCTTTGGTGTGCAGAGAAGGCCTTGGTGCTCCTACTGAACAGGACACCCTCCCTGACCTAAGTTGTCACAGACTTCGTTAACTCTTGCTAGAACCTAGATGTTCATCTTTAGCAAGCCTGATATCCAGGGGAAAGGCAATCAGAGATAATTGAGGAAGAATGAAAATTATAGCATGTGCTGTCTTAGCTCATGGGTGGCCAATTTGAGAAAGTGAAAAAAATGAAACCATGCTGTGTATTCTAAAGAGAAGCTGGGAGCCATGGAAGGAGATTTATCTAAAAACAGGTTTATTCCCCAATGGAGAACTGACTGGATAGCCTGGAACTTGGAGCCACAGGGCCGAGTCCCTTGCTGCAGTATCATGCACACTCCTATTTCCTGACTTTACATGCCATTCTCCTGCCAGGAAATCCTTCCTCTTCATCACTTAAGACATGGCTTAAACACTGCCTCCTCTAGAAGGTTTTCTATGAAGCAAATCTATGTTCGTACAGGAGATATAGGTTGTCAAGAACTGTGAAGGGTCTGCAATTTTATACTACTTGCAAACTAACAAGTTCACCTACTACAGTTTCATGGCTGCTGGCAGAAGACAGGACACTCTTGGATCAGAGATAAAGGATTTTATCATTTACAGCTATAGTATTAGCCAGTGTGTCAGCAGTTGTGCCAGTTCCCTGAGCCCCAGTTCTCACAGAGTGATGCAAAGAAGGCCACATGTCACTTGTTAGTTACATTATAGGAGAGGAACCCTGAGCTCAGGGAGTCTGAATCTTTTATAATGGGCAGTAAGTATGTCTGCCCTTTGGTCCAGCAGAGACAATATCTCTGTCTTCTAAAGGCTCTTCACTGTTCAAACATTCTTGAGATAATAGGAACAAAGGGAGTCGTGCCTCTGCTCAAAGATGTGCAGAAACATGAGAGATGGATGCCAAATCATCTTCCACCATAGATCAAACCTAGAGGACTGTTGTAATCAAGTCAACAAGCAGTTTAGCGGTTAAGAACACAGATTGCATGAGTTTGAATCCCAGCCTCACCTTGTATTAGCTATATGACTTTGGGTAAGTTATATAATTGACCTGTGCCTCAGTTTTATCATATGTAAGATGGGAATAGTGATGGAACATATTTCTTGGGTGCCTATGATGATTAAGTGACTAAATATTTCCAAAGTGCTTAGAATAGTACTTGGAATGTTAAAAATTCTATATGTTTATAAAAGTAAGAACTAGGAAGTAGTCAATGCATTCCCTGATGGCTTGTAGTTAGGTAGGACCCCATGTCCCTTGTGACAGTCTCATCAAACACTGGCTGAAGTGTCTCAGCTAGGAAGTGAAGTCCATATATAGTTCATATAAACTTTGGGAAATTTGAGTACATTTCCTCATTAGGAAAGGTGCAACTGGCATAATCAATGTGGGCAATTCAATTTTTTAAAAAAATGATTATGTTTCATAAATATTGTCTTCTATTTATATAGAGGTTACAAAGATACAGGTCTATCTTAGAGATGAAGCTTCTCTCCAATTAAATGTGACTTCTCACCTCTAAATTCTCCTAGCACTTTATACTTTTCTTGTATCTTTTTGGTGTGTGTGTATTTGTGTGAGCGAGTGTGGTTAGTGATCACTCACAGTAAACTCGAGGAGTTTCCGAAGAGTGAGGGCTGTGTCCTGCTCAGTTTGGTGGAACTGACATGACTCATGCTAACGCGGGGCCTGGCACAGAGTGAGGGTTCATCCACTGTTGACTCCAGCTGAAGCAGAGTCACCCCAGTCTTCAAAGTGGTTTTCCTGACCGGCCTAAGGACTGCAATGTCACAGAAGCCAATGCTGTGACTTGGCTGGTGGAGGTTCTCCATGTGGGTGCAGGGATGGAAGGGGCAATATGGGGGATTTTGCAAAGACAAAACTGACCTGGCAGATGGAAGCTGTTTAGTTTACTAACTTCTTTCCCCCTACTAGTGTGACATGTGCAGCAAGTCAGGTGACTGAAAGTGTTTGTGAGAAGAGGGTATTAGTATACCAGAGTGAGGAGCCACTGCAGTAGGAAGATGGAAAATGCAGCAAGGGATTGGGGAGTAGAGGGAGAAAACTTCTCCTGAGGCTAATGGTCTCTCTAGTTTTGTGCAAATGTCATTTTAAGACTCTGGAAAAATGCGGCCGGGTGTGGTGGCTCATACCTGTAATCCCAGCACTTTGGGAGACTGAGGCAGGTGGATCACCTGAGGTCAGGAGTTTGAGACCATCCTGGCCAACATGGCGAAACCCTGTCTCTACTAAAAATACAAAAATTAGCCAGGTGTGGTGGCAGGTGCCTGTAATCCCAGCTACTCAGGAGCCTGAGGCAGGAGAATTGCTTGAACCCGGGAGGTGGAGGTTGCAGTGAGCCGATACTGCGCCACTGCATAAAGGCAGGGATAAATTTCAGGAAAGCAGAAATTACAGACAAAATTGTAAATCAATGCATGCAGATTACACATTGGTTTTAGCCTGTTAAAGCGAACTAAATATGGCCTGAGAAGGACTCCGTCCTTCTGTAGTTGGGTCCCTGTGGATGAACTGCAACCTAGTTTAATACGTGGACGATATTGAAAACCTAATTTAGGAGTATGCGCCTGTAACAATAGCTGAGTTTTGGTCAATCCCTGCGGCCGTACCTCAACCACTCACACTGCTGAGTGTTCACATTGTGTTCAAATAAGGCAAACACTGAGCTGTAACCAATCCAGCTGTTCTGCACCTCACGTCCAATTTCTGTACATCAGTACCCCCTTTTTTTTTTGTCTGTAAATCTCCTTCCACCATGTGGCTGTGCTGGAGTCTCTGTGAATCTGCTGTGATTCTGGGGGCTGCCCAATTCGTGAATCGTTCATTGCTCAATTAAACTCCTTTAAATTTAATCTGGCTAAAGTTTTTCTTTTATCAAGCCTAAAACGGCAGGATATCTTGAAGCAGGGCCTTAAAAGTCATGGGTAGATTCAAAGCTTTTCTGATTTGCAATTGGTTAAGGAAGACAGGCTCTGTTTAAACATTTGGGTACAGCAGAAAAGAATGTAGGCTCTGGCCTGTGGGCGTGACTTCCTCCAAGCCCCTCAGGAAGAAATATAGAACAAAGAAAGGTGGTCAGGGTTCAGGCTTCAGTTGCCCTTAGCTGAGGTCCATTTGCCTGCAGATCTGTTTGGTGAGAGTCTGGGTTTCTGTAGCACAACTTGGAGACATGGGTTAAAATGTTATCTTTAGTTTCTCTAGGGGAACCAAATGTCCCATAATTCTAGCTTCCTTGGCTGTTGTTTTAGAGTACCCTGTTTCTTATGAAGTTGCTTATTTACTTCTCAGGGCTAGCGATGTGCTTGGATCTTTTCTAGAAGGAATTAAAGATATTCTTTTATTTCCATACTTGGGTGGGGGGCTCTCAGGCCCCTGAGAGGGAGGCCCTGCTCCATCTCAGTGTCTTGGGGATTCTACCTAGGACAGGCCTTCTTATTGCTCTGCTAAAAAGCAGAAGCCTGTACCTCTGTTCTGGAGATGTGAGGGCCACGAGATGAAGTCTGAAGGGCAGAAAAACATTCTAGGTGTAAAAGGAATGCATTCGAGGTAAGTTCCTTCCAGGAACTCTGAGAGTGAGTTGACGTAGTGGGCCAAGGTGGTTGCAGTGGTCAGTAGGAAGTGGTTCGTTGTGGTCAGATCTGGAATACGCCTGGAAGGTATAGAGGGGGAGGATTTGCTGATGAGTTGATTGTGGGGTGTGAGAGAAGGAGAGAAGTCAAGGATGACCCCAAGGCTTTTAGTCTGTGCCTGAGGATCAGCAACAGAGTCATTATTATTCAGCGTAGAATATGGAGTATGGAGCCGGGCGCGGTGGCTCATGCCTGTAATTCCAGCACTTTGGGAGGCCAAGGCAGGCAGATCACGAGGTCAGGAGATCAAGATCATCCTGGCCAACATGGTGAAACCCCGTCTCCGCTAAAAATACAAAAATTAGCTGGCCATGATGGCGCGCACTTGTAATATCAGCTACTTGGGAGGCTGAGGTAGAATAATTGCTTGAACCTGGGAGGCGGCAGTTGCAGTGAGCCGAGATCACACCACTGCACTCCAGCCTGGCAACAGAGTGAGACTCCATCTCAAAAAAAAAAAAAAAAGAAAAGAAAAAGAAAAAAAGAATATAGAGTATGAATTTAAGAGGAGTAATAGATATCCTGGTAGAGATGTTATGTAGGCAACTGGATGTCAGAATCTGGAGTTCAGGGAAAAGGTTAGGGCTGGAAATACAAATTGGAGAGTCACCAGGATATAAATGGTTTATGAAGTCGAGGAACTGGATGATATCTCCTGGGCTTGGGTGTAGATAGAGTACTGAGTCCCGAGACCCTCCACCATTTAGAGATCTGGAAAAGGAGGCCAGTGCAAGAGAGCAGTCCCCTATATTTTCTGAGATAGAAATACAGAAGAAGCCCCGTTTTCACTGCTGCTATTTGTAATCAGCTGTAATGCCTATTGAATGCATTAAATCAACTTAAGCATTTTAGAGTGTGAGAATTTGAAGAGGCCCTCATCATCACGTGGTCCAGTGTTTCGCACACTGTGGGTCATACAAGGTCAGAAAACCAGTTTATTGAATCCTGACTGGCATTTTTAAACAAGTGAACTAAAATAGAAGACTTCAGAGTGTTACATGTAGTAGAGATAAGCATTGTTTTTGGAGCTACTCTTTCAGTGTGTGAGTGTGTGTGTGTGTGTGTGTGTGTGTACTGGTCACTATGCAATTTTTCTCTTTTTCCTTTGGCCCTCAGGTGCACAGAATTGAACTAATTATAATCCTTGGTTTGGGACACCGCAGTATTGTCGTGATGCATAAGTGACCGCTGTCTTTTACCTATTGTGTAATATTTTAATTTAGAAAATAACATAAAAGTCACTCACAACTAAGAGCTAGAACATTTCCAATAATTTACATTTGACAACCCTCTGCCTCCCCAACCCCAGGTAACCATGTCCTTCATTTTGTGTTTATCTTTCCCTTTCTCTTATTTTATTCTTTTAATCTTACTATGTGTAAACAATATGTTGTTTAAATATGCTTTTTAAAAACTTTTCTTTTTTATTTTTTATTTTTGAGAAAGGGTCTCGCTTCGTTGCCCAGGCTGGAGTACAGTGGTGTGATCTTGGCTCACTGAAACCTCTGCCTCCTGGGATCAAGCAATTCTCCTGCCTCAGGCTCCTGAGTAGCTGGGTCTACAGGTGTGTGCGACAACGCCTGGCTAATTTTTGCATTTTTAGAAGATACGGGGTTTCGCCACGTTGGCCAGGCTGGTTAAAAACTTTTTATGATGGAACATTTAAAATATATAAAAAAGCAGAGAGAGCAGTATTAAAAAAACCCTCACGTGTCTATCAGTTTCCATAATGACCCACTCATGACCAGTCTTGTTTCATTTGTACCCCTATTACTCCAATTGGAAGCAAATCTTCCAGATAACATATCTTTTTAGCCATAAATATTTCAGCATAAGGCTTAAAGAATACAAAATCATTATTATATCTAAAAAAATGTAACATTAAAAAATATCATTAAGGCCAAGCACAGTGGCTCATGCCTGTAACCCCAGCACTTTGGGAGAGCGAGGTGGGTGGATCACCTGAGGTTAGGAGTTCGAGACCAGCCTGACCAATATGGTGAAACCCCATCTTTACTAAAAAAATACAAAAATTACCCAGGCGTGGTGGTGTGCACCCGCAGTCCCAGCTACTTGGGAGGCTGAGATAGGAGAATTACTTGAACCTGGGAGGCGGAGGTTGCAGTGAGCCAAGATCATGCCACTGCACTCCAGCCTGGGTGACAGAGCAAGACTCTGTCTCAAAACAAATAAAAATATCGTTAAATATCCCATCATTTTCAGAGTCCCAATTGTCTTAAGAATTCTCTAATTTTTTTTTTTTTTGAGACGGAGTCTTGCCCTGTCGCCCAGGCTGGAGTGCAGTGGCCGGATCTCAGCTCACTGCAAGCTCCGCCTCCCGGGTTTATGCCATTCTCCTGCCTCAGCCTCCCAAGTAGCTGGGACTACAGGCGCCCGCCACCTCGCCCGGCTAGTTTTTTGTATTTTTTTTTTTTTTTTTTAGTAGAGACGGGGTTTCACTGTGTTAGCCAGGATGGTCTCGATCTCCTGACCTCGTGATCCGCCCGTCTCGGCCTGCCAAAGTGCTGGGATTACAGGCTTGAGCCACCACGCCCGGCAAGAATTCTCTAATTTATGAAAAAAATCAAAAACTTGAACTCTGACCTGATAATTAAAAATATTATGAAATTTTTTTTGGTTAGTATGGTTATGTAGTTTATGGTTATTAATATTTTGGTTATTTTTGTTATTGTTTTTTATTTTATTTTATTTTATTTTTTGAGGCAGAGTCTTTCCCTGTTGCCCAGACTGGAGTGCAATGGTGCGATCTCAGCTCACTGCAACCTCTGTCTCCCAGGTTCAAGTGATTCTCCTGCCTCGGCCTCCTGAGTACAGGTGCGTGCCGCCACACCCAGCTAATTTTTGTATTTTTAGTGGAGACAGGGTTTCACCATGTTGACCAGGCGGGTCTTGAACCCCTGACCTTAGGTGATCCACTCGCCCCAGCCTCCCAAAGTGCTGGGATTACAGGCGTGAGCCACTGCACTTAGCGTATTTTTGGTTATTTTTTTAGAAGATTCTGTATTTTTGAGATATATATATATATATATATATATATATATATGAGAATTTTGAATATATATATATATATTCAGTATATATATATACACACACACATATATGTATACTGAAATACTTATGAATGAGATGATAGAATGTCTGGGATGTGGTATGAAATAATACAGGAATGGTGATGAGTGGGTGGAGTTTAGTTGAAATGATATTGCAATGAATTGGTTGTTATTGAAACAGAGTGACAGGAATGTGGGGATTTATTAAACTGCTCTGTTAATTTTATACATGTTTAGATTTTTCCATAGCAACAATAACAAAAAAATCCAATAAAAAGACCCCAAAGTGAATAAACATTCTAATGCGTAAGTCCTTAAGCACACGTTTCTTTAGGGTATAAACTTGGAAGTGCGTCTTCAGTCTACTAGAGAGTGCCAAGTTGCTCCCCAGAGTCAACTGTCAGTCTTTGACAGAGTCCAGTAGGAACTCAGATTGCCTCCCTTGAGGACAATGAACCACCTCTCTTGTGTTAAGCCTTTTCTGCAGTTCCCATTGTGATTCTGCTGGGGTTGGAGAGGAGGGTGCCTCAACTCCTGAGGGCGATGGGACCGTGAGGGGATGCAGCTGGATCCAAATAGCAATTTCTGGACCATGAATCCTTGCCTAAGTCAACTTACTGTTTTTCTCCTACCTTTGAGCCTTTATGCTGGGTATCAAGTTATAAAACTGAGCTGGAGTCTGCTCACCCAGCACAGTAAGACCAGACATCCACACTGAGGTTCTGCAGTGATAGAATGGAAGCTGTTGGTTTGCAGGGTGCCAAGCAAGGAGGACCAGGCCATAATGCTCAAATCCTGACCTCCCCGATATCTTGCAGGAAGAGGTTTTTAAAGGCAGGGGTAAATTTCAGGAAGCAGAAGTTACTGGCAAAATTAGAAATCAATGCATGAGGTTACATACCGGTTTTGGCTTAAAAGCGTGGGCGATCTTGAAGCAGTGACTTACAGGTCATGGGCAGGTTCAAAGCTTTTCTGATTTGCAATAGGTTAAGGAAGACAGGCTCTATTTAAACATTTGAGGTCAGCAGAAAATAAAATGTTAGCTCTGGCTTATGGATATGACTCCCTCCGGATCCCTCAGGAAGAATTTAGAGCACAGAATGGTGGTCAGAGTTCAATCCTCAGTTCCTTCTTATCTGGGGCTACTTGGATCTGTTTGGTGAGAGTCCGAGTTTCTGAAAAACAACTCAGAGTCATAGGTTCAGATGTTACCTTTAGTTTCGATAGGGGCACCAAACGTCTCCTGACTCCAACTTCGTTTGCTATTGTTTTAGGCCACTAATTACTTCTCGTTGCTTACCGACTTGTTCATTTACTTCTCACGGCTAACTAGCTAGGTACCTGGAATTCCCCTTTCAAGGAACTCCAGATTTTCCTTTATTTTCATACTTGGGGGGCTCACAGGCCCCTAAAAGGGAGGTGGGTATCTGTGCTCCATCTCAATAAATCTCAACCAGTTTACAAAAATATGCATACAGCTGCTTTTTTGTTACAAGGGAAATACATATTTATGATAGAAATTTAAGACATTATAAGTAAATAAAAGGAAGAAAATAAAAATCGGCCTTATGTACCTTAGTGGCTACCAGCATTCGTTGGTCACTTTGTCTTTTTTCTGGGTTAATACTCTACATTTTACTTGAAATGTGCTCTCTTCACTTAAGATTTCTTTTCATATCATTAAACATTATTTTACAATATAGTTGATAGTGTCTTGGCATGTTTTTTGTAGAAATGACACAATTCATTTAAATAATTCCCCATTGTTCACCACTTAGACTGTTCCCCACAGTTCTCTATTTTTTTCCAATTTTTGCCTTATGTGCATTTTGAGGCAGGACTCAGAGCTTTGACTTACCTCCAAATAGAGCCAACCCCACTGTGAATTAGAAGACATGAATGTTTCATGGAGAAACAGAAACTTAGCCATTTGATATTTGTGCTTTCTACCCATTCTCCTTTCCAGACACTGGCCTCTTCTCTCTTTTTTCTCTTTCCCAGACAGTTTCCAAATGTCCCCTATGATGTCCAGAGTTCAGAGTCATTCATCTCTGTACACTCAGCAAAGCAAAAAGTTCTGCGGTCAGCAGAACGAACCATCTTGACGTAGCAGTTCAGGGACCATAGATTTTAACTCAAATATGTCCCTTGAAAGGTTCACCAAATAATTTATCAAAGTAATATGGTTATTTCTTCGAGATAAATTCTTAGAGGTGGAATGACTGGATCAGAAAGCATAAAAAACATGAATGCTTTTGATGACTTAGGAACAAGGGTGTTAGGTGTGTTGATTTGCTTTCTGCCAGTGCTCTTGAGAGCAAATCAATGTTGATTTGACTGCAGTCATTAACTAGCTGAGATTTCGAGTAGAATTCCTCTGGTTCATTTGTTATTCTGTTACCTGTCAGCATACTCGGCAGTAGAGCATCAGAGCTCTGTCTGGGAAGTACAACCACTATAAGTGGTATGAATAAGAGATTTGTCATAAAGCTTAGACTTTACACAACTGTACAAGGGCTAAGCAAGTATAGTTCTGAAAGGAGATTGGGTAGGGGTCATAGAAAACTCACCAACAAGGGACCGTGAAGGGGAGCTGTGGTTGGCTGAGGGTGTTGTAGGTCAGCAGGGCAGGCAGTTGGGAAGAAAATCTGGCTGTGAAGCAGAGGGAAATAGTAGAACACAAGGGAAAACTGGAGTCTGGATCTGTGTTTCACTGATGTCTAACTCCAGTGGTGCTAATGACCTATCAAAGAATCGGTGCCTTTTGCTATGGAACTGTGCATGTGTCTGGCCCAGGACTAGTTGAAGCTGAAGGAGTTGATCTGGTGGGAGCTGAAGGAGCTGCATGCCCTGCCCCTGCCCCATGCTAACAAGACTAACCAGCAGATCAGCCTGCACTGAACTTAAAGCATAACGGCTGCTGTTATGTAGCTTCCAAACCACATGCAAATCTTCCTTGTGTGCAATCCCCACTTGGAACCATGTGGGGAAAGGATTTTTGGGAAGCATAGTTCCAGCTTAGCTAAGTTGACAGAGTAAAACCACCACAAGCAGTGCCTGTAGGACTCAGTGCCAGGACAGAAAAGTGAATTCTAGTGAATCTGGTATTTACTACTGCCCAGGGAAGCTTAGAGAGGTAGCAAAGCCAGAAAAATTTTGCTGATGTGTTTTTCTGTAAGGGAAGAAGTTTCCCAGAAGGGAAAACAAGCTCAGCACTGAGGACGGAATTCTGCAATGAAATGTTATACCTTTGAGCCCATGAAAGGAATTACTGAACCGAATATTCTCAGTTCTTTTGGTAGAGGCATTGATGAGCCAAACAGAGAAGGACCATGTGTTTGTATCATTTCTCTGAAACAGACTTAAGAAGTAATCCGAGCTAACCTATGTATAAAAATCTCTGTGAAGGATATGAAAATACCCCCACTCAATAATTAGAAGCTATTGTTATTGGAGATGCTGCTAATCTTGTATCATGAAGAATTTATACAATTACAGAAGTTGAACTTGCCTGTAACAGCAGTCTTCTTCACAACCCAGAGAACCTATTGTATTTTATTGCTCTTATGGGATATTTGTCATATGTTCCAAACACAGGCAATAAAAATCTGCTTTATAATATTAAATAATTCAAGCCAGGCGTGGTAGCTCATGCCTATAATCCCCGCACTTTGGGGGGCCGAGGTGGGTGGATCACATGAGGCCAGGAGTTCAAGACTACCCTGGCCAATGTGGTGAAACCCCGTCACTACTAAAAATACAAAACTTAGCTGGGCGTGGTGGTGCACACCTGTAATCCCAGTTACTCGGGAGGCTGAGGCAGGAGAATTGCTTGAACCTGGGAGGCGGATGTTGCAGTGGGCTGAGACCGTGCCACTGCACTCCAGCCTGGGCGACAAAGTGAGACTCTGTCTCAAAAAAAAAAAAAAAAAAGGTTTCAAAATGGTAGTAGGCAACTACTGAATCTCCCTGCTTTGGAAGCCACCTCCAGTGGTAAACATGAACATTTTCAAAATTTTCCTGTTTATGGCATAATTTTTTTTTCAGCTTTGTTGACAACAGTGGCAGTGTCGGAGACAGCCTGATAAAAGACAATGAGGGAAGGTAGAGCCAGAATAACATAGATAGTGGAACTCAAATGACTCTATCTTTGTATCCTTGTTTTTATTATGGCTATCGGTCCCCACAATACTTCCAGTCTCAGTCAGGACCGATATTCCTGCCTATTGCACTGCCTGATTCTTTGATGTTTTCCAGACACATTTTGCTCAGTATTGCTGGGTTTTATCATGAGGAGTCCTTGAGAAAATCCACAAAGGGGGTCAGAGGTTACTGGTACAACTCTGGAAAGACCTTTTCCATTCTAACAGCAAAAGATGAGATTTCCAGATTATCACCGCTGCTCTTAGGTGAGATACACTGATCAGAGTTCTGCTTGAAAATGACCCTAGACTGGGATTCAAGGACACCTTCCAAAATCACACCACCAAACCGAGCCACCAGGGGAGCTGCTCCTCCACAAGTGGGAATCGCTGATCCAGGCAGCTGCCCCAAAGCTGCAGCCTGCTTCTCTAGCCTTTCCAACAATTCTAAGAGCACTCTATATCCTTAGCAACTCCTTTGCATTTAAACTAATTAAAGTGGATATTGCTGTCTGCAGTAAGGGCCCTGACTAATAAAGCAATTGGACCTAGAATCTGGGTAGAGGAAGAGTTGGGCTTTTTTTGTTTTCGTTTTCTTTCTTTCTTTCTTTTCTCTCTCTCCCTTTCTCTCTCTCCCTTTCTCTCTCTCCCCCTTCCTTCCTTCCTTCCTTCCTTCCTTCCTTCCTTCCTTCCTTCCTTCCTTCCTTCCTTCCTTCCTTCCTTCCTTCCTTCCTTCCTTCCTTCCCTTTCTTTCTTTCTTTCTTTCTTTCTTTCTTTCTTTCTTTCTTTCTTTCTTTCTTTCTTTCTTTCTTTCTTTCTTTCTTTCTTTCTCTCTCTCTCTCTCTCTCTCTCTCTTTCTCTCCCTGCCTGTCTCCCTCCCTCCTTTCTTCCTTCCTTCCTTCCTACCTTCCTTTCTCTCTTTCTCTCTTTCTCTCTTTCTCTCTCTCTCCCTCCCTCCCTCCTTTCTTTCTTTCTCTCTCTTTCTTTCTTTCTTTCTTTCTCTTTCTTTCTTTCTCTTTCTTCTTTCTTTCTTTCTTTCTTTCTTTCTTTCTTTCTTTCTTTCTTTCTTTCTTTCTTTCTTTCTTTCTTTCTTTCTTCCTTTCTTCCTTTCTTCCTTTCTTCCTTTCTTCCTTTCTCTTTTTCTCTCTTTCTCTCTCTCTTTCTCCTTCCTTCCTTCCTTCCTTCCTTCCTTCCTTCCTTCCTTCCTTCCTTCCTTCCTCTTTTTCTCTCTTTCTCTCTCTCTTTCCCTCTTTCTCTCTCTCTCTCTTATCTTTTAAACTTCACTAGCAGGAAAGAGTTGCCTTTTTTCAATCCTGAGAGACAACTAGGTGGACGGAGATTAAGGAAAACAGCAGAAAGCACCTGCTTTGACATAATTTTCTTTCTCCCCATCTTTGCTTTCAAACCAGCCAGCCTGAGCCTCAATTCACTGTTTGTTGTCGAGTCCTCCTGAAAGGTACCAGAAGCAGCTGCCACTTGCGGATATACTCTATTTTTTCCTAAAGCTACTAATCTGGTTGGCACCTTTCATCAAACTCCTACAAAGTGAGCCTCTGGGACCACCTGGATCTACCTCTCTTCTGGCCCAGAATCTTGCAGACAACCACATCTCCTCTTCTTTGGACAGAGGATAATGTCTGAATATTCTTTTGCTTTGATTGACAGGAAATAAAGGGCACTGCCTCTGGAGCGGGATCCAGGGTTTGATGGGGCCTGAAGCTTATGCAATTCTGGGGCTTCCTTGAAGAAAAAGTACAAAACTGCAAATACAAAATTACATCAAAGTGAATACTTAGGATTGGAAAAGAAATCACAACAAATTACAAATTTTAAAAAGTTGAAAAATAACACAAACTTCAGAAAGTGCAGAAAATAACTGAATAGGCTGACACACCTCTACAACACTTTTTCCCCTATGTTTTTGGCTAGATACTGATTGTAAAGACCACATAGCAGAATTACCAAATTCATTAAAATGAAGCAGATGTGGGTCCCACATTTCTGCATTGTCTGTACAAATTGCTTTTCCTTTCTATATCTTCCATCTTTCTTCCTTTGTTTTTCCATTTTAGAGTGGCTCAATTCTCCTAATCATCTTTACCTTTTCTATTTTAATTTTTCATCTGTATTTTATCAGCTATTGTGATTCATTTTATGAATTTCCATGATTTTGACCGCTAAAGGATTTTAATATTTTCTTTGATATCCATTATCTTAAAATGGCAAGAGAATTGTTGATGCTTTGATTTTGCTAACTTTCTTTTTTCCTTTCTTTTTTTTTTTTTGAGACAGAGTCTCACTCTGTCACCCAGGCTGGAGTGCAGTGGTGCAACCTTGGCTCACTGCAACTCCACCTCCTGGAGTTCAAGCGATTCTCCTGCCTCAGCCTTCTGAGTAACTGGGATTACAGGCATGCGCCACCATAGCTGGCTAATTTTTGTATTTTTAGTAGAGACGGGGTTTCACCATGTTGGCCAGGCTGATCTAGAACCTCTGAGCTAAGGTGATTCGCCCACCTCGGCCTCCCAGAGTGCTGAGATCACAGCCATAAGCCACTGTGCCTGGCCTAATTTTCATTTTTTAATTTACGTTATTGACTTTCGCCAAGATGTTTCCTTCCTGCTGTATTTATTTTGGTGTAATCAGTAATTCTGAACACAATATGTAAAATGTATAAAATTTATTTGAAAATAAATTCCACATGACTGATTCAGATGCATTTTGAAATTGCCACTAAGTTGAACAGTGCTACGTAGTTAGGTAGTCAAATTACATTTAGACTACATCCATTGGTCAATTGATGAATACGTGCAGGAGTTTTGTTGCTGGAGCACTAATTTCTTCTTTTTTTCCCAGGCCATTGTTGAACATCGGTGGCAAATTTGCATGCCATCTCATCAGGAACTGTCAGACTTTGTTGGGATAGGATACATAGGATATGCTAAGATAAAATCTGACACCTTGGGATACATTAAATGTAATATCTCACACAGCCACTGTTTGTACCACTGCTTGTGCCCCCAAAATGCAAGAATCCTGATAAATTCCATTTTGTGCAATTTCCGATAAACACACAAAAAATTGTACGATAGATTTATTACTGTATCTGCTGTACTCAATATTCCTAATAAGAGGAATTTGACCAACAGTCTTCTGCTTACAGTTTTACACATCTGATGATTAGAAGAATTTCTCAGACTGGCTTCTGGCTATGAGAACCTCAGTCTTTGTTTTTCCTCCATTACTCTCATCCTTACAGTGCCGGGTGCTGTGGGGCCATTCCATTTCCTGGCAGTGTCTGGCCAGCAGCCCCATGCCATGATGTCAGGTGTATTAGCACAGTGGACAGTAGGAGTATTCCCGGAAGCCATCCCTACAGAGGATGGTTAAACCATGCAGGATGTGACTGTGAAGCATGAAAGTATGTCTCAAGCTAAACACAAGCTATGTGTATTGCCAGGACCCCTTCAATGGTATCCCAAAACACCTGTGGCCACTTCAAAGCCGCCCTAGATGAAACATAATGAGATGGAGGAAAAGTCAGAGTAGAAAAAGCCCATGGAATTGAACAACTGAGGTGAAAAATCTTACTTGTAAACTTTATAAAACACATGACCATGTGTGTTAGAGCTTTTCTCAGGACCTTGGAAGGGCCTAGGCAGCTTAAGCCACTAGAGCTTAAGTGGTGCTTACCACTCCATGGTAAACCTCCTCTGCTGGTCTCTTAGTGTTTTTGACATTTTAGCCCTATTAGATTTAAATGAGTTAAGGTACAGGTACAGCTTATCCTTGAGAAAGAAAGTACAAGTTTGTCAGATGCTAAAACAGGGGGCTAATACTTTGTGAGGTTCATTATACCCACTAATGAATGTAATCATTCTTTCCACCTGCAAAGTTCTGTTCTCTTATTGTTGATCTGGCTTCATTTCTAACACAAAAAGAAAGCATCTCAAGACTGCAAAGGGTCTGAGATTGTACCCTGCTTTCGAGCTAATAAACTCATGGATGGTGGCAGCAGTTGTGGGACTCCCCGGCCACAGACAAAGGACTTCATTACTCACAGCAATGCAGCATGAGCAGCGTATTGCCTCCGTGCCCCTTGCCTCTGAGTCTCATGGGGGTGACACAGATGAGCCCAGATGGATGTCACACATGCAGTGTTTGCATTGCAGGGAAGGAGCCCTGAGCTCAGAGAACACAAATCTTTTCTAATCAGCAGTAAGTTGATTGCCCTTTGCTCTGGAGGAAGGTGCTACCTCTGTCTCCCAAGGCTGTTCACTAAACATCCCTGAAAAGATAGTTTAGAGCAAAGGGTGATCAATGCCTTGGTCATGAGATATACAATCATTACAGGCTCATGGAGAATCATCTCCCAATACAGTTAAAGGACCTTCGTTAGTGAGAATCAAAGCTTAAAATGGTGCTATATAAAACAACTGTTTTCCTGTTGGCTGATATTAGTCGACTTATTACCTAAGAAAAATGCATAGTGAGGGGGAAAGAAAACCTCTTTAATATCAATGTAGGTGTTAGGGAAAGGGTCCCTAGACATGTAAGTTCCTTTAATCCTATATGACTCTGTGGTCTCCAATTTGATCTCTTCTTTAACATTTTTAAACTTATGGTTAGGTGAACACCCTTTGGGTTGGTGAATCCATAAGTAAATGGCTTGCTTCATGAAGTAGAATTTGTTTTTATTTGCTTTAATCTTGTTTTTTCCAAATAAAGCACCAGGCTCAAGTCTCAGGCCACTAACTTGTGATATGACCTGTGTAAGTCCTTAGCATCTCTTGGCCTCAGGCTTTCCATCATGTAGGGGAAACTGGGCTAAATGATTGCTAAGGCTCCTTCCAGATTCCAAGTTCTATGATACTTTTGCTCTTGGATTGGGGATCTACTACATTTGATTTTATGATCATTAACAACAAATATCAAGAACCTTTCATCCTTCCAATTGCAGCTTCAAATACTAAAATACACATGACATATCTTCTGTCCCTAGAGGATAGCTGAATGTCTGGTTATCATCACTGAGTAACAAACCACACCAAAACTTAGTGGTTTAAAACAACACATTTATTTTGCTCATGCATCTGCAATTTGAGCAGGGCTTGGCTTGGGCAGCCCATCTCTGTACCAGGTAGCATCAGCTCGACTGGCTCAACTAGGGCTAGAGGATTCATTTGTAAGGTGCCTCTCTTACATGACTGGCAAGTTGGTGCTGGGGTCACCTGAGAGTTCAGTTCCTCTCCACAGGAGTCTGTCCTCAGGCATCTTAGGCTTCCTCACAGCATAGTCCAAGAGTGAGCATCTAAAGAGAACCTGGTGGAAGCTGAATGATCTTTCCTAATGTAGCCTCAAAAGCCACATAATGTCATTTCTGCCCTAGTCATAGCCCACCCAAATTCAAGTGAGAAAAAAGAGTTAAGGGGGCAGACATAAGCTCAATTTCCCCACGGAAGAAGAATTAAAATTGCATTGTTTATTGGAAAAGGCAAAACTATAGAGATAGTAAAAAGATCAGTGGTTGTTAGGATTTCAGGGAGAGGTGAAGAGGGATAAATAGGGGCAGAGTGGACCTTTAGGGCATGAAACCATTCTGGATGGCACTATAATGTATGACATGCATTTGTCAAACCCCTAGAACTGTACAACAAAAGAAGCAACCCCTGATGTAAATCATGAGCTTCAATTAATGTTTTTTATTTTTTATTTTTTATTTTTATTATTATTATTTTTTTGAGACAGAGTCTCGCTCTGTCACCAAGGCTGGAGTGCAGTGGCGCGATCTCGGCTCACTGCAAGCTCCACCTCCCGGGTTCACGCCATTCTCCCGCCTCAGCCTCCGAGTAGCTGGGACTACAGGCGCCCGCCACCACGCCCGGCTAGTTTTTTGTATTTTTAGTAGAGACGGGGTTTCATCATGTTAGCCAGGATGGTCTCGATCTCCTGACCTCGTGATCCACCCGCCTCGGCCTCCCAAAGTGCTGGGATTACAGGCTTGAGCCACGGCGCCCGGCCTGTTTTTTATTTTTTTAAATTTTTAATTTACTTTAAAAATTCTAGATTCAGGGGATACACCTGCAGATTTGTTATATGGATATGTTGCATGATGCTGAGGTTTGGACCTCTAATGATCCTGTCACCTATGCCTAAGTAGTGAATGTAGTACCCAATAGGTAGTTCTTCAACTCTTCCCTCTTCTCACCTCCTCTCTTCCTCTCCACTTTTGGAATCCCCCGTATTTATTGTTCCCATCTTTGTGTCTGTGTGTCCCCAGTGTTTAGCTCCCCACTTATAAGAAAGAATATGCAGTATAGGCTGAGGCAGGTGGATCACGAGGTCAGGAGATTGACACCATCCTGGCCAACATGGTGAAAACCTGTCTCTCCTAAAAATACAAAAATTAGCTGGGTGTGGTGGTGCATGCCTGTAATCTCAGCTACTTGGGAGAATCGATTGAACCCAGGAGGTGGAGGTTGCAGTGAGCCAAGATCGTGCCACTGCGCTCCAGCCTGGCAACAGAGCAAGACTCTGTCTCCAAAAACAAAACAAAACAAAAAAAAAAAAAAGAAAGAATATGCAGTATTTGGTTTTCTGTTTCTGCGTTAATTCCCCTAGAATGATAATGTAGTTGGTTCATATTTGTAGCAAGTGTACTCCACCAATGCCAGATATTAATAATAGAGGTGTTTCATGTTCTTTCATGTAATGGTAGTCAGGTGTGACCATAAGAGGAGGCAGTGGAGAGGCTCAGGAAAACAAGTTTTCTTATACCCACAGGTCCTACAGACAGAGGCAGGGCATACCATGACACACAGAGCCACATGAAAAGACACTGGGTGGTCAGGAGGCAGAATACAGGAGGGAGTGGAAGGTTGAGACTGGAGCCTTCATGGGGGCATCCAAAGGAAGGGCGCATTCTGTTCTCTGCAGAATTTTCAATCCCTAATTAGCATAACCATCATAAAACCTCCTTTTTCACACTTAGAATCCCTTGACTTTCCCCTCTCTGTGAGTTCCTCAGTTGATTTACTCACTGGTGGGTTTTCCCTAGCTTAGCAATTTTTCCCTTAAGCTCTAGTGGTCTTTGTTTTATTCTTTGACATATAGGAAGTAAATGAATAGGTGTTTTTATTAACTTTAGGTGCTATTTATATGGAGGTTTCCCTCTGGAGTGAGTGAGATTCTTTCTGGTGGTGAGTGTCTTCAGTCCTCCATTCTTGTCTTCTTGGAAGAAAGAATTCAGCCAAGAGACAGAAGCAGATTGAAGACAGAGATGACAGTTTATTGAAGCAAAGAAAAGTACATATAGAAGAAACCAAACAAGGAACTCAAAAGATTGAGTGCCCTACCTGATTATTGGCTTAGGGCTCTTATAGAGTTACTATTTCCTGGTTCTTCCTAGTCTCCTGCCCTCATTCTTCCCCTTGGGTGGGCTGTTGGCTAATTACTGCATGCACTGTTTGGTGGTTGATACTATGCACATGCTCTTTTAGGGCAATTTTTCCTTACTGGTCTAGCACCCCCAGAGGAAGGTCTTACACCAGTCAATCTGCTGTGTTTCCTCTTATTGCACCTGCCTGGACATGTTTGCTCAGTTCTCAGGATCTTACTGGGAAGTTGTTGCACATAAGCTCAAAATGTTTCCTGGTTGTTAGGAAAATTTCCCCTCTCTGGCACCAGCAAGGACCATCTATCATTCTTGAAGAGTCACCTGACTGTTGCCTGACATTCCTCGGGGCCCTATCCTGCCCTACCCCTATCCGTCTATCTACCTACTCCAACAAGATGAGGGATGCTAGGGGGCCTGTGATTCCCTTCTCTGTGTCTCAGTGCCCTGTAACCACCCTCACCTCACTGAACAAACACAGAACTGGAGGACTGAGAACCAGAGGAGAAACCAGATTGCTTGAAGCTTATATAATTTGGGGGACCCTATTTAAGAAAAAGAATTTTTTAAAGTTCAGCAAAAATGTATCTGAAAAATAACAAATACTGCTTCCGAATGAGAAAACAGATCTCAACAAATTACAAATTGAGGAATTGCAATCTCCTAATTGGAATGTATAGGAAGGGTTACCTTTCTAAGGAGCTTGCACAAGTGCACGGCTGTAAGCTTAAGCTTTCTCGGCTTCCTGGGTAAATCTCATTCTGATGACCACAACACCCCCAAGCATTCACTCCCCTTCTCCCAGCAGTTCAACACCTCCAGCTTCCTGTCAGCTTCCAGTAAGGAACACAGTTTTGAATTGAGGGTGAGCAGCTGCTTATGGATGTAAATGATTCATTGGTGAGAGACCTGGGCCTTTTCCCTGTGGATTAGCCCCTTCCGTGGAAATTAATTAACTTCTCTGGGCTTGGCTTGCTTTCTTCATAAAATGTAATCATGGGACTTGCAGGCTTGCCTCCTGTAATTCTATAAGAGGGATCAAATGATGTGAGTGAAGGAGTTTTAAGTTGTGCAACCACAAGCCTGTGAAAACTCATGTGATTATTGGTGTTGGGTACTAAGGGGCTTTTCCCTAAAGAAATTCTGCCTACAATCCTCTCTTTTAAAAGTAAAGTAACCAACAGGTAATTGAAGACATGGAAGTATATGCTATCTGCATACAGACAAGTAATAAGTGGTTTTAAACGATAATAAACGGGTTTTCATCGTGGTGGGTGGGAGGAATCTCTCTGATGGCTGCTTTCCAGATACTCCCAAGACCTATCTTGAGGGTAGGTTCTGTGTCTCTCTTGTTTGTATTCCTACCATCTAGCATTTTGCTGTGCTCATCACAGGCTCCATAAATGTTTGACAAATAAATATATGCATTACAAAAGAATTCTGTTTTATAGAAGTGCTGTCTAAAAATTGCACTTACGGGCTGGGCATGGTGGCTCAAGTCTGTAATCCCAGCACTTTTAGAGGCCAAAGCAGACAGATCACTTGAGGTCAGGAGTTCGAGACCAGCCTGGCCACCATGGTGAAACCCAGTCTCTATTAAAATACAAAAATATTAGCGGGGCTTGGTGGCAGGCACCTGTAATCCCAGCTACTTGGGAGGCTGAGGTAAGAGAATCGCTTGAACCTGGGAGGTGGAGGTTGCAGTGAGCCAAGATTGCCCCATTGCACTTATGGTGCATTTAAATAAACTTAACTCTGTCTTCTCCTTCCTCCGTTAAGAAATATAAACAACTCTTTCCTATTCTAGGGTCTATGATCTGGTCCCTTGGGACCATCAAATGGTTCTTCAGTGGCAATTAAGCCCCTTTATTAACAAAAAGGCAAGTGAATGAAGGTTTTGAATTTCCAGGGTTGGAAAAGCACCCTGGTCCCAGGGTGGAGGTAGAATTTAGAGCCTGCAGAGGACCGGGGTTCAGGTGTGAGTGGAAAGAGCCTAAGGAATACTGAACCTGGCCCCTCAGGTGGCAGGACCTGGGGTGACAGAGAGTGTTTTGGAGTGGCCTGGGAGCCTGGGGCGGGGCTTCACAGGCCTCAGGAAGCTGGATATAGGGCCCACCAGTGACAGAACAACAGTGGATCCCCCAGCCCTCTGCAAGGAGCAAGGGTAGCGGAGAAGCCAGATGCTGAGAGTTCCCCACCCACCTCTGGAACCTGTAGGCCCCTGATGGTCAGAGGGAAGGAAAGTGAGGTTGGAGAAGGGACAGACATTGGATGTTCCACCAACTCAGGAGAGCGGGTACCTGAGAGGGATTGTATTAACATTAGACAATCAAGACATGACGTGTGACACCATTTAATGCCTCTAATGCCATGGAACACAGGGACTCAGTGGACAGGTGAGTACTTCCTACCTACTCAAGGAGGCTATGGAAGCTGCTGTGTAGTTTGGAAGACTACAGCCTGGGAAAGCAAGCTCAGAGACGGTGGAGGATGTGGGTTGTGGAGAGTCAACCAGGCTGCTGCTTTCGACAGTCGATGGGTCATAATGGGTGGTGGGGATGGAGGCAGTGCTGGGGGAGAAGGCCCTTGGCAAGACATTTGAATTTGATGCAGGACACAGGTAAGATTCAGGGGAAGGTTTTAATCAATATCAGATATCTGACATTTTATCAATGTCAGAATATGGTGGCTTTGGAAGACAAGTTCAGGAGCTGGCTGCGAGCCCGGGAATCACCAGGCTGTTGTGGGGCCTGGTATGACGGCTTAAGGCAGAAGACATCTGGTGTGGTTTTATACCATGGGGGCTGGTGTTGCTCATTTTCCAGTGCTTTGGGGGGTTCCCCAGAGCCTGCCCTTGTCCTGTGTTGCTATGGGTTATCACTGAAGACCCCCTGTGAAAGCTTCTGCCTAAAGATACCAGAGGATCAGCTTCAGGCTCAGTTCTGCCATTTTTTCAGATTCTTAACCAAGGTACTTTAAGGTCAGTACTCTTGACTGTTGGACCAGACTCTATAGGGGCAATTTTAAGCCACATGCCTCCATTACAGGCAGCCTCATGGTCCTGAAAGACAACCCAGATCCCAGGAGCATTGTCAAAGTCTTCCCCAAACTTGGACCCAGTAGCTGTGTGGTGATTTGGGGAACATACCAGGATGACTCAGAAATCTGCATTCTACTTTTGAGCAGGAACTTTTGTGTCCCTTTCAGGGTACTCCTTGATGCTGGGAATTCTGTAACAGACAGATATGTCTTCCCTTTGTTTTGAGAGCAGAAGATTTCTTGCCTTTGTGTATTCTGTGGGGTGTCAGGCAATCAGGCTGGCCCCATCACAGCACTTTGCAGCTGTGACTCATGTAACATTTCATTTCAAGAAATGGCATTTCTTTAAGACTCGGCGGTAAAATGAGATGAGATGATAATGTGTTTTTAAAGTACTTAAGGAGAGTCAGAGACACAAGTGAGGTCATGTGCTTCAAATGTTACATGGAGCTGTTGACAGCCTGCTTTAAGATTTTTGGCATTTAAGTAAATTACAAGTGAGGAAAGAGGGATCAATCAAGTCACCTTCTGACATGAAACTCCCCTCAGTCCTCTGCGGAACAGCCATGCCGCAGGACCAAAAAGTGGAATGATGCATTTATGGGGCCTCTTGGTTGCTTTTCTTAGGCCCATTGTCTGTGCATAGGGAATAGCTCTGAAGGGAGGGAGCGCTGCCCTCCCTTCACTCTCTTCTCTTTTCCTTTCTTCTTGAATTGTACTTTGGGTAAGGGCAGCCCAGTGTTTCTTTCCATTTTCTGCTACCACATATACCACATATACCATCCCACTGAACAGTCTCTAGGTAACAGGAGTTCCAGTCCTCAGCCTGCGGCCTCTCGATTTGAGGCAACATGTGGAACCACAAAACATGTGAAATCAATTCTTTTGGTATGTGTTATGTTGGGTTTGAGTCATTCAGAAAAATCAAATATTCAGATACAGGGATGTTTTTCCTTTCCATTCTTTTAAAATATTAATTGTTCTCAACTCTTTCCTTTTTAATTAAATTTTTGTTTCTATCACAAGAGTGTCTGAATCTAGTTTTAAAACACAAATACATTATCGAAAGCCTAACCAAAAACTCCCTTAAACTTTTTGTCTCATTAGAAAGCAATCCATTTTGATGGAAGAAAATTTTGAAAAATGAAAAAAGGTCTAAAGGAAAAATTTAGACTAACATGCCTCATGTAACCTAAATGCTAACTCCGTAGACCATGTGCATATAGTTGGTCAATTGATTTGCGGGATATACTTATTCTAAGTAAAATGTTTTTAGTGACTATATGTTTTAAGTATTTTAGTGTCTTGCCAGACTTTTACGTAAACATCTTTTAAAAGTCATTAACACAGCACTTTGGGAGGCCAAGACGGGCGGATCACGAGGTCAGGAGATCCAGACCATCCTGGCTAACACGGTGAAACCCTGTCTCTACTAAAAAATACAAAAAACTAGCTGGGCGAGGTGGCGGGCGCCTGTAGTCCCAGCTGCTCGGGAGGCTGAGGCAGGAGAATGGCGTAAACCCGGAAGGCGGAGCTTGCAGTGAGCTGAGATCTGGCCACTGCACTCCAGCCTGGATGACACAGCGAGACTCTGTCTCAAAAAAAAAAAAAAAAAAAAAAAGAGAAAAGTCATTAACATATCTGAATTCTGGAAATCCAGAATAGGTCATACCCCATTGATTTAAGGTTGGTAGTCTTTTTCCATACTTCTTATGGATCATCTTTTTCTCTGTATGTAATTGAAAAAAAATAAAATTTGATCATAATGTATATTTTTATAAACTAGGTAAAATTTCCCATCCCTTTCTACACTTTGGAAAGTGTCCCACTTCCCTAAGACAAACACTTTAAAGAATCTTTAACTGTCTATTCCACTATTTGCTGTCATTTAACTGAAGAATATGCATATACTGTCATTTCTTGATTTATCGATTTTCGATGTTTTCTGTTGCCTCCTGTTTGTCTCTAAATCCTAGGAAGGATTTAGCTTTCTTAATGGTATCTCCCCTCTGCCCGTCATCCCACACGCTTTCTCCCTTCTTCCTATTTTATTTGTATCCAAACATTTTTTACAAAATCCATTATTGACATTGACATTATTATGTCTTAGCTGTAGAGCCAAAGAGTATTCTATGATTATATCCCAGCAGATCTGTTGCACATTGCTCAATTTCATTTTCCGAAAGCCAGCTATGTCAGAAAATTTATTAAATATCAATCAGTTCCTCCTTGTATCAGACTTCTCTCTGTCTTCATCCTTCAGCTCCAAACTGGATGAGGAGTACTCGGGGGGCATCTCGAGCTACGCTCTGCATCATCCTGTGACTTTGCTGGGCATTTTCCTGGTAGAATCTTTTTCTCCTACGTCCCATGTCTTCATTCTTAGCTCAGTTCCCTCTTTCTCTACCACTATGAGCTGTGAGATTTATGAGCAAATCACCAAATGCCAGTTTCCTCTTTGTAAAATGGAGATGATAGGAGTACTCACCTCCTGGGGGTATAGTGAGGGGTAAACCAATTAATATACATAAAGTACTTCGAATAATACCTGGTGCAGAAGATGCTCTCTACGGACCAGCCATTATTTTGTTAGGCTGCATCTGCCATTAGCTTCCTCAGAAGGGGTGCAGGGAAAGTAAGTTTTGAGAACATATCTAATAATATAGTTTCTTCCATTTTCCTTGATTGATCATTTGTATGGATAGCATTCTAGGCCGAGGATGATTTTCACTTAGAATTTGGAAGGCATTGCTCCATCTTCCATCTTCAAGTACATGTTATTCTGATGGGCAGTTCTTCAGACGTGAGTTGTTATTTTTCTCTGGAAGCTTTTAGAATCTCAAGGTTTGGTTTTGAAATTGCATTTTCATGACTCTTATTTTTCATTCATTATGCGGAGAATTTTCAGTCAGAAATGTATTACCGTTATTGTCATGATTATTCATAATTTCATTCCCTCTACTTTTTCTGTTCTCTTTTTAGAACTTTTATTCATCGAATTTTTGACTTCCTGATTGGTTTCCTGGAAGACTTATCTTTCCCTCTCCTAGTCCATCTTTTTGTTTTGTTTTGTTTCAATATTCTCTGGGCATTTTTTTTGACTCCATCTTCTCATATTTCTCAGGAATGTTATTTTTGTGTTTTGGTCGTGCCAGCAAGTGATTGCTGCTAAAGGCCGTCTTCTAGTGGTCTGGTCATCACTTTCCCCGTGAACAGTTTATAGCTTGCTTGTCTATCATGGGAATAATCTGTGCAAGATTTGCCTAGTTTCATTTCTTCCTTTACTACTCTTTTTTTTTTTTTAAGTTTTTTGCCTTAAGTCACAATTACACAAATATGGAGAATTATATGCATAGTTTAGTTAACAATGGAAGTAATTGTGTGTAATTACTCTAAATACTTAGACTTAAGAGAATTTGGACCCAGAAGGAAGCTTGTAGAAAAGCAAAATATGTTTGGTAAACATAGGAGGGTGTGAATGCTTGGGGAGAATCTTTTCTGTTCCTTCTGGGTTTACCTGATTACCAGGGAGTCAACTTCAGCTGACAGCAGAGGGAGCTCAGCATGGAGTGGCCATGCAGGCTTTCTGAGATGGGTTCCAGAAGAACTTACGTCACCACTCCCTCCGTTTACAAAGACAGCTTGAGAGGGGAGCAGGCAGAGGCTGCAGGATTCCTGGGGTGGTAATATTCCTCCTCTAGCCCTCCAGGGGAGGGGTGGTGGTTGACATGTTACCCCTCAGAAGAGAGGTTGCTGAAATTGCTCCTGAGGCTTAAGGGTAACCCTGAGTGTTAGTCAGCGTTTTCCAGAGCAAACAGAATTAATAGGTTGTGAATATGCATACAAGAAATTTATCATAAGGAATTGGCTCACGTGATGATGGAGGCTGGCAAGTCCTAAGATCTGTAAAGTGAGTCGACAGGCTGGAGACCCAGAAGAGCTGATGGCTTAGTTCTAGTCTGAAGACTGGCAGGCTCAAGACCCAGGAAAGCACACGTTTCAGTTTGAGTCTATATATATATATATATATATATATATATATATATATATATATATATATATATATATAAAACTGGAAGATGGAGTGTAAACTGACTGGGCTAAATGCAGTCTTCTTGGTGTGAATGGGATTGGAGAGCTTGTCCAAGAGCAGAAAGCCAGCTTCATGCTTGTTCGTCACTGAACTGAGACTTTTCAACCAATCCTGTCACGTAGAGAACTGTGAATAGTGGTTATCTACCAGGGTATATGTGGAAAATGATAAGAAAGTTTAAAATATTCTACATTATAGATTATTGTAATGTTTTATTTTATTTTTATAATTAATGTGTTATTTTTGTAATTATAAAATGACAACAACAAAGTGTCATTAAAAACTCAGAAGCAGCCCAGGCGTGGTGGCTCACGCCTGTAATCCCAACACTTTGGGAGGCTGAGGTGGGTAGATCATTTGAGGTTAGGAGTTCAAGACCAGCTCGGCCTACATGGCAAAACCCCACTTCTACTAAAAATACAAAAAAATTAGCTGGGAGTGGTGGTGCGTGCCTGTAATACCAGCTACTCAGGAGGCTGAGGCAGGAGAATTGCTTGAACCCGGGTGATGGAGGTTGCAGTGAGCCGAGATTGCACCACTGTACTCCAGCCTGGGACATAGAGTGAGACTCCATCTCAGAAAAAAAAAAAAAAAGAAGTGAATTAGCTGGCATCCAATCAGTTTGCTTATGGCCTGTGGATGTGGGTGTACCTGTCAGCAAGCTGATGGAGTCCTTACATACAAGGAGACCTGGGGAAGGCCAGGAGTGGGCAGTGGAGATCAATGCAAACCCATCACCACCCCTAGAAAATCGATTCAAAGCTCCCCTTGATGGATGATTGAGCAGCTCCATTTTCAAATATAACACAGGAGTAGAGTGATCATTTAATGGATTATCCAAACTGGACATTTTGAGTAAGCAGGGAACTAGTGATAATTCCATGGCAAACAGTCATAGGAGACTCGCACAGCCCTGAGTATATGCCATGAGGCTGTGTTCTGGGAGTGGAGGTCACCTTGGGGTGGTGCCCTTGTTCTCCAGAGAGGGTCTGGGCACCTAAAATGGTCCATGTAATGAATTCCAGTGATCAGAAAGACTCTAGGCTGGCACTGCCCAGTAGAAATGTAATGTAAGACACATATAATTTAAAAGATTTCTAGGACACCCTTTGAAAAGGAAACTGGTGAAAATAATCTTAATGACATATGGTATTTAACCCAGTATATCCATGTGGTATGCAGAATTATGACCCCCAAAGATGTCCACGTCCTAGTCCCTGCCAGCTGCGAATATGTTCTCTTACATGGCAAAAGGGACTTTGCAGATGGAGCTAAGTTAAAGACGTTGAGATGGGAGATAATTCCGAATTATCTGGGCCTCATGTGATCACGGTGCTTAAAAGCAGATGACCTTTCCTGGCTGTGGTCAGAGGGAGGTTTGATGTCAGAAGAATGGGTCAGACAGATGGGATGTTGCTGGCTTTGAAGACGGAGGAAGGGGGACCATGAGCCCAGGAATGCAGGTGGCCTCTAGAAGCTGCAAAAAGCAAGAAAGCAGATTCTCCCCAGAGCCTCCAGAAGGAATGCAGCCCTGTGGATGTTTTGGTTTTAATTTAGTGAGATCCATTTCAGACTTGACCTCCAGGACTGTACGATAATACGTTTGTTTAAATTTATTTCACATGCTTTAAGTGTTGTTGAAAGCCACTAATTTACACTAGCAATAGGAAACATACAATCTAACATATTCTCATTTCAACATTTGATCATACAAAAATTATTAACAAGATATTTTACATTATTTCATGCTAAGTCTTAAAGCAGATCTCAGATCTCAGCTCAGGCTAGTCAACATGTCACACACTCAGTGGCCACATGTGACTAGTGAACAGCACAGTTCTTGAGCCTTTTCCCTGGATTCTGAAATCTGAGGTCCCAGCTCGAAGCATCCCTCCAGAGCATCACTCTAGAGTAGCCATGATTCAATCCAGTGGCAGTTTGTCTGTGTGAGTCTGTGTGTGTATATATGCCCACATATGTACGTGTGTATGTGTGGTGTTATTTTCATGAGCACTTATGCTATGCCTGTGGGAGGAAGCCTTGGCTGAAATCTCAGGTATCCCAGGAGACAAGTGACAGTTTTTGCAGGTGCTAGTTGTTCCCCCAGCAAAAACCAGCTTGCAAATTGGTCTCCTGCTAAAGATCTCTCATCACTGTGCTGGATCTCTCAGCTTAAGCCAGCAGCTATTTCCTTGACCAGTGGCTGCCTCTGGGTCTCCAAGGAGTTGGTTTGTATGGAGACAACATTACTTTTTGATCTGCCATTGCTTGTACCTGCATTGGAGTCACCCCAGGATGGCAGCACCACTGTGGGGACAGTGTGTGAATGAGACTGAAAGAGGAATGACAACACTATTGTGTTCCACCGAGGCAAAGCAAGAAACACCTTTGCTGTGTCTTCCTTGGGTCAGATTTTCAGGGGTGTTGCATGTCCTCTGGCTCTGCATTAGGTTGCGGGGAGGCCGCACAGAGCAGCTGCAACTCGGGCAGACAGAGCTTGTTGTGAGGAGGCCTGAGTCAAGGATATGTCTGTGATGAGACTCACATTTCATCCAAGGTGACAAGCATTCAGATCACTCCTCCTGCCCTCTCCTAAAGCAAGTTCCACAGTGATCAGGTCACACAAGGAACGGGCCAGCATGGCTGCAGGGCAGGCAGCTAATCCATCTGTTTCGTTTGTTGGCATATCCTGTCTGTAGGGAGGAAACCCAGAGGAGAGTAGTGGGCACTGGATTCCTCACTCCTCATTTAGTGGCTGCTTAGAATATTAGATGTGCAAGAAGCTCACAGGAGACATACTGCACTTGCAAGAGGTTGTGCTGCTGTCACAAAGCAAGCAGGAAAAAAAACTCTCCTGCCCTCCTCCTTCCCTGAAAAAGTGTATGCTGTTTGCCTCTGATTCGATTTCCTGGAGAAATGACCCTTCACCTGGGTAAATAATCCCACTGTCCCCCTGCTTTTCTTGGGTTCCTGCTTCTGATTGTAATTCATTTACCTCTGGCACATGTTGTTTTGTATTTCTGATAAGACTCGGGTGAAAAATAGGGTGGCAGCTGAATTTACTGATGCAATTTGCTCATGTAATCTATGCTGTTGGTGATTCGGAAATGCATGCAAAGGTGTTAGCCTCCTAATTATGGATTTTCATGTGATTCTTTGAAATGCAGATGGTCAATCAGCTCCTGAGTTGGGGACCTCGATCTAGGGGTGGTGGTGGCAAAGTGCTGGAGGTAGAACTATTATGACTGCAGAAAGAATGATATGTTTAGCATTTATGGTCTGTTTTTTTCCTGGGTAGATATCGGGGAAGTTGTAAAACCCTTACAAGTCTACAAAGAGTCATACATAGTGCTGTAATATACTCTGTATCCATGGGGTATTGGTTCCAGGACCTCTGAGGATACAAAAATCCTTAGAAGTTCAAGTCTCTGATATAAAATGGCATAGTATTTGTATATAATCTCTGCACATATTTTCATAAGCTTCAGATCATCTCTAGATTACTTATAATACCTAATACGATGTAAATCCTATATACATAGTCGTTAGACTGTATTGTTTATTATTTGCAATAATTTTTGTTGTTGTATTGCTGTTTTTGTTTTTATTTTTCTTGGATATTTTTGATCCATGACTGGTTGAATCTACAGATGAAGAACCTGGGTTACGCTGGGCCCACTGTAAATAAAACTTACTCACTAAACAGGGTATGGAAAATTTAACCAGGGAAGGTCTAGTCTTAATACCACTGTGCCCTTATTTTCAGCCAGCCAGCTCCCCTAAGCTTTGGCTGTGTGTGTGTATGTGTGTGTTGGAGCATGTGTGGAGAAGCAGCAGTGTTCTCGAGAGGAGAAAAGTGTGAGAGCATGGAGCACTGTCACCCTGCATTTTGTTCTCATCCTTCCTTCTCAAGGAGCACTTACAGGCTTTGTTATGGTTAAACCCACAGGTAAAAGCGCTAGCCCTTTTCTAACATTAATGGGTTACTACAAGGCAAGGTGTGAGCTTACATTGGACATCATATTTTGAAAAATAATGAAGGGGGCTCTGGATGGACTATAGGGTTGAGGGATTCTTGCAGAGAAGAGCTCGGTAGATTTTCTTCCCTCCTAGGAAGAATGCCCACAGTTGCCATGTTGCTACCTGCTTGGTGCAGCTTGTGGCTACTTGCAACTCTGCTCACAGTCACCTGTTTTCCGGGTATACTTAAAGCTCTTACTCGTGACCCTACTCTGTGGCTTGGCATTCAAAGTCCTCCAGGATTTGGCTACAACTCTCTTTTATAAGCTCCTTTGCCTCTCTGCCCCTGCCTGCACCCTGTGCTCCAAGCAAGTTAAATGCCTCCCTCTTCCCTACACAGCCTCATCCTCCCCCATGTTGTGGCTTTGCTCACACCTGCTATGTTTGACAGTGACTCCGCTTTTCTATCTCCATGTGCCCAAATACTTTGTACTTTCAGGTTTAATGCATACCTCATCTCTCCATAAAACCATGCCTTATCCCTTCTATCTCAACGTTACCTGTTTCTCCTCTGAACTCTTATAATATTTTATATGTCTCTCTCAGGACAATCTCTTACTCCCTTTGGTTTAGTTATTGATGTTCACGTCTCATTTCTCCCGTAGATTGTAAGTTTCTTGAGAGCAGGGCCCATATGAAATTCATCTGTCCCTCAAGTGACATCCTGCACATAGTGGGTACCTGGTCACCATTTGTTGAATAAATGAATGAAAACAGCATTAATCAAAAGCTTTGGAGATTGACATTCTTGGAGCAGTGTTGGTCAAAGAGCATTCCAAGGACCATTTGCTTGGGGGTGGGGAGAGAAGCTTGTTGAAAATGCAGACTCATGGATCCTACTAAGATTTACCAGATCGGAGTTTGTGGAAGGTGAGGCCTGGGAATTTGTGTTTTAAATAAGATTCCTGAAAAGTCCGGTATTTAAAAGCCCATAGATTTGCAAAAAAATGTTCAGTCCAGTTGGGGTCAGGCCCTTTAAGCTGAACACATAGAAAGTAAGAACTGGGGGCTAGGGAAATATTAGTCCACGGATACCAGAGAGGGCATTTGTATCAGCTTTAAAGCTGGAAAAGGGAATTTGACGTGAATATTAGTTATGATTTGTAGGAAGCCTGTCATCTAATGCAGAGAAGCCTTTGAAACATGCGTTTCAGGGTAAATAGTTTATTATGTGTGTTGTCCATCCAATACCCTGTGTTGCCAAGGCTTGGTTCCAGATTCAGAAGAGACTCCTGTTGGAAAATTCAAAGGCCATTGGTTTATTGAACAGAACTGAGAGCTTAGTTATTTATTTATTTGTTTATTTTTTAGAGACAGGGTCTCTCTCTGTCACCCAGGCTGGAGTGCAGTGGTGTGATCGTAGCTTACCGCAGCCTTGAATTTCTGGTCTCAAGCGATTCTCCTGCCTTAGTCTCCTGAATAGTTAGGACTACAGGCACATACTACCACATCTGGCTAAGTTTTAATTTTTTTTTTTTTTTAAGAGATGGGAATCTCACTATGTTGCCCAAGCTGGTCTCGAATTCCTGGTGTCAAGTGATCTTCCTGACTCAGCCTCTCAAAGCCCTGGGATTACATTTGTGAGCCCTGTTCCCTGCCAGGAGTTCACTTATTAATTTAAAAAAATTTTAAGTGAGTAAATAAATTAAGAAAAATCAGCCAGGCTATAGACGTCAGAGTGAAAAAAGTTCAATTTGGATGCAAAAGAAAAAACACCATACAGCATCCAAGTGAATGTTTTTAATGCTTATAAAATTTTAATAGGAAGTGGGAGATGGATTTTTGTGGGCTTTAGTTACTACAGCAAATGGGTAACTAAGGAAATACTCTATTCTTCCCTACTGATCTTTCCAGGTGATTTAAACCAAGGATAAAAGCCCTCAAGAATTTTTTTTTAACTAATATCTCTAGCTGTCTAGGGAGAAAGGAAATAAAAAGAAAACCACTCCTCTCTTTACATAAAAAACCTTTTCCTGAAGAAAAGTAGTGTGGTGGTCAGGGGTGTTAAGAAAAGGTAAAAATGGACAAGTATTTTAAAAATGACAGTATAACTAGGGTACTGCTAATATTTAGAAAGACAGATAATTTATAAGAGTTGAGCTGCAGAGAAAATGGCTCAAGGTTCTATTTTCAGCTTTTCAACAGGTCAGAGTTATCTAATGAGGGCCGTGACAGGGCGGCGGGCACACTTCCAGCTGAACTGGTTGTACAAGGTTCTTGTACAAAAAGCAGTCTAGAAGAACCTACCCAGAGTTGAAGCAGCAGGGAGAAGAGCCTGTAGGACCCATTTTTCTAAACACTGTGCTCTTCTTATTCCTTTTAATTTTTTCAACTTAATGTCCATTAGGAGAAGATTTACCTGGCTGCATCATTAGATGGCCAAGGGCTGTGTTATGTATTTTCTCTGCCTCTCATGTCCTGAGCCAATTTGCCTTATCCAGGCACATCTCTGTTATTATTCTGGAAATTGGGCCATCCTGACAGTCTCAGACAGAGCCACCTCAGCTCTGATTTATTCTGCAAATGTCTTGCTTAAAGGCACAGAGGCAAACCTCTTCAGAGGTATCTTTCTCCTGAGTACAAATGCAATTGTACTTATAGAATTGACAAATTCAGGTTTTTTCCTGCTGTCTGAAATACGGTGTCCCTCTTACCTCAAAAAAAGCAAACAGCACAACCTATACTGTGCATAACTAACAAGACCCCCAGGTCACAGTGAGAGCGGGTGCCTAATGGGATGTGTACCTGAGACAGCCCCATCTGGGGTCCCCTACCTAGCACTGAACTCAGCAACCATAGCTCTATAAACGACTTCACCTGCATGACGTCCTTATCACAGAATCACTGTCCCCCAGGACCGAGACAGAGATTAAAGTAGGTAGGTGGGGAGATGGGATCAAGGTCCCTGCTGGTGCTTCGTCGTTGTGACAATATCCAACCATATGGGATTGTAGTTCAAGTAGGTACTTAGATCAGGCGCCTCTGGGGAGGATTACAGGCAGTTCTTATTTCTGAAGAATGTACATGTGTAAGCCTGGCATTATCACCTTGACTAGCGAGTGTTAAAAGAGACATCAGAATCCCCGAGGACCTCCTGTGAACAGCTATTCAGGAAAAAAAAATTACACAACACCCGGTGCTGACTTTCCCAGTTGCTCAGTCTCCCTCAAGTCCTCGGGGCTTGTGATTTACACCAAGCTTCAGTAATGTCTATCAATTACTTTGGAAAGTAGAGAGCACCATGAAAACTGCAACAGTGAGGCTTCCTTCCAGCTATGAACACTAAGCAAATTCGTACCTTCGCTCTTCCCCACTTACTTACCCCTCCCCGGCTTTGATCTCAAACTGGTCCTGTCTGTTCTTTACTATTTACTTACATATGGTATGGTTTTTGGATCAGGATACTGGTACAAAGGTTTAAAGTCTGGAAAATAATTTGCCAGAGTAACACCCCAAAGGATACTTCCCGGTTGGATAGATTAGGCTATCATCTCCCCACCCAGTGGGCAATGGCAGCGTAACTAATGGTGAGCAACTGAGTGTGAAGTGTCTGCTGATGTGGGACAGCGTAAAGCATTCCACATCTTTCCGGATGGATTCTAGCCTAGAAATGTTGGAATCTAATCCGTTGGGTCTGATTTCCAGTTCACAGGGAATATAGAGATGGAAGAACAAGCTTAATAACTGAGGACCTGGGTGTGGTAGCTCCAGCCTGTGGTCCCAGCTACTTAGGAGGCCGAGGTGAGAAGATCATTTGAGTCTGGGAGGTGGAGGTTGCAGTGAGCCGAGATTGTACCACTGCACTCTAGCCTGGGCGACAGAGCAAGAAACAAAACAAAACGAAACAAACAGAAAACCTGTATCAAAACAAAACAAAACAAACAACACCCCCCACCCAAAAAAACTGAGCATCTAAGGAAGCAACAAGGCAAATAAATCCAGAGGCTGGATCTTTAACTAGACAACTGGCCTGCATTCTTCAATCAGTGATGAGCAGTAAGAGACGAGTGTTCTAGATTTAAAGAGATTTAAGAAACATTACAACCAGATACAGTGTGTGGTCTTGGATTGGATGTGGTTTAGCTAAACTCCTAAAATAACAGATGTTTTGGGGACAATGGAGAACATTTGAAAGGTATTAAATGAGAAGAAAATTGATTGACATGGAAAGATGACTGATTTTATGTATGTATACATATATATATACACATATGAGTGTATACCTCTATATGTATATATAAAATACATTTATAGGTGCAGAGAGAAAGTGTGGGAGGATTTGTACATTGGGGTTACCTGGGGTAATTTTGGGGGAATAAGAATATGATGGTTTGATTTTCCTTTTTTTCTTATCAACACTTTCTAATTTTTTGTTTGTTTTTTGAGACACTTTTGCTCTGTTACCTAGGCTGGAGTGCAGTGGTGCAATCATGTCTTACCGTAGCCTCAACTTCCTGGGCTCGAGCAATCCTCCTGAGTAGCTGGGACTACAGATGCGTGCCACCATGTCTGGCTAATTTTTAAATTTTTTGTAGAGATGGGATCTCACTATGTTGCCCAGGCTGGTCTCATACTCCTAGGCCTAAGTGATCCTCCCCCACTTCACCTCCTAAAGTGCTGGGATTATAAGCATGAGCCACTGAGCCCAGTTAACATTTTCTAATTTTCTGATATTGAAAAGAGATTGCTTTCGTGATCACAAAAGATTGATTTAAAAAAAATCTTCTTTAAAAAATTGATTTAAAAAAAAAAACCCCAAAACAAGAAATACCTTTCCAGGCAGCAATAATGAAAAGGAGCCTTGAGGCGAGGTCAGCCCAGCTGCTAACAAAAGACGTGCGAACACCTCCTGCGAGGCCTAGGACTTACTAGGAAGACCCCAGCAGAGACCATAATTCCACAGCCTTGTAGTCCCACTTTTTTTCATTTTGAGGCGCAGGTGAACAATTTAAGATTCGTCACAATGTAATTGAATGTGCAGAGTGACTTCCCACTGGCGATGATTGCTGAAATGGAGTGAGGGAGGGGATTGGGAGGGAGGCACAGGTTTTCTGCCCGGGCCGATGCTGAGTCCTGGGTGGGAAGCACGGAGCGCGCCTCTTCTACGCGGGGTCTTGATAGCTCTGCTGATCACTGGGTAAGCCCCATGGGGCCAGGTTTTATCAGTGATGTATTTTCTTCATTGAGAAGAGTATCAAGTGAGTTAAATAAATGGCACACAGTTTTTGCAGACCCACCCGAACATTAAATGACATTTGTATGCTGAAATAATAACCAGAAAGTTCTATGCTCTAACCAATGAGTCCTTTCTCCCAGGCAGATTAGAGAGACTGGAGGATGAATTTGAATATTCAAATGAATGTCCACCCTGGTGTGTAGCGAGGGGGGAAGGGGTAGAACTGGCCAGGGGCTTCTCTGATCACGTTTTGATGATAAATGCATGATAATGAAGAAATGAAAAGCAAAGAGAAGAACCAGAGGGGGAAAGAAGGCTCACTGCACAGTAACTTCAACTGTGATCGGCGAGGTCACATCTGCCCTGCGGGAGGGAGGTGAAAAGGCAGAGGGTACACTCTGTTCCTTAGTGAAATTGCTTAAGCACAACTCAGATCAGCTGGCCTGTCTGGCTGAGTCCCAGGACCTAGAGGGACCAAACTGGCAAACCTGCTTTCCAATATGTAGGTAATCACATTACCATCATTGCTTAGGGTAAGACGGATGGTTTTTACAGAATAGCCCTGATTGTGAAAGGCTGTTTGTGGGTGTGTTTGACTGAATATTTTATACCCTCAAGATGTGCAGTTTAAATTAGATGGTGAGGAAAACCTAAATGCATAAAAAATAGGACTATTAAGAGAGAAAACTGATGTTCGGCTCTTGTGAGGCTGTTTAGCACCACATGCTCTAGGATCTCAATATCGATATTCAGTATTGTCCATCTCAGCAGGGTGATGTTAGCTAACACGTTTAAACTCCTTTTTACCACTCTACTAAGATTTTTTTTTTTTTTTTTTTTGAGACAGTTTCATTCCTGTTGCCCAGGTTGGAGGGCAATGGCGCAATCTTGGCTCACTGCAACCTCTGCCTCCCAGATTCAAGCGATTCTCCTGCCTCAGCCTCCCGAGTAGCTGGGATTACAGGCACCTGCCACCATGCCTGGCTAATTTTTTTTTTTATTTTTAGTAGAGACAGGGTTTCACCATGGTGGCCAGGCTGGTCTCGAACTACTGACCTCGTGGTCCACTTGCCTTGGCCTCCCAAAGTGCTGGGATTACAGGCATGAGCCACCGCACCTGGCCTCTGCTAAGCTATTAAGCTGTTAAATTGATTACCTTGAATGATGTGATTTTTGTACATTAAATATGGTCAAATAGCAGTAATTTCATACGATTTGATCTAAAAATTGACCTTTCCTTTAGAAGAGCTTAGATGTGAGTTGAGAGACGTAAGAGTAACTTATCAACAGACACAAAATGATTAAGAACTAGAATTAAGAGGCCTTGCTTTGAAGTCAATAATACACAGATTCGTTCACGCTCCTTAAGGTTTTTCCTTGACTGACTCCATGTGGCTGAATCTTTTTCTCTAGATGAACCACACTGTCCAATGTTTAAGCCCCAAGGGAAAATGAACCCAGTTACTATTGAATACATGCAACTCAGATTTATCCCAAAATATGATGATCTACCTAGACCAGTCACCTTTTTCCAAGAGTTGACACCAGAGGTTTTCTAGAAAAAACTCCACCCTCGCACGACCAAGATTTGTGTGCGTGATCAACATTTAGAAGAACGTGCTAAAGAGGACACTGAAGACAATTCTCAAACAAGAGTTAATATCTGAGCTGCTGCAACATCCTTGCCACAAAAATGCAGCTCCCCAAGTGACTGCGCCAGAGGACACAGGGCTCACTTAGATGTGGAAGCTCTGGTTGTGTTTCTTTTAAAATCAGTCACATTACTTTACAGTCACACCTTGTAAGAGAGGGCTCAGGGTCTCCAGCATCCCTGGAGAGCCATCTTCTTTCTTCTGCTTGCATTTTCCTCACTTCTATCCCGTTTGAATGGTTGTGAGCTGTTAGGGATTTTATTTGATTTTTAGGGCTTCACTATTTGTATTCATCTTGATGCTCCTCATATAGTGTTTGTCCTAATCATGGCTTCTAGTACAGAGTCCAAGTTGAACTGCTGGAATTACGGAGCAAAATACTGAACTGGTATTTTCTTCCTTGTTACTGGCTTGCTGTTCCATAGGCTAAAGGAAAGTAGTGACTTTCCAGGCACAGTTAAATAAATGGTCATAGTTAGTCCAAAGTGTCTTGAGAGATGATCAAAGTTTGGGTCTCAGTTCTGACCTAACTTGCTGTGTCATATTTGGCAAATTTATTAACCTCTGGCAACACCAGTTTCTTTCTTAAGAAAATGAGAGCATTAACATAGATAATCTCCCAGTTATTGTCTGATTCTAAAACAATACAAGTCTATAGAAAACCTTGTTTAAAGTTAGGCTGTTATTTAAATTGTATCATCCTTAAGCATTCACTTTTGTGGAGAGGAAAAGAGAGAAGATAGCTCAGAAATAGGTTGGTGGGAAAATTCAGGTTTTGAAAATGGTTGGTGGCATTTGAGTGATATAGAAATAATTTAGATTTGACTATTTTTTGAATATATAGTCATTTTTTTTAAGACAAGGTCTCACTGTGTCACGCAGGCTGGAAAGCAGTGGTGAGATCATGGCTCACTGCAGCCTCAACCTCCTAGGCTCAAGTGATCCTCCTTCCCCAGCCTCCTGAGTCACTAGGACTATAGGCACATGCCACTATGCCCGGCTATTTTTTTTATTTTTTGTAGAGACGAGGTCTCACTGTGTTGCCCAGGCTGGTCTCGAACTCCTGGGCTCAAGTGATCCTGCTGTCTTGGCCTCCCAAAGTGCTGAGATTATAGGCATGAACCACTGCCTGGCCGGATATATTCATCTTTATAAGAAAACATTATAATAGGAGAGCTCCAGGAATTCTGGAGGGTTGTTTCCGACACCTAAAGCTTCTCACTTTTTTTAGTGCATTTGAAAATTGGAATTCATAAAAAAAGAATTAGTCATTTATATCAGAATAAGTTCACGGTCACCTTGAAGTTTCTTTTTGTATGTGGAGGATGATGTGCCTGTTTTGCTGTCTTGTCTAAGAGCTGAGCAATTAGGCAAAAAAAATGGCATTTGTGGGATTTTTGGCATTAGATTTCGGGCTGATATTGATTGGAATATTTCAGGTTGTCATCTTGAGCTTCAGGTGTCAATCAGTACCCTAGCCTGGGTGGGAACAAGGAGGTTGCGCCAGGAAGTTTGGGCTTGATCGTGCTCGCTGGTGACATCCTGCCACCTTGTGGCCAGCTCTGGACTTCAGCATTAGGCCTCGTTCCCTAAGTGGCCAGGCTGCTTTCCGCTGTGCCCAAGCTGCAAAAGCAATCTGTGACAATCATTTCCAGGCTTCTGAACTGACAGCACAATTCTGTGGGTTCTATTCATTATTTATAGATTCTTCTATAAATAATCAATCTATTTATAGATTGATCATAAAATATTTGCATTGCACCCCGTCCCAAAGGAGTGTCCATATTCCTTTTATTCTTAAGAGCGCTCACGTAGCTGATGGGACAGCAGAAACGGAAAAAGGTTAAGTGTTGGAAATGTCAATCTTTGTTCTGCTCTGAAATCGATTCTCGCTTCAGGCAAGCCCCAGATCTGGATCCCAGGCTCTTCCTGGTTCTGCAGATTAAACTGCTCATCCCTGGGAAGAGCACTGAACCCATCCTCCGCTAATGGAGCATTTTACTAGTGTGACTGCATTTCACAGCATCTGGCTGTGTAGACATTTTTGTCTTCATTTTATAAGTTTACTGAGGTTCAGAGACACTGAGTAACTTGTCCAAAGCCGCGCAGATGATAAACAGTAGAACTGAGACCCAAACCTAAGTAACCTGACACACTCTTAACCCCTTTGCCCTTTGTCTGCGAAATCAAGTAAAAACACTTTACTACACACACAAGGCAGGTATAAGATCGAAGGAGATAAAAATGCAAATGAAAGCCTTTCGTGATGAAAAATATCTATCCACGTGTTGGTTAACTTTTAAAATGCCTGTTATTACTATTGTTGTGCATGCTGCTGAGATGATTGTTAATGGCAGGCCAAAATTTTCTGTTTCATAAATGGAAGAGTGAGTCCTCAGAGGGAAATATTCAAAATTGATTAAAAGGTTATTTGCAGTTGCTATTAATGATGTTCTCTAACACTCTCATTTTCCCATTTGCTGCCCAGTTTCAAATGAAGTTGATCCTAATTAGAGATTCCATTTGTAGGAAAAATAACTTGGGTGTGCATTCAGTATGTAAATTAAAAGGTGGCTTTTAATAGTAAGGGAGATAGTAACTAAACCAGTGTGATAAACTTCTGAGATTTTAGCCTGTGGCTGCCCAGGTGAATTGAACAGTTAATTTAGATTAAAGATGAGAAAAGATGCTCAGGCATTCTTACTGGGGGATAAAGAGGACTTCATTTTGTGTTCTGTTTGGGTGAGACTAGAATTATTCAGAATGACTGGCTATCCTGAAGATATCCACGCATCCCTCTACTTCACCAGTGTAAGTCCAGTATTTGCATCATGAAAATAAGTAATGCTCAAGGTAAAAAACAAACAAAAATTGGCATAGACTTCTTTTCTCAAAGCCAGTGTTGGGTTATAGGAAAGAATATGTTAGCAAAACCTAGTCATAAGTTATAAAGGAACCATGTTGGATGCAAAGTGTGTAATTGTCTGCCATAGGTGGTACAAGTTCCCCACTCATTCCCCACACAGTGTGTTCATGAATCATCCCACCAACAGGTTAAGGCAAGAAAGAGACCCAGGTTTAACCAGCGAATCTTTGTGGTAGGGTCCTGCTTGAAATGCTCTAGAATCGATGGAGCAAATATGAGGATCTATATCAGCAAGTGTCTCACTTAAGTGCTTAAATTTGCTGAAAATGTATCCCGTGGCTTCAGGGATGCCTGTCACTGCCTCTGGGTTGGAATCCATTCTGGTTTCCTTTATGAGACATAAATTGCCAATGTTTGCCACTTTGTATTCACAGTTGAGGTGCATGACTCCTAAGTTAAATATTTATATTTTTTGTTTCCTATGCCTTATGTATCTGAGTTTTGTTCATATCTATCTGTATTTTATATTTAGAAATATGCAGAGAGCAGAAGTAAAATATCACACATTGAGTTTCTTCTCCTACTACATGCATGTGCATGCAAAGACACATGCTTTTATTTTTATTCATTTATTTTTTTTAAGACAGAGTCTCACTCTCTTGCCTAGGCTGGAGTGCAGTCGCAGGATCTCAGCTCACTCCAACCTCCACCTTCTGGGTTCAAGCAATTCTCCTGCCTCAGCCTCCTGAGTTGCTGGGATTACAGGCGCCCACCACCATGCCCAGCTAATTATTTTATTTTTAGTGGAGAAGAGGTTTCACCATGTTAGCCAGACTGGTCTCGAACTCCCAGCCTCAGGTGATCTGCTCGCCTCGGCCTCTCAAAGTGCTGGGATTACAGGCATGAGCCACCGTGCCTAGCCTACGTGGCTTTTAATACATTTAAAATAACCTAGAAAATTTAAACATAAGTAACATTGAATGTATTAAAGGAGAAAATAAGCCAAAAATGGAAAGGTTGAATGGGGTACCCTTTGTGCAAGGGAGGACATGGCTATTCTATCCTTTTCTCATTGGTGATGCTGGTGCTGGAGCTGGTGGTAGACAACACGGATGTGGGTTGATTCTATAACAATTTGGCTTCTGTAGTCACTTTCTTATCCTCCCACCAGTTACCTCTGAAAGTCACTGCCTAGCTAGTGTTTGCAAGGGATGAAGCAAGCAAGCATTCAATTTAGCGTAGCACATGGACAACTACACGGGGCAATTTCAAATCATCTACACTTTGATTCTCCTGACCTGTGCTAAAGAACATCATGAAACACGTTGTTTCTAATATAAGGAAGTAGTTTCAGTTGTTGTTAATTACAGCAAATGATAGATGCCCTCTTTATAAAGATTCAGAATAAATTTATTTGTTTTTAACATCAGAAACAGTAGTATTTCTTTTGAGAAATTTAAAAAATAAGCATATGATCCCAAGAGCTGTGTTCTTAAAAAGTTTTACAGCCATGTCAACCTCTGGAAAGTTCGCATCTAAATTTGCAACTCATTAATAGCAAATATATATGGTTTTTATGGTATATATTCTTGTGTTGTTTATTGCTTATTCTTTTATGTGTTGCCATTTTCTTTTTTTATCTCACTTGCATTAGCAGTGAGGATTAAGCTTGGCTGTGGGGAATGGAAAACGCAAAATACCAGTAGCTTAAATAAGAGAGAAGTTTCTTTTTCTCTCGGGTAAGATTCTGAGTAGGGGTCCAAGTTTAGAATGGCAGCTCCAGGATTATTAGGAACCCAGACCTCTTACGTGTTGCACTGCCATCCTCAACACCCAGCTTTCAACTCATGGTACAAGATGGGCTGCTGTGGCTCCAGTTATCATGTCCATCATCCAGCCAGTAGGAAGGAGAATGGGAGAGAAGAGGGTCACAATTAATCCTCCTTTTAAGGGATGCTGTCTAGAAGTTGCACATGCAACTGACATTTACATCCCATTGACCAGACCTTAGTCACCTGAGTACACCTAGCTATGAGAACAGCTGGGAAAGATGGTCAACCATGTATTTTGGCTGAAAACGAGCAGTCTCAATACTGCAGAGGAAATGGAGATGGGCTATTAGGAGACAAGTTGCAGGCTGTGCTATATCAATTGGTAATTCAGATTATTTTATGGATCTTTGCAAATCACTTTAAATTCTGTCCACACTGGGGGAAGGGTGGTTATAAGTAAATGAATGAATAAATGAGTTTAAATTCCTTAGGAGGAGGATGGATCCTGTTACTGCTTCTGTTTTACGTGAGTCTGCAGAATCTCAGAACAGGCTCTCTGATGCAATGGAGTTATTGAACAGTTTTTGTAGATCACAATTTGAGATTCCCAGATCACTTGGTCTCCAAAAAGACAGTGGCAGTGAGCTTGAGCTGCTTTCTTTAGCTCTGAAACTCTAATGAGCAGTATACATACACCTGAGCTGAATCTGCAGAGGAAGATAAACTTTCCTTGGTTTGAAGTAAATTTTTGTCAATATAATATCTTAATACTGCCTCTCTCATCCAATCAGGCTGGCAGTTACGTAAGTCTTCGATTTAAAAATGGGGAAAATGATTTCTTTCTTTCTTTCTTTCTTTCTTTCTTTCTTTCTTTCTTTCTTTCTTTCTTTCTTTCTTCCTTTCTTCCTTTCTTCCTTTCTTCCTTTCTTCCTTTCTTTCCTTTCTTTCCTTTCTTTCCTTTCTTTCCTTTCTTTCCTTTCTTTCCTTTCTTTCCTTTCTTTCTTTCTTTCGAGACAGAGTTTCACTCTTGTTGCCCAGACTGGAGTGCAATGGCGTGATCTCGGCTCACTGCAACCTTTGCCTCCTGGGTTCAAGCGATTCTCCTGCCTCAGCCTACCAAGTAGCTGGGATTACAGGCATGTGCCATCACACCTGGCTAATTTTGTATTTTTAGTAGAGACGGGGTTTCTCCATGTTAGTCAGGCTGGTCTTGAACTCCTGACCTTGGGTGATCTGCCTGCCTTGGCCTCCCAAAGTGCTGGGATTACAGGCATGAGCCACCGTGCCTGGCCGATCTCTTCAGTATACACATTTTGTTTGGCAGACAAACACCTCTCAAAGAATGGGACTCTTGAGGTGCCTTGGGGATGGAGGGACATGACAAAAGATATGGGGCAATGAAAAGTTTGGGTGCTACTGACTAGAGTTATTTTGCTCGGAGATTTTAAAGTTAGATAGCTAGACTAGAGCAGTACTTGTCACACATCAGTTAGCCTAGGAATGTAGTTAAAACTGCAGATGCCTGGGCTCCACCCCCCAGATATTCTGATTCAACAGATGGCTTGGGAACAGCATTTTGACAAATATTGAACTAGCGGATGCTGATTGCCCAAAGTTGAACAACATTTCAAAGGAGTAAACCTTCCTTTGACAAAAGAATATGAACAAGTCATTAAAAAATACAGGGTTTGGTTTAGATACTTTATTTGTCTAGGATGCTGAAATGTCCGGCATTTCTGTTCTCCCCCAACAATCTCTCATGAAGCTGGGCCTGCAGACCCATTGCACACAATTGAATGTGAACTTACAGGTTAATGATTTGATGAGGGGCTTTTAGCACTTTCTGGCAGCTCTGGTCACCTGATATGCCAGGCACCAATGGGCATGGAGAAAACATCCTTAGTTTCCTCCTCACCATGGCAACCAGTGCATCCTGATCCCTGTCTGTCAGTTTCCAGGCTAGCGACTCTACGGTCACCTGTGTCATAGCAACAGGAGAAAACTGCAGTTGACTTTCGCTTTCCAAATGTCTTGGAAACGGGGCTTTCAATTCTAAACCCTAACTTCCACTCCGCGGTTTCCTGGGTACGAAGCTGTTTGGACTCTGGGAGTTGGTGGCTTGAGAGAAACAGGAGGGAGGGGAGATTCTGGGACATTAGTATATTGATGGCAGGTGTGCGTAAATTGGAGCTGTCAGTTGGACCAGCAGGAAATAAGAAGTATGAATCTTAGGGGAAGGGAATGAATCACATTCACAAAGACAGCTTGAAAAATTGGCGAGGAGGCAAATGACAAGTTCTCCACTCTATATGAAATATCAAGATTCAAGGAAAATCAATCATCCTTTACCTTTAGGCGTTTTGGGGGTTATGACGAAATTAGGACTAGAGGGAGTAAGCAATGGAAGCCTTTAATTTTTCCTAATATTTTACCGTAACAAATTTCAAACATACAGCAAATTTGAAGGCAATTTATAGTGTAAATTTAGATTCTGTCATTAACATTTTACCTGACTTATCACTTATTGTTTATCGTTGTTGTATATTCATCTATCCTTCTATCAATACACCTTAGTTTTGGAAGTAGCTTTGATTTTAATATTCTGATTTTTCTTTCTTTCCCTCCCTCCCTCCCTCCCTCCCTCCCTCCCTCCCTCCCTCCCTCCCTCCCTCCCTCCCTTCCTTCCTTCCTTCCTTCCTTCCTTCCTTCCTTCCTTCCTTCCTTCCTTCCTTCCTTCCTTCCTTCCTTTCGTTTTAGTGTTTATTACCCTCCTTTTGTCTTCATCCACCCAAAGCCATAATCTTTAATGATTACAACAAAGAACATGATAATGATAACAAAAATTTGTTAAAGCTACATTTGCTGAACATATACTATATGACAAGCACAGTACTAGCTACTTATATTATTATCTCAATATTTGTCAGAATAGGAGATATAATTATCCCTCTTTTGATAATAAGGAAGCAGAATCTCAGAGATGAGTGGCTAAACCAGGATTCAAACCCAGTCTTGTCTGGTAATTTGCTTTGGCAAACAAATTTCAGGGGATTAATGGCCCTAGGAATTTCATTTCAAAGTAGGTTAGTGAAAAACTCACTAAAACCACCTCAAACCTATTATGGAGATCATTGATAAAATCATTTTCTGCCTTTAGTTTATGTAAAGGAGCCTTTAGTTCAGAGTGGAATGAAAAGGCTAATCTTTGAACCATGATTATCTGTGAACACTCTGGGTATCTGCATTTCTTTGTACGAGAGTGAAGTAGGCAAAAATTTCCTCCTTTTTGTTGTCATTGCAGAAACTTATTGAACTCTTCTATGGGCCAAACATTACACATTCATTTAATTCTTTCTTTCTTTCTTTCTCTTTCTTTCTTTCTTTCTTTCTTTCTTTCTTTCTTTCTTTCTTTCTTTCTTTCTTTCTTTCTTTCTTTCTCTCTCTCTCTCTCTCTCTCTCTCTCTCTCTCTCATTCTTTCTTTCTTTCTTTCTCTTTCTTTTTTTTTTTTTTTTGGAGACGGAGTTTTGCTCTTTTTGCCCAGGCTGGAGTGCAATGGCACGATCTCAGCTCACCACAACCTCTGCCTCCTGGGTTTAAGCGATTCTCCTGCTTCAGCCTCCTGAATAGCTGGGATTACAGGCATGCGCCACCACGGCTGGCTAACTTTTGTATTTTTAGTAGAGATGGGGTTTCTCCATGTTGGTCAGGCTGGTCTTGAACTCCCGACCTCAGTGATCTGTCCGCCTTGGCCTCCCAAAGTCCTGGGATTACAGGCGTGAGCTGCCATGCCTGGCCTCATTTAATTCTTAAGGCTAGTTCTCTGAGGCAGATATTATAATCTTCATTTTAAAGATCAAACAGTTAATGTTCACTGGAGCAAACAGACAGACCAATAGAACAGAGCAGAAAGTCCGCATAATCCCAATACAGGGGACTTTATGATAAAAGGGATGACAGTCATCCCTTGGTATTCCTGGGGGATTGGTTCCAGGATCCCCTCAGATACCAAAACCCTAGGATGCCATAAAATGGGATAGTATTTGCATGTAATGTAGGCACATCCTCCTGTAAATCATCTCTAGATTACTTATAATACCTAATACAATGTAAATGCTATGTAAATAGTTGTTGTAGTGTATCATTTAGGGAACAATGACAAGAAAAAAAGTCTGTACATGTTCAGTACAGACATAACCATTGCAGGCCTAGCTACATTTTCTATTCAAGGTTGGATCCAAGGATGCATAATCTATGGATACTGAGGCCAGCTGTACCAGTATTCAATAAGTGATATTGGGACAACCATCTAGGAAAAAATGTAAAAAAAAAAAAAAAAAATCTGAAGCCATATCTCACACCATTTAGGAGGACAAATCCCAAATGAATCAAAGACAAATACAAGTGAAGCCACAAAAGTTCTACTAGAAAAGATGAGAAAATTTCTTTATGACTTTAGAGTGGGGATGGCTTTCCTATGACACCAACTCTAGAAGCCATAATAAAAGAGATTGATATATTTAAGTATGGAATTTTTTTTGTTTGAGTCAGAGTCTTGCTGTGTCTCCCAGGCTAGAGTGCAGTGGTGGGGTCATGGCTCACTGCAACCTCCACCTCCCAGGCTCTAGCCATCCTCCCATCTCAGCCTCCTGAGTAGCTGGCACTATAGGCGCATGCCACCACACCTGGCTATTTTTTTTGTAGAGATGGATGGTCTCAAACTCCTGGGCTCAAGCGATCCTCCCACCTCTGCCTCCCAAAGTGCTAGGATTACAGGTGTAAGCCACTGCTCCTGGCCTAAGTATATAAATTTACTTTACATGTGGAAACTTCTTCATGGCAAAAAAAAAAACCACAAAAAAGTAAAAGTACAGATGGCGATATGGAGAAAATATGTGCAATTCATGCCACAGATAAAGTGTTGTGCTTCCTAACAGATAAATAGCACCTATTAATGTCTGAGGAAAAGACAACCTTACCAATGCAGAAATGAATAAGGGTAGCAATAGACTGTTCAAAGAAGAGGACATGCAAATGGCTCTTAAACATACAAAAAGATGCCCAACCTTATTAAACAAGAGAAATGTAAATTAAAACAACACTGGGGTACCATTTCCTTCGCATTTTATAAACTAAAAGTTGAGTTAAATACTGCACTGTGTATGGTTGGTGGAAATATCAATTAGTCAAATCTTCATGGAGGACAATCTATTTCAAAATTACAAATGTACACGCACTAAGTTTCAGAAGTTCCATTTCTAGCAATTTCTCCCTTATAGGAGAAAATTTTGCCTACTTCACTCTCGTGCAATATTCTCGTATAGTCACACCTGTGGGAAGCGACATAGGTAGAGGGTATAAAGTGCAGCATTTTGTTGTTGTTGTTGTTGTTGTTGTTTTGTAAAATATGGGACGCTAAATAAATAGAAGACTATTAAATGAATTATAATAGAGGCATGTGATGTATACAAAAGAATGAAGAAAGTTTCTATGTAGTGATTTGGAAAAAGCCCTCGGATACGTTAAGCAAAAAAAAAAAAAAAAAAATTAAAAAAGAAAAGAGCAAGGAACAGAACCATGTATAGAGTATGCTGCTGTCTGTGAACCATGAGTATAGCGAGTTTACCCTCCTCCCCACAAAGGAGAATCTGTGGTTGCCCCTGTGGGTAAGCTGATGGTGTAGGACACACAGTTCTGGATTCTGCTTTTGCTGGTGAAATTGCTGGCTATCCTCTGACTGGGTAAACAAACCCAGTTCCTCAGAGATCAACACAGTGCTCACCCCTCCCCAGCTGTCAGCCTTGTATCCAACTGTACTGGTACCATAATTTTTGATTCTCTGAGGGCTGGGACTTCTCTTTTCTTCCTGGACTCAGGGCAAGGATGGTTGGGCAAACTTACTTTTGTCTTATTCATACCCGATGTATCTGTGTTGTCAGTGTAAAAGTCCACTGAAGACATAAACTGTTTATAGTTCCAACACTTAAACTAGAAAATTCATCTTTAATCCAGTGAAGATAACCTGGTATGTCATTTGCCAAAGGTTGTTACTAATACAAAGAGGTTGTCAGTGGTGAGTGTATGAAATCACACATAAGCCCAGGCTTGCTGACTTGTTTCAACTACCTTCTTTTTATTGGATTTGATTTAAGTGGACAGATATCACTGGATGTCTTTGTTGTGTACAGCGTCAATGACTTTCTTCCTTGCTAGCAGAATCTGAGCTTTTGATTACTAGAAGTAGACTGACTTTATATTGGAAATATGTTATCTATTCCATGACTGATTATTTGGTTTTGTCCAGAGGCCTGGCACAAGGTATGAAACATGCTGTTGGCAGACAAATCTCTATGTGTCTCTGTACTTTTTGTGTTTTGCAAGAAAAAAAAATCACTAGTCATGAATTTGTGCAAATATTTGACTACATTTATTGCCCGTTTGTTAATAATCATAAAATATAGGAAATATCCATGATGGCCAATCATAGGGGATAAGTTAAATTATGGTACCTCATATAATGGACTGCCCTTCAGTTATTTTAAAATGATGATGTAAAAGAATATTTAATGTGGGAAAATGTTCTTGACATATTAAGGGGGAGAGGGGAAAAGCTTCCTCAAAATAAATCACAACAGTGTGATCTCTTTTAAAAAGTGTTACACATACACGCGCGCACACACACACAGACATCGAATGGCGATACATCATGGATTATTAGCACTCGACATATTTTTTGTAATGGGACATGGGTAAAGTTCTGATTTTCTTCTTAAGATTATGAATTTTTCTACAAAAATATGATTACGTTTGCAATGAAGCATTTTGCAAAAGCTATTATAAAAAGAGGAAGAGATAAAATGCCTTCCTGAGTGCCTCTACTAATCTAGTTCGCGGGACAACACAGGATATTACGGAGTCACCTCCAGATTCCAAATCTCTGCCTTTGTCCTCTCAGGCCCATGCAGACTCCCAGCCAGTTGCTGGGGAGACTATCCGGATCTGAGCGTTTCCTTGCTATTCAGTTCTGGCCGCTGTTGTGCTCATACACCTCAGCAGAGGCACAGGTAAAAACCTTTAATCTGATTAAAATTTCCCTCAAGCATATTCCTGGTATTGCTGGTAAGAGGAAGGAGAACGCATTTCAGAAATTAATTTCATCCTCATGTCATCTGAAAGGCCAAAAAAAAGCAACTCCTCCACCCATTTTAAATGCAATTTTGATTGGATTCTTTCTGAATACTTCAGTAGCTTTTGAGAAACAAAACAAAACAGCGTTCCTGAGCGTCCAGCTGCAGCCTCCTGCGAGCACATCATGTTCCGCACGTCTCGCTGGTTCGAGGACGCCTCGTCTGTTGCTAAGGAAACAGAGTAGTCAAATCAGACTGCGACGGAGGACTCTCCCGAGTCCCCGAGAACAAATTGTTTCCTTCTGTTTGGTTCCATTTGGTTTAAGTAGCGGCGGAGACCCTCGCTTTCTGGATAAACTATTTTCCCGGGCCGGACACTGATAAATGGACGGTTAAAGACAGCAAATAATCCTCAACTCTAGATGTCCTTGTCAGAACGGGCTGCGGGATTGAGTTTTGATGGGTGAATTCTAATGAGAATTAGGGTCTTTGTTTCGCACAAGTGCTTTCAAGAACCGGCCAGCCTTTTCCATAAATGGGATTACATTTATTGTAGCCACTGAATAACAAAATTTTCAGCCCACAGACGCTTCTGTAACTTGCACGCTGCTTGAGGCAAAATCGGTTTCAGAGCGAGCAGCGCGCAACGCTCACATACGTCAGGCTTTATTGGACTACTTTCAAACTTCCAAGTGTTTTTCACATTTTTTTCTTATGTTTTCATTCACGTTCCTGTACTTTAAACGTATGAAGTCAAATGTGAATGTAACTCTTGCTTTTATTGGAGTCTAAGAAAAGCCAAGTGATTCTTCTCAAAATGCAGCAACGGGCTGTTATGTGGCACAGGGCCCGGCTAATCAAATCCTATTCAACCACCAATGACCTCATGGTGCTCTGGTTGCCCTGTTATTCCCTTTTGAGACTCATCACTGGTCTCCCATTTTGTGGCCTGAAGCCAACAATTTTCTCAATCCCTGTGAAGAACAGCAGATAAGTAAAGAGGCTCTGAAGATTAGGAGGGAGAGAAAGGGACATAGGAAACAAACTACCATGTGGGTAAATCACACCTGCACATCCTAATTCATATTTCCAGAGCATAAAATATTCTGAAACACCTAACAAATGTGTGGAAAATAAAAGTTCTTCAAAAACAAATATTCTGCAAAAACTAAAAGCAACCTAAATGTCCATCAAGAGTAGAATGGATATTGTGGTCTAAAATTGTGGTCTACAGTGAACTACTACTTAGCAATAAAGATAGAACGACCTACTGGATAAAACGTATACATTATGTTGGGTGAGAAAAACAAGGAACAAAAGAACATGCGTTGTATAATTCCATCTATATGAAATTCTTTCTAATCTATAGGGGAAAGAAAAGTAATCAGGCTTGCCTGGAGGGATAGGGGTGAGTTTGGGATACTAGGGAACTTTCTGAGAAAGTCAATGAGCTACATTTGACTGGGGTGATTGTTATGTGAGTGTACACATTTGTCAAGATGCATCAAACTGTTTACATAAAATCTGTGCATTTACATACATAAATTGTATCTCAATGAATAAAAAGAATGTATCTTATAGCCTTTCTCTGTGGGGTATTCTTTTACGTGTTTTACATGCAAATATATTTAATCCTCACAAAAATATGAGGGAGAAGTATATTTATTTGCATTTTACACATGGGGAAACTGAGACAGAGTGGTTACATAAATTTCCAAGGTAATGGATCTAGTGACTGGTGGGACCAAGATTTGAGACCTGGCAGTCCGGCTCCAGAGCTGGGCTTTTGGCTGCTGAATCACATTTCCATACCTGCTAGAAGTGGCAACCAGCTTGTTCTCTGTTTCCTAGAAGCGCTTTTCCAAATATGATAGCAGAACAATTGCTCATATACACAGAGAGAATCCAGCTACCCTTATTTTTGCATTTATTTATGTTGGGTATTGGGATACTTCTAATAATTCCATTTAGCTTCAACATAGTCAACACTACTAAACTATAGGCTTGCATTGCACATGATCAAGAAGGCCAATCTCCTGAACTTTGTTTGCTAATCATTGTACAACACAGTTGATGTTATAACACAAGCAAAATTATTTACCTGATTTTGCTAAGAGGAACTGGGAAATGTGAAAGTGATTCAGGCATTGGGCTAGAAAGAATATTCATCCACTCCATTCTGATATTATAACTTACTGTATTGTTTATCATATAGAGAGAAAAATTCACAGGGACATCAAAATATTAACTGTGACCAACTATAGGAAATGAGATTAAGATGAGAGGAAGATTTTCAGTCTCTCAGTTTGCAATGTTTACGACAAGTATGCATTTTTAATGAGATTCTATAAGTTAGACAGTCAACTGTTCTTGCTTGTGTGAAGGTTAGCTATTTTGTAGTCCTCATTCATTCACTCATTCGTTTGTTAAACAAATATTTACTGAATGTCTACTGAATGCCAGGTACTAGGTACTGAAGAGACATAAGAACTAGTATTCTAGAGGTTAGACATATGGACAAATCATCATGGAATGAGATAGGCACCCTGCAGTTGTAAGGATTTAGTTTAGACCAAGGAATACTGCCCCAACTCTGTTCTTGTCCATAGTGATCTGTGGGTTTGCCAGTTCTGCATGACCAGAAGGTGGAAGGAGAGATGAAGCATTTCTGAATGACCTAAGGTTTTCCTATCCTCTTATTTTATGAATATTATTGGAAGTATGGCCAGTACTTGGAAGAGGTAGGCTTTAATTCTTACATGTTAATATGGCTTGTAAGACTTCAGTTTTTTCCTAATTCTAGTTTCTCATGGCAAAGTTGTTGGTTGTCAGTGGCCAGAGGACTAAATTTAAAGGTTGTCATTTGAGTACTTTTCTCTGTTCTGTGGCTATAGGCTATCTTCCTAATACCAGCCACTGTCCTTCCATTTTGCAAAATGCATAATGGTTAGGAAGGGCTAACTTGATGTAGGTTCACTGTTTAATCTCCAGAGTTTCCTGGAATGAAAATGCAAAGTAGCCCACTAATAACCAGGTTGAAACTACTCATTCTATAACCAATGGGCAGTCACATTGCCTTTGTGATATAAAGGAAAATATCATCATTATAACAAGGTTGTGTAGTTTTTAGTGCCAGAAAAAGAGAAGTCTATGCTTTTCTTCCTGCTTGAGCTTAAAACAAAATTAAGTAACAGGCTGTAAAAAGCAGCCTTTCTTAGGACCATATGGTTCATTAGCACCACATGGTGTACCTGTACCAGAGACAGTTATTGAGTCCTGCGCTCCTGCCTGTTTAGAATGTGAATGATTGGCTCCCCTTGCCCCACTCCAGTACAGTCAGGGCAGCTTAATCCTTCCTGGCACACTGTGTCCTTGTTGGCTTATAATACCTTCTTTATAAGCATACTTGATTTTTGGAATTGTTCTGTAACTGGAAATCAGTCTCATTGGACAAGTGCACGTCTTAAGCTCTTCGCAGTGCCCTACCAGCCTAATTAAACTACAGAAATATGAAAGTAATCAAGTGGGAACATTTGCAAAATGAATGCCTGTTAGTAATCTGCATAGTTACAGAGACTGTCACTTAGACCTAACTGCTGGGATATGTTGACTTTACCAATGGGGAGAAAAAAAAAATCAATGTTCCATATCCCATGACTCCAATCTATTTTTGGCTGAGACCCAAAGGCCTCTCCAGGGTCAGAAAATTTGTTTATAACCAGTTTCTGGATTGCGAAGAGAAATATCATTTCTGCCCCCTCCCCTTTTTTGCAAACCAATAGAGAACAACATGGAGAATAAGCAGCAGTAAAGTAAACTTCCATCTTCATTGAAACGAGGAAACACTGATATCTGGAACCATAATACTGTATACAAAAGGGGCTTTCAGGTTAGGGAAGATTACCAGTGGGAAGACACACAGGAGGCTAGGGGCTTTGGAGTTCATGGGTGGACTGGATAAAGTAGGAAGTTCTCCCAAGGAGATGTTGCAGCTCTGGCTTGAAGCAAGGTCGGGGAGCACAGACCAAGAGCAACAATCTGTCAGCAGTGAGTGGGCTCGAACAGCTGAAAAACGTAGGCACGCCGTCTTTGCCTACTATACGTATGTGGGTGAAGGAGAAACTGGGGAAAACAAGCAGCCTTCCACTTCTATGTCTGCTAAAGGGAAACAAAAGCATCACCATGCACCGGCCGGGCGCGGGGGCTCACGCCTGTAATCCCAGCACTTTGGGAGGCGGAGGAGGGCGGATCACGAGGTCAGAAGATAGAGACCATCCTGGATAACACGGTGAAACCCCGTCTCTACTAAAAATACAAAAAATTAGCCTGGCGCGGTGGCGGGCGCCTGTAGTCCCAGTTACTCGGGAGGCTGAGGCAGGAGAATGGCGTGAATCTGGGAGGCGGAGCTCGCAGTGAGCTGAGATCCGGCCACTGCACTCCAGCCCGGGCGACAGAGCGAGACTCCGTCTCAAAAAAAGAAAAAAAAATCACCATGCACCAAAAACCTCCATTAGGTTGTTTTACTGGGAGAAGGGCCACCTATAACTTTCACAGGGTATTGGTGAGGTTTCTGGAGGCAATAAGCTCAAGAGGCTTAAAACAAGCTCAAGAGGCTTAACCAGCTCATTTTGCTGGTCCTTGGCCTTTACTATCCTCCATAATATAGCTCAGGAATAATACCCACTTTCTCAGTTCAAGGATGCACAGTATTAATAAGGAATCAGCGTAGGACCTGTGTGAACATATTGCATTTATAAAGGAATGTCACACATATACACAGAGGTAGATGAAAAAACACATCAGAAAGGTCACATCAAAGCAGGTAAAAATTAAGATATTTCTCCAAAAACTAATCTGACATCTTATAATACCAGAAATATACACACACTTCAAATCTAGGAAATCATCCTATGAAACTGCTCTGACCAATATGGTAGCCACTAATACTTGAAATATGGAGTAATCGAGTAACAAAATTTTAAATTTTAAACTGCTAGTCATTTCAGTTATTGGAAAACTTTTAAGCACATTTAAACCAACATGGGTATGTAAATTTACTTTGCAAATTTAGATATTATGAAATCTAAACATGGATTAAGTATTATCAGTAAAACTTTAGTGTCTCAACTGAGATATACAAACCAGACTGAGACTTAGTTTGATAAGAATGAAAAATATCTCACTGAAATAATATCTCCAATGTATTGGGTTAAATATATTAAAATTAATTTTACCTGTTGTTTAGTGTGGCTACGAGATCTTAAATTACATGTAACTTGCATATGTCTATCAGACACCATTGCTATAGAAAAAAAAGCACCAGCATGCAAAGTAAATGTACATGCACTGTCCAAAGTAGGAAAAAGAAAACCCCCAAACTGTAAACAAAGTAAACGCATGTCCACAGAGGAATGGTATAATACATATACATAACATTCTGTAGGGTATGATCAACTAGGACACCAAACATTGAGAATGGGGGGAAAACATGCAAATATATTTTCCTAAAATTAAGTCTGAAGACTGCAAGGGCACATTGAACTCCAAGGAAAATTGATACAAATAATGATAAATATTTTAGTATATCACACTTCAGGGATAAACAGTCCTCTGGACATTTAGGCTCCTCCTTCACCACCACAAAAAACAAAACACACAAAAAACCACAACTATTTACACATAGATTTTTCTTTTAAGTTACTCTTGTACACAAACAGAAGGAAAAATAGAAACAAAATAAATTACTTAAGGTATTTCAAAACCTTTTTCACATTCAGTGTCTGTTTCTTGACTTGGTAATTGACGTTTGTGTTTTCTCACAGCATGTGGTCTTTATGCTATTAAGAGCAGTGGTGACGGGCATTTCATTAAAGAGCACACCACCGTTGTCTCTGGAATTTTCTTCTTAGACACTGACACCCATTCTTCAAGTTTGATACTGATGCCTTCCTGGTCAGTGAAATTATCAACGCAAGGTTTTCAGAGCTCAACCAGGACTTTTTTTCCTCAACTGCTTCTTACACGGCTTTTGACTGAAGAGTAACTGCTTTGTCACCAGGAATACATTACCAAATGTGCACATGAATAGGCCTACCATTATGGCCTACAACAGGATGGCTCCTTGAAGGGAGACAAGGATGTCATCTACCCTTGTGGTGTATCATATTACTTCTGCAAAATATTCACTATCCCTCCCTCTGACAGAATAATTTAACTGTGGTGACTGACATCGTGCCTGTCACAGGACTTGTCTTGGCTAATGGAATGTCATGGAAATAAAGGGTATCATTTCCTAGCGGAAGATGAAAGAGCCATCACGTGGTTCCCACCTTTCTTTTCCCTCTTAAGACCAAAATGCCCCCGCTTAGAGGCTGCTCCTTTAGACTGGGTCCTGAAGCAATATGCATTACAACCAACATGGATCGTTACAAACATGTGAGTGAAAAATAAATCTGTAAGCCACTGAGGTTTTTAGGGTTGTTTGCTAGTGCAGCATAACTTATGCTTAAACTGACTGATAGAACTCTTAAGCAGAATGGATTTAAACCCTGGTTTTGGTATGGTCCACGTGTTCTCCTCAAGGACTCTTGATTTCTGCAGGACTTCCTGAGGGTAGTCAATGAGTTGGTGATTGATGACTAGTTTCCCCTTATGTGAGATTCAAGTTCAGGCTATTTCAGGTAAGCCAAGGTGTATGCAGAGTGACCTCATCTGAGATGTGGTTAAACTGAGTCACCCTGAACTACTTAGTGGACACTAAGTGGGTGTGGGTGAGTCAGAGCCCAGTTGTTGGGAGCTGCCATTTATAGCTGTATTCTGGTGAAATGCCTTGGAAACATTAAAGTCAGAAAATACCTTTGAGACTGGAAACCACACCACCTCACTTTGGGACATCACAGAAGTTCTCCGTGGGAAAGGGGCTGGTGGGGAGGGGAGGGGAGGAGGAAGATGTTGTAGCTCTGAAGGTCCACTCTTGTTTTTCTTCATTTCTTGCCATTAAAGCTGATTCCATGATGGAAGTATCAATCTGTGGGCAGTAGTTTTTTTTTTTTTTTTCTTTCCAAAGTAGAAAATTCAGCATCTGTACTTAAGAGTTCCACTGGAGAAGTGGCTGACCTCAAAATATATTAGGGATCCAACTGCAGTTAAATGTTGATGGATTCAACAATGTGCAGCAGCCCTTCAAAGAATACAGGCTGTGGTTTCCTCCTGGGAAGACTTCACCAGGACCCTTGGCAACAGTGCTGGTAGAAAGTGGAAACAAACAGTTAGATGAGCCATAGATGGCAGAAACAGTAGGTGAGCAGACAGTGACATTAAAAATAGTTCAGGGCAGGAAGCTGATTTTCTCGCCCACATTCTGGTTAGGGTGGATTAAAGGACAGAGGCACTGGGGAATTCATTTTGGCTCCTAAATTCTGGGTGTCCTCAAGAACTTTCCCTGTTTCCTCCATAACAAGCAAAGATAGGATAGAATCAATCGTTATAAAACACTTGCACATTAAGGATGGCATCTTGGGTGGGAACATTGATTTTGCAAACAGAAACTGTACGGGGTAGGGGTGGCTGCCATGGGTCACTGGTGGTTTCTTGTTCACCATAGACGATCATCATGTTGTCTGGACAGTCTGGATCCCCTTGAAGGGGAGCCAGCAGAAGGCGGCAGTTAAGGGCATAAGCTTAGCAGGCAGATAGACCTGAATTTTGTATCTCACTTGTGCTTGTGCTAATTTTGCTGGAGTAGGCATAGCTTCCCTAAGCCTTAATTTTAAGGAATGCAAAAAAAAAAAAAAAAAAAAAAAAGAGAGAGAGAGAGATAGTTCCCAACGTACATAGTGGTTGCAAAGTTTAAGTGAGCTAATTCATACAAAGTGCCTAACACACAGCTGGGTGCATATTAAACGCTTGAGTAGCACTAGCTAGTGTTATAGTTGCTGGTCTTATCTGAGGAAAGTCAAAGTGAAAGGTGGTTGGAATCACTGCATAAGTTCTTACTTTTTTTTTTTTTTTTTTTGAGATGGAGTCTTGCTCTGTTGCCAGGTTGGAGTGCAGTGGCATGATCTGGGCCCACTGCAACCTCCGCCTCCCGGGTTCAAGCGATTCTCCTACCTCAGCCTCCCGAGTAGCTGGGACTACAGGCGCCCACCACCACGCCCGGCTAATTTTTTGTATGTTTAGTAGAGACGGGGTTTCACCATGTTGGCCAGGATGGTCTCGAACTCCAGACCTCGTGATCCGCCTGCCTCAGCCTCCCAAAGTGCTGGGATTACAGGCGTCAGCCACCGCGCCCGGCCACTTTTAAATAGAGTCATAAAGTTATAAAATTAAGTGGATGGGGTATTTAGGTCTGATTTGATTATTAATAATGGAGTATAAAGAAATTATAATCAAGAATACAATACCTGTTCAACAGACTTTGGCAACAAGATATCACCTTGGTTGTGTTTCCAGGGAAACTGGAGGTGAAGGCATTCTCTAAAACGTGATGGCAGTTGATGTCCACAGGAGTGCTGGAGAGTATGCCTAGAAGCAGAACAGAGTCCCATTTATTTTATTATTTGTTTATTTTTTAGTTTTATTTATGTATTTGTATATTTATTTATTTATTTTGAGACAGAGTCTTGCTCTTTTGCCCAGGCTAGAGTGCAGTGGCATGATCTCAACTCACTGCAACCTCCGCTTCCCGGGTTCAAGCGATTCAAGTGCTTCAGCCTCCCAAGTAGCTGTGATTACAGGTGCACGCCCAGCTGTTTTTTGTATTTTTAGTAGAGAGGCGGTTTCACCATGTTGGTCAGGCTGGACTCAAACTCCTGACATCAGGTGACCCACCCACCTTGGTCTCCCAATGTGCTGGGATTACAGGTGCGAGCCACTGCACCTGGCCCCATTTATTTTATTAATTAAGGAAGTCACTGAACCCTCATTCTGTTCTTAGCTTCTCCACCACACCGCACACCTTTAACTTTACAATATGCCGAAGAGCAGCTCTGACTCTCAGCTTTCTGTGGCGGTGTGTGCTGCACGTGCAAGCTGGAGGCACTGCCTGTCCTGAAAGCTGCCATTCATCCTGTGGGCACCAGGACACAAAGGACAGAGTGTAGTACCTGCGATGCAGGCTGTCATGAAGCAGGCCACGGTCCCCGCGATCAGAGCTCTCACTGCTCCCGAGGCGATGTCACGCTTTCTGGAAGGGGCCATGGATGCTGGGAAACATGGAAGGAGGGATGTGAGATCAATGTTGAAGTATTGATTAAAACCCTTAGCCTCTGAACATTGTTCTGGGGCTGGGCTCAGGTCAGCTGGCTTTTTTTTTTTTTTCTTTAACTTAACTTGGAAATTCAAGATTCAAGAACCTCGTAATAAACTCCACATACAGAGAAATTCTCTGCTGTGGGAAGAAGGGAAGAGGCTTGTTTGCCAAAAGGCTCAAAGGCTTTCATTCTCCACAGAAGAAACACCTCCTATGTTTCATCCAAAGGGCTGTTCATTGAGGGCATGGCAAGGCAAATGAGTGGCAGGAGGGATGACTAAGGAGATGATGTGTAACTCAACTGTCACCATCTACTTCTATGCCCATGGCAGACACCACTAAGAAATCACAGCCTTCTCCCACTGGACTTCCGACGGCTCTCAGAATCCTTCTCCAGGTGCCCATCATAAATCTATTGGCGTCGGCATGCAAGGTGAAGCCTACAGGTCACCCCTGGGCTGGGAGAAGCACCTGTATGTTTGAGAAAATTCTTCCTGAGGTCAGCTTGGATGTGCATGGGAAAACTATATTGCAGAGTAGAGATAAAAAAAAAAAAAAATGGACCCCAGAGGACTCATGACTGTTGAAAAGGCCCTTTTCTTCTCCTGACATGAATAACATTACAGAGCAAAATGGAGATCCAAGTATGTCTATGTCACATCTGTGTTGTTGAAGAATGTTCTTTTCACTTACTGAGTCCGCCGATCACAATTCCTAGGGACCCGATATTGGCAAAACCACAGAGAGCGTAAGTGGCGATTGTCTCAGAACGAATCTGTAAGCAAGCATAAACACATATGTATACACAGTCTGATCTGGCTTAATAAATCTGACATCCGACTGGGCTTCATTTTGACCATAAATTCAATATTGACAAATAAATGCACAGTCCATGGTATCAAATGCCCATTACTTCCTAGACCCCTTTTACCATCTCCACTTGAATTTTGTGGGAAAATGGAAGGGGACTGTGTGGACTCAGTGACTCTCTACAAAAGGCTTACAATTGGTAGCCTTGGCTTCTACAAATGCTGCTTTCTGGTCAATAATGCCTTCTAATATTCCATATGACCTGGCCATCTGCTACAGTGTGCCAGGGTCAGGACTAGTAGCTGGAGATACAAAATTGGTCCCAGAAAATATTCACATTACATTTACTTGACAAAGGACGTGTTCAGACTATATAAAGAACTGTTAATAAGATGATAAACAGCCAAGGAAAAATGAATAGAGATTTGGATACTTCACAAAAGCTCTGCAAATAACCAAAAAGTACATGAAAAGATGTTCAACATCATTGATCACCGGGGAAATGCAAAATAAAGCCACAATGAGATACTACTATACTTCCACTAAAGTAAAAAAACTGACAATACAAAGTGTTGACAAGGATATGAAGTGACTAGATCTCTTAGATATTGCTGGTGGGAATGTAAAATGACACAGTCTGTTTGTGAAACAGTATGGAAGTTTCTTCTTAACATGCGCTGCCTGAATGACCCAGCAATTTTTCTAGGAGAAACAAAAACACTCACCACAAAAAGATTGTACATAAATACTTATGGCAGCTTTATTAAATAGCCTCATGCTGGCAACAACTTTAATGTCATTCAGTAGGCAAATGGATAAACAATTGTGGATACCCATAAAATGAAATGCTGCTTTGCAATAAAAAGGAAATACATCCAAGAACATGAAAGCTAAGTGAGCACATGTATATGAAATTCTAGGGCCGGGTGCAGTGGCTCACGCCTGTAATCCCAGCACTTTGGGAGGTTGATGTGGGTAGATCATTTGAGGTCAGGAGTTCAAGACCATCCTGGCCAACATGGTGAAACTCTGCCTCTACTAAAAATAAATAAATAAATAAATAAATAAATAAATAAGCCAGGCATGATGGTGTGTGCCTGTAATCCCAGCTACTTGGGAGGCTGAGCCAGGAGAATTGCTTGAACCCAGGAGGCAGAGGTTGCAGTGAGCTGAGATTGCACCAGTGCACTATAGCCTGGGCGACAGAGTGAGACTCCATCTCAATAACAATAATAATAATAATAAATCCTAGAATATGCAAAAATAATTTACAGTGAAAGAATGGATATTGGTTGCCTGGGACTAGGTCTTTGGGTGGGGATGGGAGTGGAGTTGTTGACTACAAATGGCCATGAGGAAAACTTTTTTTTTAAAGGTGTGATAGAGATACTCTGTATGTTGAATATGGTTGTGGTTACATAGGTGACATCAAAACTGAGTCCTTAATTTGGTATTTAAGTTATAATTCAGTGGAAAGGATATAATTTAAAAATAATTATGTTAATCAAAAGGAAATTTTTAGCTATCACAGGAGCTTCCTGATAGTCGGGCCATGGTGTGTGTACTGCAGCTCTGACCACTCCTTGGGAATGTCAGGACGCCCAGCTGGAAGTAGGAGAAGGAACATCCTTTTCACGGGGCAGTCAGAGGATGGAAGATGAATTCATGAAAGCATGGGTGTGGCCCTGTGACTCAAGAGATACTGCTTAGGCCAATTTTTTCTCAGTTTGAGGACTGATTCAAACTGAGGCTCAGAAGATCCCATCTACTCTATTGTTCCCCAGAGGCATACCCAGTCTGACAAAGGTACCCACGTGACTAAAGCAATAATTTTCCAATATCCTCAAAACTCTATGATTTTGTTCAAAGAATAAACCGAGCAATTCTACACTCATTCAAGACTCAAGTGGCCATGGTAAGATTTTTGTTGATTCCAAGGCCCCTCTTCTCTCTCATGGTTTCTGAGAACTCTCCTTTGTTGATATTTTCCATCAGCGTGCATATAGCCAGCAGGAAAAAAAAACATTTCAAGTAGGTATGCAGTCCACCGTTCCTGGAAAAGCTGTCCTTGTTCCCCACTTTTTTCTAGTGCTTTTCATTTAGTTCAGCTGGCTTCAAAACCAGGCATGCTTATTAAGAGATTGTGGGGAGAAAGATAAGGGGCTTGAAACTCCTCTTTCCCCTTTCCTGGGATAAGTGGGAAGGGGACACACAGATGTGGCCACGATGGGTTTTAGAAAAGGAAAAGGAGGCTGGGATAATTCCACGCTGACTTTGCCCACAAATGTGCAAGATGATGTGATGAAAAGAGATGCACCGTACTAGGAAAATATTAATAACACACCTTACAGCTCTCCTTGTGTCTGCACAGGATGCCATACATACAGGATGGTCATTATAGCACTATCTCTGATAGTGAAAAAACAGATAACTGCTTATCAGAATGGGACTAGTTAAGATGAATTATGGTGTGCAATACAATAGAATACTATGTCACAGGCGCTGATATGGAAAGGTACCTGAGACACGTTATTAAGTGCAAAGGACAAGGTTAAAAACAGTGAGTATATGTTACAGGGAGAAGAGCTCCAGAGAAAGAAGAAGGTTGCCTTACTTTTTCCTTTATCTTTTTTTGGACCTTTTGAATTTTATACTACGGTATGTGTTACATGTAAACAAATGAATAAAAACAGACATAGTATTGTCTTTAGGAAAGAGAAAGTGATGGAATAAAGGGCTCATCCTGGGGCATGGGGGTAGTATTCCTCTTATCTCAGATGGAGGTCAGCATGGGCATAATTCAGTGGATATCACTGGTGTTTTGCCTCACGGACCCACATAATACGTTCTGTTCTGTGGCACCTCTTCGAGGAGACTGTTGGGATGCCCTCCTCCACTTCTAGGTTGTGAGCAAAAATTGCTGAAACTCATCTGCATTTTGTTGATTGCAAATCAGAAATTTGGAGAAGCAAAATGCCTTTCCCATCGTGACTCAACAATAGCGGAGGCCACTGAGCTCTGTTTCCAAATGTTCTCTCTGTGCCTGCCTTTGGTTGGGCTCACCCCTAAACTCAATCAGCTCTACTGTTCTGTCACTACCCTCGTAATAACCTTTCCACACAACTGCTTCGTGCTGCCAGAACACAGAGCCCGGCCTGCTCATTAACAAAACGATTCTTTCCTGGCAACTGGCAACTGGGGATAGAAAACATTTCACTTAATTTAGCCTATTGTTTACTTTTGGCAGGGAAACAAACTGGTTTTGGTGGCATCTAAACAATGAGAATAATTGGCCAAGCTTTACTGGGAGGTTAGTTGAAGAATGAACATGCGAGAACAGGGAAATCTGCAGAGCCCCCGCTCATGTCAGAGGTGTGGGTCAAAATGCCCTAGCTGTAAAATATAAATCAGTGCTCCCCCCGGAGTGGGCTTTTACATTGGTGTGCTATGTGGGAGTCAATCTGCAGGCTTGTTCTTTGGGAGGCCGGGAAGGATGGTAGTGTTGTTTGTGGGTGAGCAGACTCAGAACCTTAGGCAGGCTACTTTTCCTCCCCTTTCGTTTTTAAACCAAGTACATGCCTGGAACATTAATTCCAAATGGATTGTTTCAATGAGTACTAGGGATGCTCAGGAATGTTAACCATTTCCTTAAGAGTTTCCATGAGTGACAATTCTGTTGTCCGGGGGAGAAAGTTGCAAACTCAACTACAAACATGACCTCACCTGAGTTCCTCATCCCACCAAAGCCCAGACAGATGTGAATGTCTCCTTGCAGGCTACTGACCTGAAGTCCTGATGTAATTATGGTGCTTGTCTCAAGGCTTTCAGATCACAGACTGAGTCTTTTCTCTCCCTGATCCACGTGGAGAGCAGTAATGATGCTACACTCTCTCTCAAGGATGTCCAAGCATGATGTTACTTTTAGACGGTTTCTCAGAGCTCACAGAATCCATTAAGTTCAAAGGGAGAGGTCTTTATGATCACTAGACTGTCAGCCACTAGACTATGAGGGCAGGGGCCCCATGACTTGCTGAATGCTATGGCCTCAGTACTCAGCACATTGCACATAAAACATTTTTTATGTTTTATTCAACAAATTTTGGTTGATTGATTGCAGTCCCAGCTCATGTGACTCTGGGTCTGTGTCCACAGTCCTCAAAAGTAAATGATCACAATGGCAATGATTAGCTATGTCTACACACTCATACACACACACTCTCTCTGATTAATTCAACATAACTGAAAATTAGGAAGTTCTATGTACGTTATGAGCTCCATGAGCCATAGATTTTAGGTTGTTTTTCCCTCTGATCTATCCCAGGTGCCTGGCATAGTGCTTGACGCACAGAGGCATAAGTAATAGATGAATGCAGGTATGTGATGAAGAAATGTACCGAGAAATTAAAATAGTTACTCACTGATATATATTGCTGCACACCATTCACAAATTTGGGTCCACCTTCTTTCCTCAAGTGGATCCATTTTGAGAGGTGCTCGTAAGCCACAAATTCATTGAAGAAGGTCTTATAACCTATGAGTCTGGCAACCATAAAACTGTCCTGCCATTCCACTCCCATTATGAAGGAAAAGGGCATGAAGATGTAGGAGCAGATTAGCTACAGAAACCAAAAGTAGACACTTGATTAGAACAGTGATTTGCTTTCAGTTCTGCCTCCTCGGTGATAACACTGTTCCTGATCCCTCTGTCTCCTTTAGGCACAGAAATTCCTTCTTCCCTTGCCCATCTTTACCCATCAGAAATCAGAACTAGAAATCGGTCATTTGAAGTAAGCTGGATTCTTGGGGAAGGGGCCAGGAGAGACTGACGGTCGTTGCGGGGAAGGAGGGTGATAGGAGACAGAGAAAAGGTGGGTGGGAAGTTGGGGGATGCATGAGAAGCTTTTATAGCATGGAAGAGTCCACTGAGGTCGTCAGGGTGGGCTGTTTACAAACCTATTTTATTTTTAAACAAAGATAGGCAGAAACAAAACAGAGGGCAGGGGTGTGATATGATTATACCTCAAAACTCAGCTGTGGGTAGTCAAACATATTTCCAAACCAGGACAAGGCTGAATTCATAAAAGACAGCAGGGCCAGGAAGGCAATCAAATTCACAGCAATGTTGGCCACCAGGGAGATGGAGGAGGAAGCTCCTTGTGTTGCAGCTTCTAGAAGATTCCCTGAATCGCTTTATCAAGAAATAGCAATTCTAGAATTACCAAAGGGTTGTTAGGGGATGGACACCATTGGTGCAGAAGTAGCACAATCAGAGCTTAGACAAGAGACAAACTATCAGGCCCCTGCCTTGCTCAAAGTACTCACCTGAATCCCATGACATCATGAAGTGGGCATATGGGTATTTAACCATGTTTGTTCTTGTTTTTAAAGAGATAGGGTCTTGTTCTGTTTCTCAGGCTGGAGTAAAGTGATGTGATCATAGCTCATTGGAGCCTCCAACTCCTAGGCTCAAGTGATCCTCCTTCCTCAGTCTCCCGAATAGCTGGGACTACAGGTGTGTGCCACCATGCTTGGCTAATTTTTTTTTTTTTTTTTTAAGAGACGGGGTCATGCTACATGGCACGGGCTGGTCTTAAACTGCTGGGCTTAAGCGATCCTCTTACCTTAGCCTCCAGAGTCTGGGTAACTTACATTACTTTTAAAATTTGGGAACATTTATAATAAAAACTTGGAAAATGATAAAAATATTACAAGTTTAAAAATGATTTTTATTACAAGTAGCTGCCAGAGAATAGTTATAAAATATAAATGCTATAAAAACTAATGATTCAAAAACAACAATAAATCAATGATTCAAGGAAGGCTGTAAATGCATCACCTCATTTAGAGATGGAGTGCCACCATCACTTTGAATCCGCCTGTGTACTCTTCTTTGATCCCATCCTGCCCTCTAATCTCAGAGGTACCTGTCTTCCTAAAATTCACTCATCATCCCCTTTCTTTACCATTTTCCTACATGTCTGTATCCCTAAAAAATACATTGTGTGTCCGGGTACAGTGGCTCACACCCTATAATCCCAGCACTTTGGGAGGCCGATGCAGGTGGATTTCTTGAGCCCAGGAGTTTGAGACCAGTCTGGGCAACATGGCAAAATGCTGTCTCTACAAAAAGTACAAAAATTAGCTGGGTATGGTGGTGCATGCCTGTAGTCCCTGCTACTCAAGGGGCTGAGGTGGGAGGATCATTTGAGCTCAGCCTGGGTGACAGAGTGAGACCCTGTCAATAAAACAAAAAAACAAAAAAACCCAAAAACAACAACAACAAAAGAAACACACACAAAAACATTGTGCAAGTCTGCACACTGAGTAACTTTATAAGTGGAATTATGCTATATTCTTTGGCGGCTTGCTTTTTCACTCATGGTTGACTTTATCTACATACAAGTAAGGGTGAATTTCGGACACATGTTGGTTGCTGATGAATTCTGTTATTTAAGGAAATACTCTTGAACATCCTAAATTCCTTAGTCTTTTCCACTCTGTTTTTTTCTTTTTCACAGAGCAAAATAAAAGGAACCAGCTTTCTTATAAGAGGAACCTCCAGAAATGGTCATCCTATGACTGTCTAAACCAAGGCTCCATAAACACTCTGCTATATTTACAAAGAAATATCTTCACAACAAACAGATATGGAAATGTATTGACATTAGGTATTTAGAGAGGTTGATGTCAAGTATTAAACAAGATTTTGGCCAGGACCCGGCGCTTTGGGAGGCTGAGGCAGGAGGATCCCTTGAGCCCAGGAGCTGGAGATCAGCCTGGGCAACATAGTGAGACCCCTGTTTCTAAAAAACTTAAAAAATTAGCTGAGTGTGGTGGCACATTCCTGTAGTATCAGCTACTTAAGAGGCTGAGGTGGGAGGATAACTTGAGCCTGGGAGGTCGAGGCTGCAGTGAGCTGTGTTCATACCACTGCACTCCAGCTTGAGCGACAGAGCAAAACTTTAAAAAAAAAGCCTTTTTTGAGCAAGTCTCAAAAAAAGGAAATAAAATAAGACTCTTTTTGGTGAAGTCTAAATAGTCTTTGGACTTACTTAAATATCGTAATTCACTGTGCTTTCCGGTTATCGAATTTTTGCTGTACATTGAATTTGGAGTCCCCCACCCCAGCTTGGGTAGTCATTAATTAGGTGAATGTGTCACACTTACCCACTTTCCATTTTCATGGCATTCTTGAGGGTTATTTTAGGTTTTTCTGTTTCAGGCCAAAAGAGTTTAGCAGCAGCCAATGACGCAGGTGCCGACATAACCGAGGCTGTTAACAAGTGGGAGGACGGAACCTGCAATTTCAGAAGAAAGAAGGCAAACCCAGGGTTAGCTTTTTTCTTGTGTTCAGAGGAAGGGTCCAAGAGCTCCGCAAGGGAAGAAACAGGGTAGGGGGTTGCTGCTATGACAGAAGACAATGTTTCTTTGGAGGTCTGGAAGAGCCACTCTAGCTCAGTGAGCCAAGTTGCGGGCATCGCCTTAAGAGGCTGAGGGATAAGGGAGACATTTGTGCTAACTGACCACATCCCTCGGGAGAAGCATAAAAATGAAATCTGATTGTTTCAGAAAAGAATTAATCCTATGTTGTGGAAACTTTCAAGGAAGATTCCTCAACTTCTCTGTTGCCCTTTTGAATGCTCAGACAGCCCCTAGAGAATGTATGTCATTACAATTTTTTTTTTTTCTTTGAGATGGAGTCTTGCTCTATCATCCAGGCTGGAGTGCAGTGGTGCGATCTTGGCTCACTGCAACCTCCGCCTCCCCAGTCAAGTGATTCTCCTGCTTCAGCTTCTTGAGTAGCTGGGATTACAGGAGCCCACCACCACACCCAGCTAAGTTTTGTATTTTTTAGTAGAGATGGGGTTTCGCTATGTTGGCCAGGCTGGTCTTGAATTCCCAACCTCAGGTGATCCGCCCACCTTGTTCTCTCAAAGTGCTGGGATTACAGGCATGAGCCACCGCACCCAGCCTCATTACATCATTTTAGATAGGGGCTGGGGAGTGGAGAAGGGACTCGTGATTCACTTGCAGATGTGTATATTCTCCTCTCTCCATCTTCCTTTTGCTCTCCTGAGATCCTTGGTGCCTTTACACAATCTTCATTGATCTGGAGGCCCTTTAATTTGTACATGACTTCTGTTTCCTTTATCGCAGGTCGACTCATTCCCCTTCCCGCCCCCGCTCACATGGTTTCTGGATTCTCTTCCACATATGTTCAGAATTCCAGGATCAGCACCTCCCTGCCTGTTCCTGTTCCCCCCAAAACATTTTTGAGGCAGCATTTCTGCAGTGGGGATGGCATTCCCCAGATGATCCACGCAAGCCGCTCATTCCACAGGTGTCCTTTGCTCCTTTCTTCTTGCCTCCTCCTACTAATTGGCACTCCAAGGCCTGGATGAAGGCCTAGAATGAAGCCCACTTACCTTGTAAGAAATCCTAGCCTCCTGAGTCACACCGTGACTGGGCTATGTTACTCAGTTTCAATATCGGGGACTGTGCCTCTGTGTGGCTTGTAAACTCTGTGGGTCGGGGCGGGTCGGGGCGCATGCACCAGTTACAACATTCCCTAGCCTTATACTACAGACTGCCAACTCTCAAACTTGGCTGTACATTAGAATCTGAGGAATTTTTAAAAAATATTGATGCCTGGGTCTCATCCCAAGGAACTGTGGTTTAATTACTCAGATACGGACCTGGGCATTAGAGAATTAAAAGCTCCCAGGTGATTCTAATGTGCAGAAAAGTTTGAGAATCACTGCTCTAGACCAGGGGTCAGAAAAGTTTTTCTGTAAAGCTCCAGAAAATAATGTTGTTGGCTTTTTGGATCACAACGACTCAACTCTGTAGCACGGAAGCTGCCATAGACAAATGAATAAAAGTAGTTGCTTTCCAATAATTCATTTCCCCAAACAGGAGCAATTGGGATTCGGCCCACGGGCCGTAGTTTATTGACTCCCAGTCCAGATCACCTTGACTGAGGTAACAGTTTTTTTTGTTTTTTTTTTTAACAGATTTAAATTTTCAACCAAAGCAACTTCATCATACGATTGCATTTTTCTATTTTTATTCTGCAGATAGAACTCACATTTAGACAGCAGGGATATGAAGCCCCAAAACTCCTTGGGGTCCCTATGTTCAAACGCCAAAGCAACTGTGACCAACTTTTGCCATATGGCAAAACAAAACAAAAAAACACTCTCTTGGCCTCCTTTTCCCACCAGCAATGGAAAAGAAAAAAAATAACAAGAGCAAAGAAAGAAGAGGTTGACGTTTTCATAAGTTTATTCCAAAATATTCTTACCCCAAAAGAAATGTATGCACCTAAGACGCTTCCAGCAATTGTAGAGAACCCGGCGGTCATGATGGCGTGGAGTTCAGACTTGGTGATGTAGGGTAAATATGGTCGGACCAGCAGTGGAGACTCCGTCTGGAGACAAAGAAGGGTGACCAGGTTGCTTTTTAAATCTGTGCGGGGGTGGGGCAAGGGGTGCCAATCTACTTATAATTTTATTCTTTAAAGCAGAGAGTTTCTAAGAGTGAACCCCAGACCAACTTCATAAGCGTCACCTGGAAACTCATTAGAAATGCAAATTATTTCGATTTACTAAATTAGAAACTCCAAGGGCGGGAGCTAGCAATCTGTATTTTCACAAGCTTTCCGGGTGATTCCAATGCATGCTCAAATTTGAGAACCCACACCATCGACCTGTGAGTTATTTGAACTCTAGATCAGTTTCCATATGTGGTCATGTGTAAATTTTGCAAAATTTGTGAGGCTAGACATAGAAAGCCTCCACCCAGCCTAGGAATGGATGCTGTGATGACTTGGTGCACTCCTCTAAGGGTCAACTGACTCTACCCAGTGGCCTGAACTTCTGGATGGGTGATTTCTAAGCCACTGTGGCTTCCAATCTTCCAACTTCACCTTGACAGACCCTAAACCTATTTCCTGATACCTCAGGGAAATAGAGACACAAGCATTAAAAACAAACAAACAACCTCAGCAATAACAAGGACAGGTGCCTGCAGGCCCTTCTGTAATTGGGAGTCAGAGAGCCCTCTCTGATGGGTGGAAAGGAAGAAGCAGACGGACTATAGTTGGAAAGGCTTGAAACCCATTAAGGAGGACAGGCAGCCTGCGGCGTGGGGCTCTCCATAGATAATAGCTGTACTTTTAGCATATTAAGTATCAAATTGAACATCACAGAAGCTTGTGTGCAATTTTACAATTTTCTCCTCATTATCTCTAATTGTTCTATAAGATTGAATGTGTGGTGCCTCGATCTATCGACTAGGAACCCTGTGCATGAGCCCTCTTATCCTGCAGGTAGGAGCAATCAACTCAAGATGGTGCCCTAATTAGTCCTGGGAGATTTTATGACTGTAATTATAATTATTTCAACTCCTAGGGAAGGAATCGTGGGCCCCCACTCTAAAGACTATGCTCCAGGCTAGTAAGCATAGATTTTTTTTTTTTTTTTGATACAGTTTTGCTCTTGTTGCCCAGGCTGGAGTGCAGTGGCATGATCTCTGCTCACTGCATACTGTACCTCCTGGGTTCAAGCGATTCTCCTGGCTCAGCCTCCTGAGTAGCTGGGATTACAGGCATGTGCCACCACGCCCAGCTAATTTTGGATTTTTAGTAGAGACGGGGTTTCTCCATGTTGGTCAGGCTGGTCTCGAACTGCCGACCTCAGGTGATCTGCCTGCCTTGGCCTCCCAAAGTGCTGGGATTACAGGCATGAGCCACTGCACTAGGCCGTAAGCATAGTCTTTAGAGTAGAGGCCCATGCTTCTTGTTGGCTTACCAACAAGAAGGTTCCACCTGCCTGGAGCAGTTGTAAGCCTGGGATTTGGGGCTATGTGTTTTTCTGAGTGACTTGATTTTTGCTTCAAATTCAATTGCCTTGCCAGTGGTGCTGGCAAGCATTCACACCTGGTTTTCGTGGCGTGTGACTCCATTCTACCTGAAGCTGCATATCTGGAGTGATGAGGGACTTATTACAATTTCTTACTGATCCACCCCTTAGCAATGCTGCTATTTTGAGGGACACTCCTTGGCATTATAGTTATTTGCTTAAATGGGCTTCAGGCAAAAGAGCATTTCTCCATGTGATGGAATAGGGAGGTGAAAATTGCAGCCTAAAAGCTTAATTTTGATGAGAGGAGAAAAACCTGAAAGCATTTTTTTCAGGCTCAGCAAAGACAGAATATTGACCAGTTCAGACAAGCTGAGAATATGCTCAAGTGTTTACACAGTTGCATGGTTGTTGGTGGAAAGGCTGTTTGGTCTCCTCCATTGCCACAGGCATTATAGTTTAGAATGGGAGGCTGCCTGTTCCATGTTTGCGGCTTCGAGATTTGGAAATAGTGAAATCCATCCAAGTGGAAGAGCTAACAGCCTCTGAATAGTTGACCAGAAACCTCACAATCACTAAATTCAGATTTATTGAGAATCTATATGAGAAGCTCTATGTCTATGCTTTAGTAAAATGACAACCTTCCATCCTCTTCATAATCATTCTCAAGAACCCAATTCCACAATACCATACCCAGATTGTTAAAAGGAATTTCCCTCTCTTTCTCTCGCTCTCTGCCTTCTCCCTCTGAAATCTGGACATTGCCAATACTGGGGCTTTCTTATGTTGACACCGTTCTCTCTACACTAAAATAACATTGTGCTATTTTCTAATTTGACTTTTTGGAAAGAGACGATCCATTTCAACAGATGTTTTGTTTTGTTGATATTACAACTTACTTGTCCAACAAATATATTGCCAGAAGCAACTACAGATTCAATAGGAGATGATCCTGTAGTAACTAGCATGATCCATCCAACCTAAAAGGAAGAAAGGGACAAAGTTGACAAAGAACTTTTTGTATACCCAAAACTTCAAAGTAGGGATTAAAATCCTTAAACTGGAGTAAAATGTTGAGGGCTTCAACAATTGTCAGCAGGCTAATGATGGTGCCAAAGGTAAGTTTAACTTATTGAGCCCCTAGAGCAGACCAAGCAAATCCTCTTATTGGAGTAGTAAGTCTGAGTCATTGCATCTACTTTGAACATTATACAAATCAATTTCTATAGGTCTATTGTATACGACTAATAAATGACAATTGCTAACATGGTCATGGAAGGCTTTACTGCATTCCAGACACTGTGTTAAGCCCTTGATCCAGAAAATGCAATTAATTCTTACAATAACTCTTTGAGAGAGGTCCTATATAATTATACTCATTTTATTAAATAGGAAACCAAAGCACAGAACAGTTTAGTTGTTTTGTCAAAGGTCACCCGAATGTAGCGGGATGTATTTGAGGTTTGGTCTTTTTTACTTAATTGAAATGAACATGGTTTTTGGTTCCACTTTTGTACTGGCCTTTCAACTAGAGATGGTGGATGAGGACTTCCTGTTGCATTCTCTCTCCTTGCTTTTTAGTTTAGACAAGAGCATAGCAATTCTGAATGTTTTGGGGTTTAAACAGAAAATTATGGGCCCTGGAGTTCTTGCTGTCATTCTGAACTCTGCTGCTACCTGTATTCTGGTTCCCTCTCTCTCTTCTGTATTTTCTCTTTCTTTTTGTACGTTTTGATTTATTTATCAGGATCAAGGAGGGCTGTGGCTGTGCCCCAAGCACTGCCTGCACTGCTCTGTGCTTCGGTGAGGTGCATCCAAATTGGCTGACAGATCTCCTCGTCCTCTGATCTAACACATGAACATAGGACTCCCAGAGGCTAGGGCAGCAGGAGGGACATGAACTCTTCAGCTCTGTGTGTGTGTGCATGCATGCATGCTTATGCTAATGAAACTCTCTCAGGAGTGAAAAGCTGTTTCTCCTTTTTCCTTTAATTTCTCTAGCACCTCCAAAACAAGAAGTGTCTACTTTTGTAACCTCCTTAAGCAAGGTAGCATATAATTAAGGAGTAGCTTAAAACAGAAGAAAGCTAAGCACAGGGTGGATAACCAAGATGAAGGAACAGCATCGTTTCCCCCAGCAGTATCTGACCTCAACTCCTCAGCTAAAGAAGTAATTGCTAGAGTTTCATGAAGATATCCAGTGGTTTGCAAAGCAAAGCCCTATTAGAAGCTCCTGAGATAAAATTCCCTCTATGGACACATTTAGGATTGGGGGTTTTGAATCTAATCACTTAGGTGGTGGTGGTGGATAATGGTAGGAAGAGAAAGGCACTTCGTAAATACCTGCATAAAAGGCCTTGAGGACTTGTGTCTGAGATAATCAGCTCTACACCTGTAACCCAGTCCCTCCCAGCCCCAGTACCTTTCTAATAATCCACTGCATCAGTCCCAGGTAGTACAGCATGGACATCACCGTGCTGAAGAAAACCACGATCGGCAGGATCTGCGAGGACGGAAACAATCGTGGATTAATGATGGGTCCAGTTGCACCAGCAGGTTTTATATCAGGCCTCCTCTCTGTCTCCTTTTCTCCCTCTGAAACATCATAAAAATATGGGAAACTCCTCTTGAACTTTAATCAGGCAGCTTCCCTATCTACAGTCTTTTATTCTAATTTGTCACAGGACTTGACTTATTTCCCCTCTCTTCTATGGTGAGCTTTTTTTGCTCAAGGAATGAAGTTTGGGGGGATTTGTAATAACTAGATCAATACACTAAAGGCTGCCAGAAAATAGTCTTGTTGTTCTGATGCTAAAAAGACATGGGCTTCACCATTAGTTAGCAGAGTAACCCAAGTCAAGATACATTGTGAGCAACCTCAGAGCCTTATTCTGAGTGTGTGTAGGGATCAGGTAAGGCATGGTGGGTGCTGACACACAGTGCCTCCTACTGGATGGCAGACACACCTGACAGCAATAACTTCAGCATGTCCTGAGCATGACCCTATGGTCTAAGCATGTGTGTTTGGAGTTCTGAACTAAGGAAACTAGGAGTGACCAACCCAAAGATTCATTCCTTATCTATAAGGAATATCTGAACCCTTGGCCCATCCCGTGGAAAGCAGGCCATACAGGGGATCCAGGCCCTTTGTTTTGGGTTAAATGAAGGTTGGGAGGTGGAGGTTGCTGAGGGAGGGTGCTAAGTGAGAATGCTATATAAACTGGCTTTTACAAACGATAGCTGTTCTCCTGTCTAGCCTGCCGCCACTGGACTGCCCTGCATGTGAGTCCCCTCAATAAACCCTGTGTCTCATTTGCTGGCTCCAGGTCTTTTCTTTGGCCTCTCAAACATGGTGCCCCCCTACTGAAGTCAACAGGGATCTGTCATGACCTCTATGCAGTAAACATTCATTCTTCTAGCTTTTAAAATAATAGTGATTTTACCTATAGTTTTTCAAATTACTGAAAAGTGACTGCATTTTGGAAGCTACTTTAGTTCTGTGTTAAAGGCCTTTGTATTTTCTGGGCGGGCTCGGTGGCTCACACCTGTAATCCCGGCACCTTGGGATGCTGAGGCAGGTGGATCACCTGAGGTCAGGAGTTCAAGACCAGCCTAGACAACGTGGTGAAACCCTGTCTCTACTAAAAATACAAAAATTATCCAGGTGTGGTGGCACACACGTGTAATCCCAGCTACTGGGGAGGCTGAGGCAGGAAGATCGCTTGAACCTGGGAGGCGGAAGTTGCAGAGCCGAGATTGCACCATTACTCTCTAGCCTGGGTGACAGAGCAAGACTCCATCTCAAAAAAAAAAAAAAAAAAAAAAAACCATTATATTTTCCTAGATCCTATGTTCCTGACGCTCTTTGGGTGCCTTCAATATAGCCAGTGTTTCCACAGAGAGCAATTTCTATCCTGCATAGACCACACAGAGCTGTGGGCTAGGTCCTTCCTCAGCCTCATCTTACTGCACCCCTTCCCCATTGTTCCCCAGCTCACTGGCCAGAGAAAGCTGCTACCAGAGGCACAGAATGACCAAGGACAATTTGTACAGGATCCAATTTAGAAAAAATCTATTAATAATATATATTAAAAGACATTTTGTGCCAGTATTCAGAGCTCACTCACTATGAGCCTTTTATTGGCTTTAATGGGTAGGCAGTGCCTTCCTGAAAGCTTGAGGGAGTTAAACAGTCTCATCTCTGGAATGTTAGCAGAGGATTCTGTGTTGGCAGGAAAAAATAGGGGCCACTGCCCTGGAAGAGGGGTGAGGGCCTGAAAACCCCTGTGTAGTCTGGGTAGCAAGTTATTCCTTCTTTATGACTTTATTTTTTCCAATTCTGAATTCATTTCATGATATGAGCATATTTCTATCTCACTCTATAAACATTTGGCCCTTCAGAGATGGCTGAGTTATCTCAGCCCTAAAACATCAAACCAGCTAAACTGCCAGGTAGAGGCTGCTGGGGGAGGGTGCTAAGTGAAACGCTGTATAAGCTGCAGGCTTTTTACAAACGTAGCGGTTCTCCTCTCCAGCCTGCCGCTAAACTGCTGGTTTGGTGTTTTAGGCTGAAAAAAGATTCAGCCTAAAAGTTGGCCTAACTGAAGCTGGGGTAATTTGGAGGTAAATTTGGAGTCTCTAGGTGAGAAAACAATTTAGAAGTGTATGAATAACAACACACCACAAGAAAAGCTGAAGGAAAACCCGAATGCATGCTTCTGACTCACTGACAAGCGTTTGTAGGGACTTCCCAGAGGAGGACGGGCTTCCTGGGGCCTGTGGGAGCCTCAAGAAGGAATTGACTGTGGCCAGCCATGGGGCCAAGCTGCCTTTGCCCTGTAAAATAATGTTCCTTCTTTAGTTAGGAGAAGGCCTATCCTCCAGTCCTGCCTCGGCAAAGGCTGTGCTGAGGAGAGATGAGAAATGTTCAGTGCGGGGATGGCTCTAAAACAGGGGTCGATGTGGTTGACCGGCTGCCCCAGGGACTGGGACTGAGAGGCCATCCCAATACAGAGCTGGCACTGATCCTGGACCCATCAGCCATTCACTGCCACATGTCTACTTGTTGCTGGGAACATAATATTCTTTTCCCTGAAGGCCCAAGACGCTATTACCCTTTTGATTCTTCCTAAGTACCGCAGATAAAGCTACAAGCCCCACCGCCTGGTATTTGAATATGTCTAACTTCCTCTAGATGTTTCCCTTAACTCCATAGTAACAAGGTGAACTGTGTGCAGTCCACTAACTTCAGATAACATTGTCAGTGGAAAAGGGTGGTGATGTATTACACACCTCTGACCAGCCCATTAGGTATATACCTGGTTTTTGGTCAGTTAAGTTCTATGAACATCTACAAAGACTGAGAAGCTACTGAAATAGCAGCGACTACATAGAAAAAACGTTTGACTTTACCTTAAATGCAAAGAAGTGGTCTTTGTATTTCTCACCAAACACAAATGAAGCACCAGCATCTGTGTACTCCAGAAAAGTCTGAGTTAAAGAAAGAAGAAGAGATTTCATTCCAACCACATGAGTGGAAATTAGACAGTGCACAGGAACGCTAGGCTCTCAGAGGATGGACCCAGCAAATGTGTTGAATAGACTTGGGAAGTTAATGTTCTCAGCTTTGCCCCCTCTAATGAATGGCATAGTAGAAGCATATTTTTGAAATATTCCTGTATACAAATTTCCTGACATTTCTGACATTCAGTCTGATTCCAGAATGCTACAGAATGAGTTGACCATGGCAATGTGTTGGGAGCCATACATGGATTGTAGGTGGCATTAGTTAGCACTGGATGCAAAAGAAGCCTATTTCTCTGTCTGTGGAGACATCTAAGAAGTATGATAGTCCTTGGGGAGGAGGATGTGGGCAATGAATTAGGGAGTGATGATATAGGTACGGAACAGCAGTGATGTTAACAAACCAGACAGACTAACATATTCAGTATAAGCAAAACTATTTGTCTAACCCATGATGCAGAATTAAAATTTGAGACAACTCATGCAGACAGATAAACCCATTTCTGACACATCTTGAGGATTACCTCCAATGTTAAAAGCACCATAAAAGCAAGGTGTTCTTTTGAATCAAACTTACCTGAACTTGCCTGCCCAACCAATCAAAAGCTATATATCCAGGGTCAGTCCTTAGAATCAAGAGGCCAAGAAGAAACTGTAGCCCGATTCCCCATAAGACAGGTCTCCAGTAAACCTATACAGAAAGATCAAGTGATATATCTTAGAAGGAAAATTAATGCAGGCCTCAGCATAAATGTCTAATGGATCACTATTTCCTTGGACACATTCTCAGATGTGGTCTGTCACCCACCTTCTTTGGGAGGCTAAAGCTGTCATAAGCAGAGAACCCTTTGATAGAACCATACCTTAAAAAACTCAGGCCGGGCGCAGCGGCTCATACCTGTAATCCTAGCACTTTGGGAGGCCAAGGTGGGCAGATCACCTGAGCACAGGAGTTCGAGACCTGCCTGGCCAACATGGCAAAACCCCATCTCTACTAAAAATACAAAAAGAAGCCGAGCGTGGTGGTGCATGCCTATAATCCCAGCTACTCGGGAGGCTGAGGCAGGAGAATCGCTTGAACCCAGGAGGCAAAGATTGCAGTGAGCTGAGATCGCACCACTTCACTCCAGCCTGGGCAACAGAGCGAGACTCCGTCTCAAGAAAAAAACAAAAACAAACTCAGGATTGCATTCCTTCTCCCTAAAACTGAGTTTCAACTCTTCGGTCCAGGAAAGTATGTAAGTAACAATTATGTCCTGATAAATTACTTCGATAGAAACAGTAGTCTAAGAAGGACCATTAAAGGAGGCAGGATCTGGCCATCCTAGTCAAGCTGTAAGTACTGGATACTTATAATTATTTCCCCTGTCTGGAAAATGGAAAGGCAGAACATGATTTCTCTGTGTGTCTAAGGTTTGTTGATCTGACAACCTGTAAGTGAATTAAGTAAAATATTGCCCTGTCAAGAGGCTCTCATTTGATTGTAAAAGAGCCCAATAAACTCTAATGCAGACCCAGGATGTGCAGTAGGAATGGACAGTCATTTGCTTGCATCGGTGGTGCAGGGCTGAGTGGCTTCAAAAGGACTATGGCATCAGAAGCACAGACAATGGAGATGTTCCCCTCAGCAGGGCAAATAACTTAGATCATATTAGCTGACTTGGTCTCTGATTAATGTTTTTTTCCCTTGGGTCAAGCTTTTAATGGTAAAGTCTTCCAGAGTTTGCCATCATGAGTTACATATGAGAGCTTTGATGTCTCCGAATTCTTGCCCATTTCATGGGTTACCAGTGGACAGAACTAGGATAAGAGTTGAGTTCAATATTAAAAAGAAAATTGTATAAGGACAAATTTTTGGAGTATAAATGCCCAAACTGCATGGGACTTCGTCTGGGGAAATCTGGATCAAAATGCATGAATTTTCTCTGTGTTTGATGGAGGGTATGCGAGAAGAAATTAGACTTGACAGGGAGAGAACATCTCACTGGTTGTGTAACTGGAAAATTACTGAAAATGGAGCATGAGATAGTAACAAACAGTACCGTGAAAGTTCAGGAAGATAGGGCACCGTGGCCACATTAAATAATCCCATCAAGGTAAGAAAAGTACTGAACAATAGTTCAATTCTCTCACAATCAATATTTTGAGCAATTTACACATGGGGAGAAAAATAAAAAAAGAATCTAAAAGATCAGCTGGATACTTACTCTGGTTGGGTACTTGGAAAATAGAAATAACAGGACAATGTACGTTACGAGCCCACCAAAGGACACCAGCTGCTGTTGACCCAATTTGGCAGTGTCAAAGGCCAGCCAGAAAATAACTGCTAGGACCAGGGAGCTCCAGATCACCCTAAGAGAAGGGGAAGGGAGGCATTGGCATCATTTGTTGTGCTACTTGAGAATCATAATCAGGCTTAAATTTTTTTTTTTTTTTTTTTTTTTTTTTACGAGATGGAGTCTTGCTCTGTTGCCCAGGCTGGAGTAGAGCGAAGCGATCTTGGCTCACTGCAACCTCCACTTCCCGTGTTCAAGCAATTCTCCTGCCTCAGCCTCCCCAGTAGCTGGGATTATAGGCATCTGCCACCACTCCCGGCTAATTTTTGTATTTTTAGTAGAGATGGGGTTTCACTATGTTGGCCAGGCTGGTCTTGAACTCCTGAGCTCAGGTGATCTGCCCTCCTCGGCCTCCCAAAGTGCTAGGATTACAGGTGTGAGCCACCACCCCCAGCCATCAGGCTTAAATTAACAAAGAAACATAGAAACAAGATGAATACACTCTGGCACCAGTAGGTTGTGCTTTTGGAAACTGCGACAGAATCTTTTTGGTTGTGGCTATCAAGGCAAATAGCTAAAAAATTAAGTACTGGGTCTCCTTACTCTACAACTCTTGGGCCCTTCACCTGTCCAAGGATGCATGAAGGGGCCAGAGAGGAGAAAGCATGTTTGGAGAGGAACGTCTAGTGATTTCTTTGAAAGAGCTACTGGGATTCTTCACCTTTGTTTTGTGGGGTGGGTGAGGTGTTATCTGCTTCCCTTTAAGGAATAACTTGGAATATGTTATCTGCCCTTGGGGGACCTCGCCAGCCGCCGAGAGGGAGATCAGACATTAGGGCGAGTTCTGGCTCCCCTGGGGAGCCCAGCAAGCCTGACAAGTCTGACTCAGGACTCACGGCTTGCACAGCAGAACCAAAAGGCCTGCTGTGTTGGGATTGCACAAGCCCAGTTTATTAGGCCAAGGATGTGTGAAGTTTCCTGGTAGATCCCATGTTAGCCTTGAGGAAGAGAAGTGGTCTGGGGTCCTGCTCAGGGGGCCACCTGAAGGGAGAGGAGGTGCCTCAGAGAGAGGCTGAGGGAAAAGCTCTGAGCAGTTGCTGCAGGACACAGGGTCCTATGGGAAAGGGTCGCTCTAACACTTCACAGGCCCTTCCTCCCAAGAAGGCCAGCTTCATATCCAGAGCAGGTAGCCAGGCTGATCCTGGCTTTGAGACTGGCAGGGGAGCAAGTAACAAGGAGAAAGGGGACACTCAGGCCCAGGCTAGGGAGGAAAGCTAGGGCACTGAGTCAAGTTCACAGTTCTCATTACTGGAGGGGACAGCATATTCTGATGTTAAAAAATGTCCATGATGCCTGTATCAAACCTACGACATACCCACAACAATTAAAAATTTAAAAAATAGGCTGGGCACAGTGGCTGACACCTATAATCCCAGCACTTTGAGAGGCCAAGGCAGGAACACTGGAAGCCAGGAGTTCAAGACCAGCCTGAGCAATATGGTGAACCCCCCGCCTCTACTAAAAATACAAAAAAATTAGCTGGGTATGGCAGCACATGGGAGGCTGAGCTACTTGGGAGGCTGAGGCATGAGAATCATTTGAACCCAGGAGGCAGAGGTTACAGTGAGCCAAGATGGTGCCACTGCACTCCAGCCTGGGTGACAGAGCAAGACTCTGTCTCAAAAAAAAAAAAAAAAAAGAAAAAAGACAAGGCTATGAACTTTGGACTATTACTAAGAGTGTTCAGAAGGGTCATGGGCTTTTGGCATTTTTGTAAAATATAGGGTAGATATCTCCCATTGAATAAAATTGGAAGAATGATGAATGAAAAAAATTGTTTTATTTTGACCATAGCCCCATGGGTCATGAAAAAAAGTGCTAGCAGTCTTCAACATCCCTAAACAATTTTAAAAGCCCTACATTTTTTATGAGTAAAAGGCATGGGAAGAAATTAGAGGAAAAGAAAACCTGATAGAAAAATTATTTGGGGCCAGGCGTGGTGGCTCATGCCTGTAATCTCAGCACTTTGAGAGGCCGAGGCAGGTGGATCATCCAAGGTCAGGAGTTTGAGACCATCCTGGCCAACAAGGTGAAACCCTATCTCTACTAAAAATAAAAGAATCAGCTGGGCGTGGTGGCGGGCAGCTGTAGTCCCAGCTATTCAGGACGCTGAGGCAGGAGAATCGCTTGAACCCGGGAGATGGAGGATGCAGTGAGAGGAGATCGCGCCACTGCACTCCAGCCTGGGCGACAAAAATGAGACTCCTTCTCAATAAATAAATAAATAAATTAATAAATAGATATAAAGATTTGTGTTCATCATAATAATTAAAATAGCAAAGATTTTGTAGGCAAAATAAATGGTCAACCATACAGGAACTATAATCAAATTCAAGATTGAATTTGTTCTACGATCCTCATTTTGTAAATAAATTGTAAAGAGAATAGGTATAACTCGTAAAAGAAAAAACGTTGGTAAAAATGAAAGCTCTTTAAAGACACGTCATCAGCAATCTCCATCAGTCTGTACTTATAACCCAATTCTTTATTTACAGGTACTGAGATTAGATGGCATTTGTGCTGTTCCCTATCTGGTGCCAGGACAGACATTACTGATTGATCACGGTGCGCTTCCACTGACAGGTCGGAGGGAGAGCGAAGCCATCCTGTTATGACAAAACTTTCACTCTTTTCTATTTTTCTAACTACTTCCTAATACGTAGGCACAGAGATGTCTCTCGCTAATATAGCACATGGAGTGTAATATGCTCATCATCTTTTGGACAACATTTTATCATTTAATACACTTGACATTAAGGCAGTGTGTGAGGACATTTGCACAGGTTTCAAATGAGCCATTGCCTCATCTAGGCTTTGATTTCCTGTTTGTAAACTGAAGACATTGTAACAGATTACTCCCTAGGGTGTTTCTAGCTTCCATATCCCATAAACGAGGAAGTAATTTCAGAACAAATTTTTGAAATGGTGTTGGAAAAGACTCTCTCTCTTAACTGAAGTAAGAGAACCGATTGCATTTACCACTTCAGCCAGAACCAATGGCCGTTTAGAAGCCTTCTGCCAGGAGACAGCATCTCATAAATTCGCTGTTCGTATTTGGCCATCAGGTGATCCCAGACAACAAAGAAGATGGCAGCCACGGTGATCCCAAAAAGAGGAAGGGCTCTGTGAAAGTTCAGCACACAGGCCGCAATCACCATAACCAGATAACCTGTCCAGGAAGCAAAAACAGACATTGAACATCACTAATTACTGGGATACGCCTCCAGCCTCCAGCCTTCATTTGGCTCAGGTGAGGGGAAGTTTAATCAAGATATCATTGAATGCAGGAGTGCTCTTGATATGGCTACTGGCTTCTTTGATGGGGGCTTTTGATATTTTTCAAAGCAAGTCTGGAAAATTATCGCCATGAATGCTAGGAGGACAGGGTGCTAGGTCTTTTTATTCTTACAGGACCTTCTGAGTTCTTGAATCTTGATGCTCGATCATTGGGCCTCTAGGTACTGGCCATTTTTATCCCTGGCATTCAGTCTCGGCAGGTGAGCTACTATCAGAGAAAGGCTGAGTGTTGAAGCGACCACGGGCAAAGAGGTACTGATTCTTGTGGTTTGCATTTCAGATTCGGTCTAAACTGGCGTGAAGGCACAGACCTACCAACAACAGACTACTTATCTAAGTGACACAGAGTCTCTAAGGAAAAGAGGTAGGGGCAATTACCAAGGTGGCTGCTTTCGAAGAGCAGATTCTGGGATAAGAATAAGGTTTCCTATTCCTAAAGGTCTGCAGAGGTGGTCTGCAGGTTAAATCTGGCCTGCTACTTGTTTTTGCAGGTGGCAAGTACATTTGTATTTGTGTGTTTTGAGAAATAAAAATAAAGTCCTAACTCACCCAACCAACTCAACTGACCCTTTAACCAGAATTCCTTCCTAAGAAGTAAGCAGAAACCAGCTCTGGAAAACAAGAAATGGAAGGCTCATTTCTCTATCGCCTTTAGCCAATCATCTGAGGTGGTAACCAAACTCCCCCTCCCTCTTAGAGTTTTTGTTTGTTTGATACGGAGTCTCACTCTGTTGCACAGGATGGAGTGCAGTGGTGCGATCTCGGCTCACTTCAACCTCCGCCTCCCAGGTTCAAGCGATTCTCCTACCTCAGCCTCCCAAGTAGCTGGGATTGCAGGTATGTGCTACCATGCCCGGCTAATTTTGTATTTTTAGTAGAGATGGGGTTTCACCATGTTGGTCAGGCTGGTCTCGAACTCCTGACCTCAGGTGATCCACCCGCCTCGGCCTCCAAAAGTGCTGGGATTATAGACGTGAGCCACTGTGCCCGGCCTCTTTAGAATTTTGATGTGACAGCTCACCAGTTTCACAAGGCATTTCTTCCTGATAAGAGACTGCTGACCATGGAGTGGTTCTGGCCAGTCTTGGAGGATGCACAGTGAGGGTTTCTGTGTCCTTTGCTTTACCTTTTGACTTCACAGGGCTGATAACTCCACCCTCAGATCATGGTAACACTGCTATTTTTTATACACATGCTCCATAAAGAGGCATAGATCTCAGTTGTGCATGTGAATGTGTCTCCTTTCATAAATATTCATGACTCCCCCTATAGCTTATTGAATATTTATGCTTAGCCAATCCTTTCAGCATAAATTCCTGTCTTATTCTTCCCTCCCTCAAAGTACTTGTTTCTGGCTTCTGTTGGAGACTATACTTCCCAGCCTGTCAGAATAGCCACCTTGCAGGCTGCAACCCTTTATGAGAAACAGAACTTTGCTTTCCAAATGTTTGAATCTCATGATTGATTCTTCAGTTGACAGTTTGTATGTGTGTTCTAGAAATAAAGTTGTGTTGGAATACAGCCATGTCTGTCCACTTACATATTGTTTACGGTTGCTTTGTTACTACAGTGGCAGAATGGCATGGTTTTGACCTTACGTATGAAATACTGAAAAGCCTACAATATTATCTGGCCCAGTATTCAGAAAGCTCACCAACCCTACTGTTTCCTATTCCAACTGTCTGAGCACCGCAAAACCACTGACCTTGGCGGTGCAGCAGCCTTGGATTGATGCCTGTAGGCTTGGATGCGGGTGCTTATGTTTTACAGACAGGAGTGTTCTTTAAAATGGGCCAAGTTCAGTGTGCTGAGCTTCAAGAAAAAAAATAACAATACAACAAGACAAAAACAAAAACAAACCAAAACAAAAAACAAACAAAGTGAGCCAAGGAGTTCTTTGTTTTGGAGGGAGTAAAAACAGGAGACATTTTTGTCCTGCCTTCAGGCAAGCGGAATGGGCTAGATGGCCCTAGGCTACTCATGTCGTATTCATATAAAGAATTAATCACTTGTGTTTTCTGGATTTGTGTGAACCAATGCACCCCTCAAATCCACATGACAGTAACAAAGGCTATAAGAGTGAGGAGAGTAACTGACTCCGAAAATTAGCTTCCCGGCCGGGCACAGTGGCTCACACCTGTAATCCCAGCACTTTGGGAGACTGAGGTGGGCAGATCACAAAGTCAGGAGTTCGAGACCAGCCTTGCCAACACAGTGAAACCCTGTCTGTACTAAAAATACAAAAATTAGCCAGGCATGGTGGCAGGTGCCTGTAATTCCAGCTACTTGGGAGGCTGAGGCAGGAGAATCACTTGAACCTGGGAGGCGGAGGTTGCAGTGAGCCGAGATGGCGCCATTGCACTCCAGCCTGGGTAACAGAGCTAGGCTCCATCTCAAAAAAAGAAAGGAAGGAAGGACAGAAGGAAGGATGGAAGGAAGGCAGGCAGGCAGGAAGGAAGGCAGGCAGGCAGGCAGGCAGGCATGCAGGAAGGAAGGAAGGAAGGAAGGAAGGAAAGGAAGGAAGGAAGGAGCTTCTGGCCTCATAAATGGGGTAGGGAAGAAATTTGCAAAGGCTTCACCTATTAAGGGCTTTTTGATTACTTCTCTGCCTCCCTGGATGATTCAGTAAAGGTTTAATCTCTTCCCACCTAAAGTTAATATTTGTGGGAACCCCTGCAAAAAAGACTGTGGTATCTCTATCCCTCTTTGTTATTTACCTGCTAATAAAATGCCCCAGATGATGTGCCGAAGAGTGGTTTTGTGTTTCCTACAGAAACCACATACTGTGTCATATCTCCTTTCCAAACACCTGCAACACAAAAGCAAAAAGGCAGGGAGAAGTAAATACCAAAAACATGAAATACATTGTATGCTGAGGCTAGATTAGGCTTTGTAAACCAAGAAAGCAAACAAATACATGTGTGAGGCATATGTCTTACAAAATAGAAAGGGGAAACTCATTTCATTTTAGACTAGAGTCAGCCATGATCGTGACCATTCATTGATCACCATCACTGAATAAGTGTGCCAACCCCTGAGGGATTAGAGAGGTGCAGACAACATGCTCCTGGGAACAGAGCAGGGGGGATGGATAACTAACCAAAGCTGAAATAGTCACAGGAAGAGAGTGTTTCTGGCACACTGCAAGATCCTCTGTTAGCTTCTAACTAATGGTTATTATGTATTTGTTGTTAGAAAATAAAAAGCCAAGGAACTCTGTCATCCCTCTTGGTTTGGCAAAATCTGAACAAGTTGGTGGTGCTCTGTCCCCCATCACCATCCCCATTAGTCCAAGACTGATGGGCTTCATGGGGTGTGCTTAAAATGCAAAGTAGGATTTCCTGGATGTTAGGGCTATTAACCAATGGGTTGTCACAGCTTTCTCAGAAAGCTCTGGAAGTGTTGGACTGTCTTTATTTCCATCCAGGGCTTTGTTATGGGGTGGGTGGGTAGTGTGTGAGCAATGTGTAGGTTGTCTTCGGAGGAGGATCGTGTCCAGCAGTTCCCCAGGAGTGAGCTGGGAGGCCAGGGTGATAGTCACATGGCTCTCTTCTCCTTATCTGGGGATCGTCTTGTTCCCATGTAGATGCCTCTTTCTTTGGAGGCCTCTCCTTCTCCCACTTGAGTCTGGGTGGAAGGAACTTCTTGCATATTTCCCCATTGTCCCCTCCAGGTCACGGGACAGCAGTTCTAAAAATGACCATTTCTCATCCCATATAGATGATTTCCAAACTCCAGGACCTCAAAGGACGTGGCCCCGAGCTGGGAGACCTGCACTCCCCTTGGTCAGTGCCTTCACTTTCCCGGCTTCCAGCAGTCTCGCCCGCACCTCCAGGTGAGCCACCTCCCAAGCTTTGGGGCACAGCTCAAGCTTTTGGCTTCTAAAAAGTCTTCTTGCATCTCCTCAGACAGATAGATGCCTCTGAAGTTTATTCTTACTGTCTTCTTTGATTGTGTTTATTTCAAGTAGCAGGAAATATTGGTTATTTGGTTAATAACCAGTCATTTGGTTATCTAGGCTGAATAATTTCCAACCCATTAACCCTAGTGAAACCTGAGTGCCTCTGACCACACAAGAGAATTTCTCAGTCCCCCAGGGCCAGAGACCCTGGAGAACAGATGCCTATGAGCCATACAGCACCATGAGTAGAACCTTGGATATTAAGGATGTTCAACAGACACGTATTGGTTGATAGATGAATGAAATGGGAGTAAATATTGCTTATCTGAAACAGTATTTTATGGCTCTGAGTTGGAGATCCATTCGTGGGTTATAAAGTCCACATAGTAACCACTATTAAAATAGAAGGAGGCCAGGTATGGTGGCCTGTAATCCCAGCACTTTGAGAGGACAAAGTAGAAGGATTATTTGAGCCCAGGAGTTTAAGACCAGCCTGGGAAACACAGTGAGACCTTGTCTCTACAAAAAAAAAAAAAAAAAAAAAAAAAGCTCGGTGTGATGGCACAAACCTGTGGTCCCAGCTGCATGAGAAAATCACTTGAGCCTGAGAGGTCAAGGCTGCAGTGAGCTGTGATTGTGCCACTGCACCCCTGTATCAAAACAAACAAACAAAAAAAAACAAAAAAGGGCCAGGTGCAGTGGTTCAAGCCTGTAATCTGGGAGGCCAAGGCGGGTGGATTGATTGAGGTCAGGAGTTTGAGACCAGCCTGACCAATATGGTGAAACCCCATCTCTACTAAAACTACAAAAATTAGCTGGGTGTGGTGGCACATGCCTCTAATCCCAGCTACTCGGGAGGCTGACGCAGGAGAATCACTTGAACCCGGGAGGCAGAGGTTGCAGTGAGTCAAAATTGCGCCATTGGATTCCAGCCGGGAGTCAGAGCGAGAATCCATCACAAAAAAAGAAAAAGAAAAAAAAAAGACAAGAAAGAATAAAAGTATCAAAAGTATCATAGTGTATCATTCATACATAAGAATGATAGGTATCACTTCATGAAATGTTCATCATTATGTATGTGTGTGAATATGTGTACTGAGAATTAGAAACAGTGCTCTAGAAAATATTGGGTGAATAAAAGTGTAGTGAAGACATTTTTTCATGGTCTGATTTAGGAAAGGCTAATGATGTATTATTCTCAGTTGAATATATGTTAAAAAGCAGCAGCAGAGGGTGACATTTAATAGGATACATTCACATACTGCAGGTTGACTCCATCAGGTTCTTTAATTGCAGGGAATGTGTGTAGTCCATTACGGCAATCTGACTTCTGCATAAAGCAGAGTACCCACAAGTAGACACTTGGGTCATTTGGTTATCTAGGCTGAGTAATTCCCAACCTCCTGACGGCTGTTTCACTCTCATTGACATTAGTGAAACCTGAGTACCTCTGACAACCCAAGAGAATTTCTCAGTACCTCCGGGTCAGAGACTCATAAAGTAAAATGAAGGATAAAACTTTGCTATGTTTCTGATATGGTAAATATTTGGGATGATGTATATGTGACAAGAGCTGCCAACCCTAATTCTGGCCAACTCCAGAGGTATCATCTGATACATAAAAACAAAGTTCCTCCCGTAGTCCCAGCTACTTGTGAGGCTGAGGTGGGAGGATCGCCTGAGCCCAGGAGGTCGAGGCTGCAGTGAGCTTGACAGATCTCACGACAGGGTCTTGCTCTGTTGCCCAGGCTGGACAGAATAGATTTAAATTAAAATATATTTCTGGCCAGGCATGGTGGCTCACACCTGTAATCCCAGCACTTTGGGAGGCTGAGGCAAGCAGACCACCTGAGGTCAGGAGTTCAAGACCAGCCTGGCCAACATGGTGAAACCCTGTCTCTACTAAAAATGCAAAAATTAGGTAGGCACGATGGTGCATGCCTGTAATCCCAGCTACTCAGGAGGCTGAGGCAGGGAGGTAGAGGTTTCATTCAGCCGAGATTGTGCCACTGTGCTCCAGCCTGGGCAACAGAGCGAGACTCCGCCTCAAAAAAAAAAAAATTAAAATCTATTTCTAGATTTAAAATTAGCACCACTGAACTCCAGCCTGTGCAACAGAGTGAACCCCTGCCTCTAAAAAAAGAAGAAAAATTTCCTCAGAGACATAGGAATGCAAATCAAATTTAGGAATAGAGAAGATGGACAAATACTGTAGTGTTATGACAGAGTAGCAGACAATCCTGGACTAGGAATCAGAAGCTGAAATTGTGACCTAGCTCTCTTCGTCTCCTAGCTCACTTGGGGAAGTCAGTTCTCTGAGGTTCATTTTTCTGGTCCAAAAAATAAAGATACTAATCTTGTGTCTCCTACCTTACGGAGTTGGTTGTAAGAACTTGGAATACTTTGAGGCTATTACAAGGTAAGAGTAACAGTTTGTTGGGATTTAAAGTGGATTGGGTTTTGAGCAATCAATTGCTATTGATTGACATTGAGAAGATGAATTAACTGCATTCGTATGGACTGGAGCAATTAGTTGGTGATTTACACTTTTAATTAGAAGACTGTCCTGGGTGAATTTAAATCTGCATATTGGGTTCCCAGAACATCAGCAGTTTGAATTGGCCACATTGATCATCTTAGAGCTTCATTAATTTTTCTGGAAAGGATGTCGGGTAGGGAGGGTAGATGGATGAGTGGTGACAATCTCTAATAAATTACAATAAATGTTAAAATTCAAATGGGAGGTCCGGTGCTGTGGCTCATGCTTGTAATCCCAACACTTTGGGAGGTCGAGGTGGGTGATCATTTGAGGTCAGGAGTTCAAGACCAGACTGGCCAACATGGTGAAACCCCGCCTCTACTAAAAATACAAAAATTAGCCAGGCATGGTGGCATGCGCCTGTAGTCCCAGCTACTCCGGAGGCTGAAACAGGAGAATTACTTGAACTTGGGAGGCGGAGGTTGCAATGAGCCTAGAGTGAGTCACTGCACTCCAGCCTGGGCGACAAAGTAAGACTCTGTCTGGGGAAAAAAAAAAAAAAATCAAAGTAATAAAACCAAATGGGAGGTAGGCTTGGTTATTTCCCTGTTTTAAAGACTGTACCCTTTTTGTTGCACCTCCTCTTCATCATCCTCCATGTCTTCTTTGTTTCTTGGAGAATCCTGCTCAACTGTGCCCTGTTCTTCATCCTGGAAATCAAACATTGGAGCAGAGATGGAATAATGAGCATCCTGGGCATAATGGACCCTGGTTTCATTGCTCAGAACTCGGGCAAAGAACTTTCAATAGGTTCTTTTAAATTATTATGCAAGAAGACGGCTCCTATTATCTACTGCACAGACATTTTCTTCCCCGCTTATAATCTCACACAAAAAAAGGCAGGATCACATTGAACTCTTCCTTTCCTTCCAAACGAGCGGTTGGTGTTTTCTCCTTTTCTTAAGGGAACAGGCTCATATTTGTGCTTTTCACTCCTGTCTCTCCCGTAATCATTCAACCCCAGCTCTGTTTTCAGCCAAGTGCTAAATGAAGTTAATACCAGGAGCTGCATAAATCTCCCCTAGTACTCTGCCAGCCCCGGTTTCCAAAGGACTGAGACCAAAGCTGGATTTATTTCCCCGGCAGCCCAGGGCTTGGTCTGCGAATATGAACACTAGCTTGGCACCTTCAAGAGCCGATAAACCTCCCCTTGGGAACGAGGGTCCTTTTATCAGTTGGGCGAACAAGGACTGTTTCCCTTAGTCAGCTAGCCCTTGCTCTAATTAATTGAGTGTAGGATATCTCTGGTCCATTTTTTTCAGGGACCCAATCTTTCTAGGTACAGTTTGAGCTCTCAAATATCCATGACCCATCCTATTTCCAGGATGGCAGAGGATTTCCTACCTGTCTTCAGTCTCCAAGAATGTCTCAAATAATAAGCCTGGCTCTTGTAACCAATGGTACAGAAGCTGGTGGGGGAGGAAATAGATGGAGGTGGAGCAGTTTGAGTGTGCTCTAAGAAGTATAATGTCAAATCTCAGCACTTGTCTTCTGTCATATCCAATGTGGCCTTTGATTCTCTTTAACAGAAATCATAGAAATAAATCATTAGTGTGTGTCTGAGCTGAAAGGATTCTCAAAAATCCTGTAATTCCACGAGGCCAAACTCCATTTTTCTCCTGATTCAGATTACCTTTGGGCTGGACCCCAGGAACTAGGAAGGTGCGAGGATAATTGTAAGAGAGACCAGCTGAGTCCAAGCTGCAGCTTCTTTGGAGGGGCTGGGGTTGAGTCTTATTCATTTATTTCTGTCTAATTCCCAGCTTAGCCAATAATCAATGTTTGGTAAATATTTGATTGAAATGATCATCATTATTATTGTCTTGTGGTGAAAGTACCCCAAATTACCTCCTATCTATGGTATGTCTAGCATTACTACTGTTGTCCTTTATTTTTCTGTCTTTACTCATATTTTAAAATCAACAACTACAAATCTCCCTTGGCTCCCACAATCATGGGACAACTGCCCCCTCTTTCCTTGCACAGTCAGGCCACTGGAGAGAGTGGCGTTTACTCTTTGGAGGTCACTTCCTCACCCCCTGCCCACTTCTCCACCCACTGTGATTGTGCTTCTGCTGAATGTGTCCTGCCAGTGTCACCCAAGGCCCATTGCTATCAAATCCAGTAGCTACTCCTCAGCCTTCACATCCCCGTTTATAACTGTAAAATATCTAAATTTTTGTTTTTATGAAAAAATATTTTAAAAATATTTTTGAAAGAGCAGTTTCAAGTTCATAGCAACATGGAGCTGAAAGTATACAGATTTTTCATGTATTGTCTACCCACCCTCATCTTCCCTACTATCAAATGAACCCGGAGAAGTACGTTTGTTACAACTGAGGAGCCTCCATGGACACATCATCATCACCCAAAGTCTGCAGTGAGACTCCCTTGGTCTTGTACATTCTATGGATTTGGACACATGTATGATGACATGTATCCACCATTGCAGTATCAGGCATACTAGTTTCACGGCCCTAAAAATCTTCTTATAGCCGGGGGCGGTGGCTCATGCCTGTAATCCCAACACTTTGGGAGCCCGAGGCGGGTGGATCATGAGGTCAGGAGATCAAGACCATCCTGGCCAACATGGTAAAACTCCGTCTCTACTGAAAATACCAAAAAAATTAGCCGGGCGTGGTAGCGGGTGCCTGTATCCCAGCTACGCTGGAGGCTAAGGCAGGAGAATTGCCTGAACCTGGGAGGTGGAGACTACGGTGAGCCGAGATTGTGCCACTGTACTCCAGCCTGGGTGAAAGAGTGAGACTCCGTCTCAAAAAACAAAAAAAGCCCACACTTCTTATTTGTCCCCACCTCCCCCGATGCCTTGAAAGCGCTATTTACTGTCTCCATAGTTTTGCATTTTCCAGAATGTTGTACGGTTGAGATCGCACAATATGTAGCCAGTTTAGATTGGTTTCTTTCACCCAGTAATGTACATTTAAGGTTACTTCGTGTCTTTCCATGGCTTGATAGTTCATTTCTTTTTAGTGCTGAAAAACGCTGCATGTCTGGATGTACCACGTTTATTTATTCATTCACCTACTGAAGGACATTTAGGTTGCTTCCAAGTGTTGGCAATTACAAATAAAGCTGCTCTCAACATCCATGTGTGGGTTTTTATGCGGACATAAGTATTGTTTTATTTTTTTGTTTGCTGAAGAATACTTAGTGGAGTGAACATTTTTTTTACAATCAATTAAGCAAAATAGACAGTTACCAAACACTGTACTATGCATGGTGTGATTCCAATACAGATGACATATGCATGTGGGCGTATGTTTGCATTAAAAAAGGCTGTGTTCCAAAATGTTAGGCACTGACTTTTTTTCTTGAATTATGAGCCTTTTTTGGTCTTCCAGATTTTGCTACAATAAGTTTTCCAAATTGTCTGCTTTTTAAAAAGTGATTATTTTACCACGAGAAAACTCCTCACAAAATGACACACTAGTGGGCACCCTGAGTTCCTTTTTTTTTTTTTTTTGAGAGTCTCCCTCTGTCGCCCAGGCTGGAGTGCAGTGGTGTGATCTTGGCTCACTGCAACCTCCACCTACCTGATTCAAGCGATTCTCCTGCCTCAGGCTCCCAAGTAGCTGGGATTACAGGCACACGCCGCCATGCCCAGCTAATTTTTGTATTTTTAGTAGATATGAGGTTTCACCATGCTGGCCAGGCTGGTCTCGAACTCCTGACCTCAAGTGATCCACCCTCCTCAGCCTCCCAAAGTGCTGGGATTATAGGCATGAGCCACTGTGCTCGGCCCTGAATTACTTTTTAAGGGATGACCTATGTGGGTAATCTGTTCACCTTTTTTGCAATAGGAAGCCATCTTTAAATAAACTCCTGTCCAGAATTCCATATGTAAGTGAAATTAAGCAAGAGTCCCTCGGACTGGTATAAAGCTACTAAGGAATGCTAGGGGCCGATGGACACAGATTTAGAACCATAGAGACCGTTCCTCTTATTTCTGTCGTTTACCTTAAAGCTCAGGTGCTTTTGTCTAAGCCAATGCCTTTTTCCTTGAAATGGAGCTTGGAACTCCTAATAGTGAAGCGTCAGTGAAAACCTGCATACGCTTCCCATCAGGGAACTCTGAGGACAGGTGGATAGAAACAAAATCTCTTTGTTTGGGCATGTGTGTTTTCTTTACGACTGTGCCCCACACACTTTAATTACCACTTAATCTGTTCCTCTGCGTGCCAGCGGGGCGCCATGCTTTCTGTGCCCACTGTTCTCAGGTGCCTGTTGCGCAGCGGTTGCCATGGCACCAGAGTCACGCACCACAGTCTTGCCGTACCTGTTTGGTGTCTGTGTGCTCCCTGCTTTGCACAGCTCTGCTCCTTACTGAGTTCTTGTTTCCTGATGTGTTCTCGTTCTCAAGAAAGTTTTCTTCATTCTAAGAAAAAAGTACAGATTGAAAAAATAAAAAGTTACAGCCAAAAAACAGATGTTCTTTCATGAATAATACCTAGAAGAATTTGGAGGATGAGAAAAGCAAAGAATAGGTGTTCAGGTGAAGCATCTGATTCAACGAACAGCTGATAAATCCTGGGCTTGTAAAGAAACAGATGATGGGCTGGGCACAGTGGTTTGTGCTTGTAATCCCAGCACCATGGGAGGCTGAAGTGGGAGGGGAGACCAGCCTGGGCAAAATCTCAGTAAAAATATAAAAATTAGCTGGGCATGGTGTTGTGCACCTGTAATGCCAGCTACTTGGGAGGCTGAGGTGGGAGAATCGCTTGAGCCCCGGAGGTAGAGGTTGCAGTGAGCGGAGATTATGCCACTGCATTCCAGCTTGGGCGACAGAGCAAGACTCCACTTGAAAAAAAAAAAGAAAGAAAGTAAAGAAACAGATGACTTTTGCTTTGTTTTGTTCTGATACAAAGGTGGTCCGGTGGAAGAGAGGAATGAGGACAATTGCCCTTATGTAGGCCAGATAACTTTCCAATAGGCAGAGCTGGGACTGGGGGCAGGTTTCCACTCTCCTTTCTATCACATCACACTGATTTTCACCTTATAAAATGAAATAAAATGTGGTAAACCATAGGCTGGATAACCTTATTCTTAGACGTTTGATTTATGAAATGTTGAAACGGGTTTTATTTGGTTTAAAGCAATCTCTGGGAGTAATGATCACAAGAAAAATGCCCTTTTTGGTGTGTGTGAGGCTGTCTTGATTTTACTTTAAGGAACTGAATGAGATTTGCTCTCGTAGGGCTGTCGGGACCCCTCAGCTGCTGTTTCCAGAAGTGACAGACACCGGACCTGTCTCCTGTTTCTTTTATCTTTTTGGGGTATCTAATATTTCTCCCATCTCATTTCAACTTGCCCTTTTCCAGAGTGAGGTAATGGATAAACGGTGTCAGGAAATGCCTTCTGTTAGCCCAAGTGCTATGACTGCGTCTTCAAAGACCAGGTGCATGACTTTGATTTTAACTTATATCTCTGACTGGCCCCAGGAATCCAGCAAATATTGCAATTCCGAGTTGTATTGCATTTTCCACTTACAGAAACACAAGAATGAGTAAACATGAAAAAAAGACAAAACCTTACAGCACAAGATTCATGCATCAAAGTATTGTGCCATACTTCCTTTTTTGTTACAGTTGCTTATATTCTACAGTTCTTTGCATAGAGCAGACACTAACAATTTTTTGAATTAATGACCTACAGTGATTTTAATGTTGCATTAGCACAGGAGTGTAGTACCCCTGGGTTCTTGGTATAAAAATACGGCATGGGCTGAGCATCGTGGCTCACGCCTGTAATCCCAGAACTTTGGGAGGCCAAGGCGGGCAGATCACGAGGTCAGGAGATTGAGACCATCCTGGCTAACATGGTGAAACCCCATCTCTACTAAAAATACAAAAATTAGCTGGGCGTGGTGGCATGTGCTTGTAATCCCAACTACTTGGGAAGCTGAGGCAGGCGAATTGCTTGAACCCGGGAGGTAGAGATTGCAGTGAGCTGAGATCGCACCACTCTGCACTCCAGCCTGGGCGACAGAGCGAGACTCAGTCTCAAAACAAACAAACAAACAAACAAACAAAAAAGCATGAAAGGAAAAAATATACATAGTATGGGAAGATGACAGACTGTTGCTAATTGCTGAAGTTGGCTGACAGTTACCTAGAGAATCATTTTATTATTCTCCTACTTTGGTGGATGCTAAAATTTTCCTTAATAATAAGTTAAAAAAAAAAAAAACCAAGCATAAGTTGGTGGAGTAACAGGACACAGGTCACTGAGGGGCTAGTCCTTAGGGTCCCTACTGAGCAGGTCACACTCTCTCAAGCCTCAACTCCCTTATTCATACAACACAGTTTGGATTTGGAGTTCTTGTGGATCCTTCCGGAATCCTGACATTTTCCGAGATTCAGCTTCTTGACGTTGATTCCTCCTGCCCCCTGGTGGCAGGATCTGAAAATTACTGGTGGAATACAGGGATGGATCCTTCGTTTTTAAAGTTAATGAAAGTGGAAGGTGTGTGTGTGTTGAGGGATAGAGTGGGCACTTCTTTAAGTGGCAACAAGGGCACCTGTGGTTTTGTTTTTCACTGTGTAATAGTCTTATTTTTGCTGCCAGCAGAGTATACGCCTTGGCCTTTTAGTATTTTCTGGAAGAACAATGCCCCCACTTGAGGATTCCCAACAGAATTAATGGGGTTATTGTGGATATTGACTGGTACCTGGAAAATGACCATTAAGACAACTGTCTTTCTACTTCTTTTCAAATTAGAGTCATGGGGCTGTGATATGGGGCCCCAGATAATGTCTTAGCCCATTGTTTCTTTCTATTTATTTAGCAACTCACATTACTAAATACCTTTGCACACTTAACACCCTACAACCATGACTGCATTCTCATGGTAAAATCTATCCCTCTGTTCAATGTGTAAGAAAGGTGAGGGAATTGTGTTGTGAGTATGTCTAGGCCGTTTACAGCTTATCATGTTTAATTTCTCTAGTTAACTTCAGTTGTTAGGTGTGCTAAACGATGAGGGTCCTGATTGAGCCCCCTTTGAAGGGACAGCCTAGTAACCAGGAGTCCATTGTGCCTGGGGTTTGTTTCCCACCATCTCTTTGATCTTGCACTTTCTATGTGGCTATTACAGGGAGCCACAGATGGACAGAGGCATTTTCATTGTCTTCCTTTCATTCACTTTCTAAACCTATGATAACTTCTAGAACACTGGAGATTTCTAAAATTACTCCCCTTTCTATTTGTGGCATCCCTTTTCAAAGAATGTTAGTTGACACATGGTCACCTAGGCAAAAGGCTACATTTCCAAGCTTCCCTTGCAACTAGGTTCTGACAGTGAAATGAAAGTAGAAAGGGTGCCCTGTGGGGGACAGCTCAGGGAATGTTCTGCCAGGGATGGCTGGCAGGTGCACTTGGTCCTTTTTGTGCTTTCCTCTGTCTTGCTGCCCAGTGTAATGCTGATTCCAACTGAACCATGGATACAAGGGCCACATCCTCATGATGTCAAGGTGCTGAGTTGGGAGGAACGTGGGTCCCTGGAAGCCTTGAGCAGGAGGCTCACCGCAGCTCTGTACCACCCACCTCATCTTTAGTGGGATGAAACTGACTTTTCCCTTGTTACTTTTGGTTTCTGCTTTTATTTTGCACCAAATGATACAGTATTTAGCAGATAGGAGACCCTGTGTAAAACTCTTATCTGGGCCTGGTGGCTCACACCTGTAATCCCAGCACTTTGGGATGCCGAGGCAGGCGGATCATGAGGTCAGGAGTTCAAGACCAGCCTGGCCAATATGGTGACACCTTGTCTCTACTAAAAATACAAGAATTAGCCAGGCGTGGTGGTGCACGCCTGTAGTCCCAGCTACTTGGGAGGCTGAGGCAGAAGAATCGTTTGAACTGGGGAGGCGGAGGTTACAGTGAGCCAAGATCTTGCCACTGCACTCCAGCCTGGGTGACAGAGTGAGACTCTGTCTCAGAACAACAACAACAAAAACTCCAAGAAGCCTGTGAGGTGGGTACCATGATCCACATTTTCGCAGACGAGGAAACTGAGGCAAAGATAAGTAAATCACTTGACTTGGGTTGTATAGCCAGAAATGGCTGGGGTAGGATCTCAACCCAGACTGTCCTTCCCCAGATCATCTTGTGCCTATAGACGGATGATTCTTTGGGCCTGGCGAAGATCACAAGACATAGTAGTCTGCCTAGGAATTAAATTCCTTTTGGAAATTAGGATTGGAAAGCCTGATTTGACCTCCAAATATTAAAAGGCAAAGGTAGAAATTATAGAAATGTTGAATTAGAGAAGCTTGTGGCCACTTTTAGCTACATCTAGGCTCTGTGGTCATTTCTCAAGCCACAGTAGTGGCCCTCCTGCCCTGTACACTGGTTTTAAGTGGAAGATATCCTTTGAGTAACATGGGTGGGGACTCCTGCCTCTGTGGACACATCTTGTCATCATGGCTGGTTTCACGTTCTTCAGCCTCTCCCCTGCACTGTGTGTAATCACACAGCCTGGCTTCCATTTCTCAGTTCTTGTGGCAGGGGATTTTCTGCTGCAGAGGCACCACCATTGTGCTGGGAGAGCTTTTCTTCACTACAGAATTTGCTCTGGCCTGGTTGCTCTGACTGCATGAGTGGTCTTGCGCTCACTCAGTGGTCTTGCTTCTTGTGGGAATGGAGGTAGGACCTACCTAACAAAGTTGGGTGGCTCCGTCTAGTGGCACATGTAGTAAGTACTCGTTGCCTATTAAGTTAATTTCATGGTTTAGTTTGCTTCTCGCTTGTTCTGGGGCGTTTACAGTCATGTTGTCCTCTGTATTTGAACTTAGACTTATCAAAATCAACATCTGTTTGGTGAATCTGATCTCTCAAAATTGTTTGGGGTCATCCCCCACCTCAACTCTTTTTTTACTCTTACCGTCTACCAATGTCAAATGTTTTAAGTCCCTTTCTCTAAATGTTATTCTTTGACTGCATGGATTTTGCCTAGGAATGACTGCATTTTCAAAGATTGTATTTTAGAAGTCTTTGATCTTTATCTATTGGTCTTGACTCACTTGGTTCATGTAACTTTCTGGCTCAAGTCTTGGGTGTGCATAATCCTTAGTGTGAGTTAATGGGCACTAGCTAGACCATTCCCCAGAGATGTTCTTGTTTCACCTGCCTGCCTGTGTGGGTTTAGAGGCCAGGTAAGGAGCAGCAGTACCTGTGGCAAGAGACACACGTGGGCAGCCTGGGGCTCACTGTTACCTCTTAATGCTGAGGGATCTTTGGATTGGGTGCAAGAAGTCAAGTCTCTGTATGTTGCTGTGAGTGGCTGTAACACTAGCAACGTCTATGGCTTCAGAACACCGTTAACATTCTCCCCCTGGGAACTTTGTGAGCCAGGAGGCAGAGGAAACCCCTATGTATGGGAATGTCAGGGAAAGGGGAGAGAGAGCGCCGTACCCGAAGGAGAAAACTTACCAGAAGATGTATAATAAGAGTTTTAAGAAAGTTTAAACATGCGAGTACTCATAGAATATGGTTTCCAGGCTGGGTGCAGTGACTCACCCCTGTAATCCCAGCACTTTGGGAGGCTGAGGAGGGTGGATCACCTGAGGTCAGGAGTTCGAGACCAGCCTGACCAATATGATGAAACCCTGTCTCTACTAAAAATACAAAAACTAGCTGGGCATGGTGGCAGGCGCCTATAATCCCACTTACTCGGGAGGCTGAGACAGGAGAATCTCTTGAACCCGGGAGGCGGAGGTTGCAGTGAGCTGAGATTGTGCCATTGCACTCCAGCCTGGGCAACAAAAGTGAAACTCCATTTCAGGAAAAAAAAAAAAAAAAAAAAAAAAGAAGAAGAAGAAAAAAGAATATGGTTTCCATGAGCTTTCTTGAAGCAATTGCTAGAGGAAGAAGCCATACAAATGATAAATGGAGAAATTATGACAAAAAGAGGGTTAGTACATTTTGAATCTATTTCATAATAAAATCTAAGACGATTCCGGGGATTATGATTCTGGAACAAATTATAAACATTATATCCTCTGCCAATGTAGAAAAAATCATTAGAAGGCTACTTGAAGGGGAAGGATAAGAAAAGGTAGGAGGTAGGATAAGCAGGCCAATTTCCTACTTCAGGTCACGCTGGACCCTCTTCCCTACTGCGACAGTTTATTACTCACTGAAATCCGTCTTCACCACTTTAACGAGTGTTCAGCTTTATTTATCTATGACATTAACCATATCAAGAATAAGACCAAAAGGCCTGAGTTAAATTGCTCCAAATGCATTGATGTATATTTTTATTTCTTCCTTAAATACAGTGTCTCCAGAGCTGGGGGCTAGTGAAAAGTCATCATGAACTGGGCACGGGTGGCTCACACCTGTAATCCCAGCACTTTTGGGGGCTGAGGCAGGCAGATCACTTGGACTCAGGAGTTTGAGACCAGCTTGGGCAACATGGTGAAGCCTTGTCGCTCTATTTTTTAAAATAAAAATATAAAAATTATTTTGTAAAAGGTCACAAATGCAGAATTGTCCACTCCAAGACACCATTACCCTTGCGGCTGCTGGGTGATCTTTCGCTCTTATTGTTGCTTTGATATTTGTGTTGATTGTTTGTTTGTTAATGTGTGACTATTTCAAACTGGCTCTAGTTTCCCGTTACTGTTCCTTACTGACTTAGGCTGATTTGTTTGAGCAGAGAAAGACACTGCCATAAGAACTTCCTATGCATTTGGCAGGGAGACCAGAGAAGTCTAAAGTCACCCGTGGAGAAGCTGGTCCTGAGAGCAATGTGACCACGCCTTCACTCACGACTCTGCCAGCCACGGTGCTGTGCTTCCCATGCATGATATGACTTAATCCCTGACCCCCTTGAATGCTAATATTTGTACCTTTATTAGTTTTTTTATTACCCTGCAGCCAATAATTCATAGATAAGTATTCTTTCTCCATCTTCTAGCTGTACTTTTTACTTATGTTTACTCTTGAACTCATTCCAGCCTGGCTTGCACTTTTTTGAGACAGTCTTGCTCTGTTGCCCAGGCTGGAGTGCAGTGGCATGATCTTGGCTCACTGCAACCTCAACCTCCCGGGTCAAGCGATTCTCATGCCTCAGTCTCCTGAGTAGCTGGGACTACAGGCACACGCCACCACACCCTGCTCATTTTTTATTTTTTATTTTTAGTAGATACAGGATTCTGCCATGTTGGTCAGGCTGGTCTCGAACCCCTGGCCTCAAATAATCCACCTGCCTTGGCCTCCCAAAGTGCTGGGATTATAGGCATGAGCCACCATGCCTGGTCTGGCCTGCACATTTACTACTCCATGGAAATCGCCCTTGCCAAAGACAATGATTTCCACATCCCTAAATTCAGTTTTCATCATGCACCATAGATAACTTCCTCTTTAAAATGATCTGTCCCTGACTTTCGTGATATCACACTTTACTAGTTTTCTCCTTCCACTTAAACTGTTCCTCCTCCCTTTCCTGTGCTGTATCAGCCTTTTATACTTAACTCTGAATGTTACATGTGCTTCCCTGGGGCTCTGTCCGACAAATATTTATTGTGCACTTACTATGGGACAGACACTGCTTTGGGTGTGGGGGATTGCATACTGGTGCCTATTCTCAGGGAGTTTCGAAGAAAAGCTGTCGGCTGGGCGTGGTGGCTCACACCTGTAATCCTAGCACTTTAGGAGGCCAAGGAGGGTGGAACACTTGAGGTCAGGAGTTTGAGACCAGCCTGGCCAACATGGCGAAACCCCGTCTTTACTCGAAATACAAAAATTAGCCAGGCGTGCTGGCTCACGCCTGTAATCCCAGCGACTAGGGAGGCTGAGGAAGGAGAATCGCTTGAATCCAGGAGGCAGAGGTTGCAGTGAGCTGATATCATGCCACTGCACTTCAGCCTGGGCGACAAGAGCAAGACTCCACCTCAAAAGAAAAAAAAAAGAAAGAAAGGAAGAAAGAAAGAAAAGCTTTCAACCATGAGTTACACAATTGATTACTTAATTATAGTTGTGATAAAAGACTACTAAAAAGTTGAAGATGCTACTTCTAGGAATTAATTGGAACAAAGTCCACTGTGTTTGAAGTTCTAAAGATGTGACCTGTTAAGTCACGGTGAACTGGAAATCTTCTCACCAGCACAACACCTTCCAGTAGATGAGAAAGAAGATGAACAAGGATATAATCTCGTTGAATCTATCAGTTGAAACCAAGATTGGTCTTACTCTCATTTGCTTCTTTGATTTTTTTTTAATAGGCAAACTCCTAGTCTGTCTGAAGGGATCAACATTCAGACTGCAAGGTGATTATAGATTGTTTTTTGTTTATAAAAATGCTTTCACCAGGGGCACACTAGACCAACAGTGGGAAGTCTTTTTCCTTTAGGGTTCCTGATCCTCAAAATTTGTGAGATTAAGAAACATTATATACTTCTGGGCGTGGTGGCTCACGCCTATAATCCCAGCACTTTGGGAGGCCGAGTCACGAGTTCAGGAGTTCGAGACCAGCCTGGCAAACATGGTGAAACCCCATTTCTACTAAAAACACAAAAATTAACCGGGTGTGGTGGCGAGGGCCTGTAATCACAGCTACTCAGGAGGCTGAGGCAGGAGAATCGCTTGAACCCAAGAGGTGGAAGTTGCAGTGAGATGAGATTGCGCCACTGCACCCCAGCCTAGGAGACAGTGCGAGACTCTGTCTGAACAACAACAACAACAACAAAAAGAAAAATTATATACTACATATTATTTACAGCACAGAAAAAGATACGAAGAGGATAACAACACCTGTCTGTGAAGCAGTTTGGTTAGAGTGGCCATGAAATGATTGACTTCTAAATTCAAGAGCAGGAAATATGGCTTCAGCTCTTTATTAAATTCTATTGTTAGAATAAGATAGAATAAGAAGAAAAAGAGAGGGAGAGATAAAGGTAGTGTCAAGAGACATCGGACTTCATTAATGATACCATCATCTTGGAATATCTTGAATAGTCCCTAAGCTAATTCAAAGACATGTTTTGCTTCTGCTATCATTGGTTTATGCAGCACGTATCACAACTTGGGATCTTCCTTCATGTTCAATGAAATCGAACTCAAGTCTACATTTGGAAAAAAGTTACTTTTTGGTGATTTCTAAAATCACCTTGACCATTAAGCTCTTCTTTCCAAAGAGTGCTAAGTAAATAAATGTAAATTACTCAAATCAGAAACACAGAGAATGAGGCCCAGCGCAGTGGCTGATTGATGTCTGTAATCCCAGCAATTTGGGAGGCTGAGGTGGGAGGATCATTTGAGGTCAGGAGTTCCAGACCAGCCTGGCCACCATGGAGAAACCCTGTTTTTATTAAAAATACAAAAATTAGCCCAGTGTGGTGGTGCACGCTTGTAATCCCAGCTACTTGGGAGACATGAGAATTGCTTGAGCCCAGGAGGGGGACATTGCAGTGAGCCAAGATTGTCCACTGCACTCCAGCCTGGGCAACAGAGCAAGACTCTGTCTCAAGAAAAAAAAAAAAAAAAAGGAAAAAAAAAACCGAATGAATTCACAGCATATAAAACATTTAAGAAATGCATTTGACTAAATAGGAAACAGATCAGAATGACTCAAGATGCTAGAAAAATAACTTTAGAAAGTCCTTTGATGAGACACGACAAGGAGAGCCAAGCTCTCCTGGGCTGGCAGGGACCTAAGGAATTTGAGGGTTTTTTTGTTTGTTTTTGTTTTTGAATTTATTTATTTATTTATTTTTTATTTTACTGACATGATGACAACTCAGAGCGGCATGTTGGCAACTTCCACAGGCCTCACATAAATGAATTGCAGTATTTGCTATAGGAAAAGGCAGATTTTACATCTAGGTTTCAAGATATGGTTTGGCCTGTACCAGCATCCACAACTAAATGGTTGATTAATAGCTGATATTTGAACATTTGCTAGGCACCAGTATATTACCTTAATTTCCCAGCAATTATATGATGTGGAATATTAGTATACCTATTTTTAGATGAGCAAACAGGTATAGAGAAATAGATGAGTTGCCTAAATGGTGGGCCTGGAAAATCCAGGCAGACTGACTGAAGCCTCTTCACCTGAAGAACCTATGTTTTGTCATTTTTATGATTCAGTACATGAATTTTTTTTTTTTTTTTTTTTTTTTTTTTTTTTTTTTGAGTGCAGTGGCCTGATCTCAGCTTACCACAACCTCCAACTCCTGGGTTCAAGCAATTCTCCTGCCTCAGCCTCCCTAGTAGCTGGGACTACAGGCATGTGCCACTGTGCAGCTAATTTTTGTATTTTTAGTAGCGATGGGGTTTCATCATGTTGGCCAGGCTTGTCTCAAACTCCTTGTGATCCCCCCGCTTCGGCCTCCCAAAGTGCTGGGATTACAGTTGTGAGCCACTGTGCCCAGCCCCAGTGCTTGATTTTTAACATCCCTCATCTATCACCCTCCCTTGACCTTCCCCACTGACATCCCCCGCCCCTCCAAATCTGGCTTTTTTTAGAAGCTCATCACTTTCCTCCCTCTCCCATGTCCTCCTTAATGACAGGCTATTGATCTCTCGCCAAGGTCTAGGCCATGTAGAGTACAGTCAGTACTAGAAGCATTACAAGCTACCTCTCCTACCCACTCCTGTGCTTTCTCAATCCTTCCTCCCTTACTTCTTTCTTCCTCTTCTTTGACCTAAAGGACCTCATGCTTTGCAGGGGAACAAGGAAGTGATGATATGGGCCAACAGGAAGCCTAACATTTGCTGGCTCCTAAACATGTCACTGTGAGAACCTTTGTCTCTCTATCCCCTCCTTGCTGGAGCCAGCACATCATGTAAATAGACCTGTGCTCGCCACTTGTTTTATCTGTATGGGTCAGATCCTTGATTAAGCAATTTTTCTTTCAAACCTCCCTGGCTGCACAAATCAGGCCAGTACTCTCTAACCAACTTCCTTCTTGCAGATGTTTCTCAACTAATGGAGTCTGGTAGATGTGAAAATCAGGTTCAGTACATTAAATTAGAAAAATAAAAAAGCTTTTTGCTGGGTGCGGTGACTCATACCTGTAATCCCAGCATTTTGGGAGGCCAAGGTGGGTGGATTGCTTGCGCTTAGGAGTTCAAGACCAGCCTGGGTAACACGGTGAGACCCTGTGTCTACTAAAAATACAAAAATTAGCCAGACATGGTGGCATGCACCTGTAGTCCCAGCTACTCAGGAGGCTGAGGTGGGAGGATTGCTTGAGCTCCAGAGGCGGAGGTTGCAGTGAGCTGAGATCACACCACTGCACTCCACCTCCAGCCTAGGTGACACAGTGAGACCCTGTCTTCAAACAAACAAACAAACAAACAAACAGCAGTCTTAAAAGCTAGTGAAACTGTAAAGTGATGCGATTGAAAGGCAGGGATACTGACAGGACCCATCACTAGTGACTACTAGGACCCATCACTCAGTGACTGTGCAGCTTCATAGGTTGTGCTGTTCAGAACCTTTGGTATTCTGTCAGAGTTGAGCAGGTCAGGAGAGTAAGGCAACTGGATCATTAAATAAGCAGATTTGCCTGTCTTGGCCCCTTTTGGACTATAGCTGACCTCTCCCATGGTGTAAAGCAACCTTGCCTCACATTAATGGCTTGCTTTAGGGCCATGTTTTATGGAGGAATGTTTACCATCACTTTACTTACAACCCCTTGTGAGGTTGCTGGCTAGTTTATTCTGGAATGTTCCTGAGTCCACATAATTTACAAATTTAGTTTTAAGCTTATCATTGGTTTTGGATTTGAGGGACCAAGATTTTGCAATCAATGAGGATCCCTGAGGTAAATCAGGAGAACTGGTGTCTATTCCTTTTTGCCTTTCTTTACTACTCTTTCTATCTCCCAGCTCATGCCTCTCCTACCTTTTATTTTATTTTATTTTAAATGGAGTCCTAACTTGGAATCCTGCTTTCCCATTCTGGGCCTTGATTTCTCCACATAATGTAACATGAAAAAAAAATAGTGTTTGACATGGTAGCTTGGGGAATTATATCTTTTGTGCCCCACCTAGTATTTTCCTTCCATCTAGCACAGAGCAGTTGCTCAATATACTTTGTTGAATGAATGAATGAAATAATAAAAGCGTACAAAATAAATGTTCATTTGGAATATTTGGAAAATGGAGTGACTCCCTGACCGTCAAAGTAGGTGAGGTCACCTTTTGCCATGAATGGGACTTTTCACAGACTGTGCTGTGCTGGTTTGCCATTGTTTAATTAATTTTAACCAAACTAGCTTTCTGTTTCCAGCTCCTAGCGTAATGCCTGGCACAAGGTCAGAGCTCAGTAAATTTTTTGTTGAATCAATAATTGCCGTAATTTATGTCAAAGAGTTTTGGCTTTCAGAGAAAATGTAAACAAAAACAAAGTTTTGAAGCAGGATATTAGAAGGAAGATTGAGAAGTCTTCAGGTGCATTTCCTGGCTTCCTGACTCACCTATTCCTGGTAATCATCCCCTTCATTACTGAAAACTGACCGGTGACTCCTTAGGCAGGTGACTCAGCATTTTGCTAAGAAATCGCTATCTCCGGCTGGGCGCAGTTAAATACCTAGTCCTTGTGTGGGGTAGAAGTAGCAGCTATTCAAAGATCCAGAATCGTGGCTTTAAGTGGAAATTGTGTTGTGCTTTTGTCTGCCTATATCTGCAATCAAGTTCCAAACTTCTGTGGAATAATACAGATTTGGAGTTCATGCTTAATCATTTCTATTCTATGTAAAATTCCAGATACCCTCACCTTTGAACTTTTTTTTCCCTAATTTGACAAATAAGAGCTCAGGAAGTATCCTGGCCCAGCTTCTCCATTCAACATCAACAGTGTCTGAATGAGATGGTTCGGCAGGGATCACCACCATCGTTTTAAAGTAATTAACTAGAGTGGAGGTTTTATCATCAGTAATAAAAAGTAAAACTGGAGACTATTGGTACCAAGGTTATCAAAAGAAAAATACAAAAACAAAACCCAGAGCTTGGGAACTAGTCTTAGTTCTATCCTAACTGAAGCAAGAGCATTTTTCTGAAACCTCCCTGCAGCCTACTCTCTGAAGGCTGGGGATATGCTTGCAGGACACATTGTCTTGTGAGGCAATTAAAGCCTGTGTCTTCATGGCTGAATCAGGGATTTTCCAATCATTCCTGACATGACATCCTTGTGGCAATCTGTCTAGGCCTACAGATGGATTAAAAAAAACCAAACCAAACAAAAAACAAGTCTTACTCTCTAGTCAATCAAAACATAACACCTCAGGCTGGGTGTGGTGGCTCACACCGGTAATCCCAGCCCTTTGGGAGGCCAGTGTGGGCAGATCACTTGAGGTCAGGAGTTTGAGACCAGCCTGGCCAACATGGTGAAACCCCATCTCTACTAAAAATACCAAAAATTTTAGCCGGGCATGGTGGTGCATGCCTGTAATCCCAGCTACTCAGGAGGCTGAGGCAGGAGAATCACTTGAACCCAGGAGGCGGAGGTTGCAGTGAGCCGAGATAGATCGCGCCACTGCACTCCAGCCTGGGTGACAGAGCAAGACTCTGTCTCAAAAAACAAAAACAAAACCCCCCTAAAAACATATCACCTCAAAAGAACTCTCTTAAAATCAAGAGGGCAAAAATAAAATAAGATAAAATAAAATTAGGAGGGCATCTCTCTTGGGACACTTATGGTAGAAATAATACAGTCCAATCTCTTTCTCCTTTCCTTTTTCTGTGACCATTAGGTGCCTCAAGTTTTTCCCCAGTTTTGGTAAAAGGCAGTAGAGATGGCTGTAATCTTGAAAACCTCAGTCCTTGTTCTACTCCTGACTGATTATCCAATGCATTCTAGTCTAGAAATGTGGCTGGTACCATTCACCACACTGACAAAACTCTCAAAATTACTTTTTCAGAACTCTGAAAAAAAAAAAAAAAAAAAAAAAAAAAAAGACTTGCAGCACTCCAGAGAATGCTTTTCAAATAAAATGACTCAGAATCTCAGAACATCGTGCTTTGTGGTGTCTTAAATTATCCTAGTTCTGTTTCCCTCTCCACAGACTCATGATAGCCTCAACAACCCTGAAATCATGAAAACTAGCAGTATAGCCATTTTGAAGGGGGTAAAACGAGATTGGAGTTACCCAAAGTCCAACTCTCAGATAACTGCCATTATCTGATCTATTTTGAAGTTCCTTAGAAAATCCTCTGTGTCTTGGCTGGGTGCGGTGGCTCATGCCTGTAATCCCAGCACTTTGGGAGGCTGAGGCAGGTGAATCACCTGCGGTCAGGAGTTTGAGACCAGCCTGACCAATATGGTGAAACTCCATCTTTACAAAAAATACAAAAATTAGGCGGGTGTGGTGGCAGGCACCTGTAATCCCAGCTTCTTGGGAGGTTGAAACAGGAGAATTGTTTAAACCTGGGAGGTGGAGGTTGCAGTGAATCAAGATCATGCTACTGCACTTTAGCCTGGGTGACAGAGCGAGACTCTGTCTAAAAATGAAAAACAAAAAACAAAAAAACAAAAATTAGCCAGGCACGGTGACATGTGCCTGTAGTCCCAGGTAATCAGGAGGCTGAGGTGAGAGGATTGCTTGAGCTCCAGAGGTTGAGGGTTCAGTGAGCCACGCACGACTGCCCTACTGCACTCCAGCCTGGGTGACAGAACGAGACCCTATGTCCAACAAACAAACAAACAAACCAAAATAAAACAAAACCCCTTGATCCAAATATATGCTGTCTAAAGGAGACATACTTTGCATTCAAAGACCTAAATAAGTTGAAAGAAAAGGATGGGGAAGATACAGCATGCGAATAGTACCCAAAGAGAGCTTGAGTGGCAATAATATCAGCTGAAATAGGTTTTAAGACAACAATTGTTATTAGAGACAAAAGACATTTTAAAATGGCAAAAGGGTCAATTTATCAAAGAGCTATTTTAACATATATGTACATAATAAAAGAGCTCTAAAACACATGAAGCAAAAACTGACAGAATTCATGGGAGAAGTAGACAATTAATCAATAGCTGGCTATTTCATTACTCCATCTTCAGTAATGAATAGAACTAGAGAGATGGTCAGTAAGAAAACAGAAGAATTGAACAGTGGTATATAAACCAACTAGACCTTATAGACATATACAGAACACTCCACCAACAGAAGTAGAATACACATTCTTCTCAAGGGCACATAGAACATTCTCCAGGCTAGATCACATGTTAGGCCCAAACAAATCTTAATAAATTTAAAAATATTGAAAGATAATGTATCTTCCCCAACCATAATTTGGGGGAAACTTAGAAATTATGTGGAAATTAAGCACACTCCTAAATAACCAATGGATTAAAGAAGAAATCATAAGGGAAGTTAGAAAATAGTTTGATAAGAGTTAAAATGCAGCCTGGGTGACAGAGTGAGAGTCTGTCTTATAAAAAAAAATTAATACAAATAAAGCTCAGGGTGAGACTCTGTCTCATGAAAAATAGAAGAAGAAAGAAAAATAAAGCTGAGCACAGTGATGCATGCCTGTAGTCCCAGCTACTTGGAAGGGTGGGGTGGGTGAATTGCTTGCACCCAGGAGTTTGAGGCCAGCCTAAGCAACATAGCGTGATCCTCATCACAAATAAATAAATAAATAAGAAAAATGAAAATATACCAAAATTTATAAATATGGCTAAAGCAGTGCCTACAGGGAATTTTATAATTGTAATTGTTTATGTTATCAAGAAGTAAGATCTCAAATCAATAACCCAATCTGTTACTGTAACAAACTAGAAAAAGAACAAATGAAACCCAAAGTTAGCAGAAGGAAAGAAATAATGAAGATTATAGTGGAGACAAATGAAATAAAGACTAGAAAAACAAAAGAGAGAATCAATGAAACCAAAAGTTGGTTCTTAACTTACTTAAAAAGGGGAAAAAAGAAAGCTTAAAAAACTAATAACAAGTGAAGAGATTGAATTACTAACCATAAACTTCCCAACGAGGAAACATCCAGGAAAAAAGAAACCAAGAAAAAAAAAAAGAGAGAGAGAAGACAAATAACTAAAATCATGAATGCAAGAGGAGATGTTACTACTGATATTACAGAAATAAATGTCAAGTTGTTGCTTTAATTTTTTGGCATAAATCTGGTGGTCAGGTCCTTAAAGAGGAAGGATAACCAGATTTGTGTGTGTGTATGAACTCCAAAACCAAAAACATACAGCTTATGTGAGTGATCCAATAGAATAATCACCAGCGATAAGTAGTTACTGAGTACTTGAAATGGGACTAATATGACTAAGGACCTGAATTTAATTTTAACCAATTTAAATTTAAATTTAAAACTGAACATTAGATCCATGTATTGAAAAACACTTAAGCATGTTTGGAACAACTTGTTTATGAATCTACTTTTTACAACTATACATTTTATGAAATCTAAAAACAGATGAAGTATTTCTGATACAAATGTAGCATTAGAGTTGACATGTACTATATGTTTAAAATATACACTGGATGTTCATAGACTTGGTATGAAACAAATTTAAATTATTTCATTAATTTCAATATATGAGGTTCCATAAAATATAGTTAAAATATAGTGAAGAGTTATATCTACTTTATTTTGGATTTTTAATGGGCTTGCAGAAAAGTTTTAAATTGCTTATCTGGCTTGTGCTGTATATTAGATAGTTCTGCTTTAGCCCTCAGCAAAAATGTATCTTTACATTATTTATTATTTCCTGTTTTCTTTCCAATGCCTCAACCACTGATGAGTAAGTGGCTCCTCAGTTTTAAGGGGAACCTCTTCAGGAATGTTTGAATGAGGAAAAAATAAATCGTTATACCCTCTCTCTGAGATGCCATGGAAGTGATTTGGTTTATAATCCCCTACACTGTTTTCCCCTAAAAGTAAGTCGAGGTGTGATCATGCAAATTTGAAGAAAGAGTAGAGAATATGCTTTTTTTTTTTTTTTAACCTCCTTCCCCAAAGCAAATTATTGTCATGTGTTTGTGTGTGTGTGTGTGTGTGTGTGTGTGTGTGTGTGTGTGTTTTAATTGAATCTAGGAAGCTCCAGCCAAGCACCTCTTGAGCAATGTGAAAAAGTACTCGATGTGATTCATGTTGACCTCCCAGGCTAGTGGGTTAAGGAGAAACAATATTCTTCCTCCCTACATAACATAGTTACTTCCCACCTCAGAACGTTTCTATTCAAAGTACCTGCTTGACAAGAAGTCTCCGCCCATACTCCAGCAGGTTTGGGTCCCTAATGGGACTTGCACTTACATGATCTCCCAAACTATGACCTCCATTTAACAAACTCTCCAAACCTGCTTGACTGGCTTTCTCATGGAGTAACTCAGCCTTTCCTGTGTGTTCGTGCAGAGTGAGGCCCATTTCCCCAGCCTAGTCCTCTCCCAGGACTTTCAGGACTTTGGTAAGTGGGTTCCACCCAACTGATTTCAGAGCAATCCTGGGCTCTGTGCCTCTGAGAGCACCTGTGGCAAGGCTGGTTGCTTATTTCACAGGGAGGAGGAAACTTGAGTTGGGATTCCAAGAGATGCCCTTTAATAAATGTGTTAAAACAAATTCCTGCATTTTCCTCTTAGAAATTCTCAACTGTATTTGACCTCTCTTGCTGTTAACTTCCATCTCTTTGGATTCCTCCCCATCTCCTCTGAGTTTGGAAACATCTTTCAGTTGCCCTGTTCCAAAAAGCCTCTCCCAAATATGGACACGTGGCAAAATATTTGTGGAATGGGGAAAATACATTTTTTTTAAAGCAATGTTGATCACTGAGTGGTGTTAAAAGTAAATAAAAAAAATAGTAATGCCGTCTGGGCGCGGTGGTTTACCCCTGTAATCCCAGCACTTTGGGAGGCCGAGGCGGGTGGATCACGAGGTCAGGTCAGGAGATCGAGACCATCCTGACTAACACGGTGAAACCGCGTCTCTACTTAAAAAAAAAAAAAAAAAAAAAAAAAAAATTAGCCGGACTTGGTGGCGGGCGCCTATAGTACCAGCTACTCGGGAGGCTGACGCAGGAGAATGGCGTGATCCCGGGAGGCGGAGCTTGCAGTGAGCCGAGATCGCGCCACCGCACTCCAGCCTGGGTGACAGAGCGAGACCCCGTCTCAAAATAAATAAATAAATAAATAATAATAATAATAATAACAATAATGCCAAAATAAGTGGATGTTCATGTGGAAAGCAAACTTGACTCCTACCTTACACTATACCTTAAGCTCAATTTCAAGGGGAATAGAGATCCTTAATGTGAATGAAAGAGTAAGCTTTTAGAAAATATCTTCAGGATTTTAGAGCATAATACGCTGTTTTTCTCAACAATGAGCAATATATACATTGTCATAATGATGTGGTGACTGCTTAGCCCCTAAATCTGGTAACTACTTTGGGACAATATGGGAGGAAAAGTGAAGACACTGATGGTGTAAGAGATAAATCCTCATCTGTCATATCAAGAAGTCACTATATAATGTATAAAACAATCAAGAAATGACTAAGTAGTTATGTGAGGAAAAAAATAGAAGACATTGCTAAAAGAGTTAAAAGTCATTGCTCTGGAGGATTAGGAGGGATGGCGCAGGGGACTGTTAGGATGCATTATAAACTGAATAGGCTTTTAAAAATGTCATGTATTAATATATGCGTTCACTTGAAAAACTAAAAAATAATAATTTGGAAAAACCCATGAAGGTAACTACCAGAAGGAAAAACTAAGAGAATGAAAAGTGCTTGCCTCTGGAAAGAACAACTGGCAGGACTGTTGTTTTCATTGTAAGACTTTTGGAGCCATTTAATTGTACTTAACCATTTTTATCTATTTCTTTAATAAAAGCAATTTCATCGTAATAAAGAGTTACACTTGTTCGAAAAAAGACTTCATGATTTTGCAGGTTGGAAAAGAGATTTTAGACAAGATGCAGGAAAGAGAAGCAATGTTTCCTAAACGGGACCATATATAATTAACTTTTGTCCTAATGTTTCCTAAATGGGACCAATATAATTAACTTTTGTTCCTCAAAATATTTCATTAGAGTAAAAGATGGCTTCACAGTGGTAGAAGATATTTACAAATCATAACTGACAAAGGGCTTGTCAATTGAGGAAAATGACAAGACAAGTCTCAATCATTTTAGCAGATTTATTTGCCAAAGTTAAGGAACTGCCTGGGAGACAGGTCTATGCCTTTCTCCAAAGATGATTTTGAGGGCTCCAAATTTAAAGGAGAAAGGGAGGGATATTGAGAAGCACACAGTTTTCACGTAAACAAAGAGGGCAAAGGAAAAATGTGGAGCATCTGCATTTTATGTAAATAATACAGACGAAATGGGGTAGGGGAGCAATCAGATATGCATTTGTATCTGGGGTGACTGCACCTGTAAAGATAAGTTATCAATTTACATTGCCATGGTGAAGTTTTAACAACTCACCAGGAATTTCCTTGTGGGCAAAACATGGGGAAGTGTGTAGCTTTTCATCTTGTAGCCATCTTATTTCGGAACCAAAAGGGGGAAACAGGTTTGTGTGACCCAGTTCCCAGCTTGACTTTTCCCTTTGGTTAAATGAGTTTGGCGTCCCAAAATTTAATTTCCTTTCATAGGCTTGTAACCAGAATATCTAAGGAACTCTTTCAAATAAAAATGGAAAAAAAATCCAGTAGAGAAGGGCAAGAAAGTTGAGCAGGTATTTAAAAAGTTGGCATCTAACAACCAATAAAAGGAAAATTTTAACTAAACTCAATGACATACTGCTACACACCCACCGGAATGGTTGACATTAAAAGGCCAGCTGAATAATGATGAGAAATGGGAATACTCACTCTGCTGATGGACATGTAAATTGGTAAAATCACTTAGGAAACCAATTTGACACTATCAGTAAAGTTGAAAGCATATGTTTATTCCAGTGGCCTAGCGATTCTGCTCCTAAGTACAACCCCAGAGTAAATTTGTTACAGATACTCCCCCTGGCATGGATAACAGTGTCCCTAGCTGCAATGTTTTTAGAAGCTCCAAAATCCCCAAACTTAATAACACAAATGTCCACTAGCAGCAAAATGTATCAGTTGTGGAATATTTACATGACAGAATCCTATGCATTAATGAAATGGGATGAGCTGCAGTTACACGCAACACCATGTGAATCTCAGATTGCTGATGGCCAGGCATGGTGGCTCACGCCTGTAATCCCAACACTTTGGGGGCCAAGGTGGGTGGATCATGTGAGGTCAGGAGTTTGAGACCATCCTGGCCAGCAGGGTGAAGCCCCGTCTCTACTAAAACTACAAGCAGAGCCTGGTGGCTCATGCCTGTATTCCCAGCTACTCAGGAGGCTGAGGCAGGAGAATTGCTTGAACTGGGGAGGCAGAGGTTGCAGTGAGACAAGATTGCGCCACTCCAGCCTGGGCAACAGAGCGAGACTCCGTCTCCAAAAAAAAAAACAACAAAAAAAAGTTTCAATATGAGCAAAGAATACATTTTGTGTGTTTCTATTACATAAAGTTCAAAACCAGGCAAAAGTACTGCTTGGGGATTCATAATTAGAAGTTAAGGTGTAAAGAAAAGCAAGGAAGTAATTGCCCCACATTTGGGTCAGTGGTCACCCCCGGTTGGGTTTACCCCAGGGAAGGGAGGCAGCAGTGATGAAATGTGTAGGGCTGGACCCTGAGGGATGGCAATATCCTGTTTCTTGACTTGAGTGACAGTTCGTCTTACAAGTTGTATATTTGTTTTTCTGTATGTTGTATTTCACAGTGAATTTTTTTTTCTTTTTACATAAAAACACCTCCCCGTAACTGCCTTCGCCTGCCCTGCCCTAGGTACTCCCCTTCCCCGCCCCTCCCTAGCACCACCACTGCACCAGAAGAGCGTTCACTCTGCTCCCATTTTTCCTAGCCTAACTCTCACTCACAACACAAACTTCTCCTCCTTCCCCAACTCTAGCGTCACCAGTAACCTCGTAGCTGGCAAGTCAAGTGAACCCATGACCTCATTCTATAGACTCCTCTGTCCTGTCGGGGTCTTTTCTGTTGACTTGTGGTTCTACTTTTCCTTGACTTCTCCAGATCACCCCTCTCCTGGTTCTGCTGCTCTTTCTCTCCCTGCAGCTCCCTGCTTCATTCTCTGACATCTCTAACTTCCCCACTCCATAAGCGCTGCTGTTTCCCAGGCTTCCCTCACAGTGGTCTTATCCATGCTCATATTGCTCATATCTATGCTAACAGCTCCCAAATGTGTGTCCTCTTCTGAGCTCCGGTTGAAGGTTGAACGTATGCCACAAGCTTCCTACTTCATCTCCTTCTTCATGAAGATGCTTGGAGTCAACTTAATTTCAACCAACAGGCCCCAAAGAGAACTCACTCTCCTTTTTGCTCTAACTTTATTCCAAGATTTTCTACCTAAATAAAGCCTTGTGCAGGCTGGACGAGGTGGCTCACACCTGTAATCCCAGCACTTTGGGAAGTCCAGGAAGAGGTGGGAAGATCTCTTGAGGTCAGCCTGGGCAACATAGCCAAACCCTGTCTCTACAAATATAAAAAAATAAAAAAACTTAGCCAGTTGTGGTGGCGTGTGCCTGTAGCCCCAGCTACTCAGGAGGCTGAGGTCGAAGGACCGCCTGAACTCAGGAGTTGGAGGCTGCAATAAACTATAATTGTGCCACTGCACTTCAGCGTGGGTGACAGAGTGAAGCCTGTCTCTATTTAAAACAATAGCAATAAATAAATAAGGGGAATCACTTCCAAGTTGACATCCCAAGCTGGAAGCATTGACTCCACACTATCCTTAAACTACTCAGCATCAAAAGCTACTATTATTATGTTCATACTATGTGCCAGGCACTGTTTTCACAAGTATGTATATACATATGTGTGTGTGTGTGTATATATATAATGTCCATCATACATACATAATATTAGCTTATTTAATTATTTCAACAATCCCAAGATAGGTACCATTATTATGCTATTTTACAGAGGAGAAAACAGAAATCGTCAGAGCCAGAGCAGCATTTACAGCCTCATCTTTACTCCTGAATTTCATTGTGGAGGGGCCACCTCATCAGTATTACTACCTCCACCCCAGTGTCTGCATCCACTGCCTTTAACCTTGTTTTGGATTATGACAGTAACTTCCCAACAGATGTCCCAGCTACACACAAATCTCTCTCCATTTGCAAGCACTTTCAATGTGACCACTAAAGTAATATTAAAAAAAAAAAAAAAAAAATCAGCCTGGCGTGTTGGTTCACACCTGTAATCCCCAGCACTTTGGAAGCCTGAAGCAGGCAGATCGCTTGAGCTCAGGAGTTTGAAACCAGCCTGGGCAACATGGTGAAACCTCATTTCTACAAAAAAATACAAAAATTAGATCAGGCACCGTGGCTCACACCTGTAATTCCAGCACTTTGGGAGGCTGAGGCGGGTGGATCATTTGAGGTCAGGAGTTTGAGACCAGCCTGACCAACATTGTGAAACCCTGTTTCTACTAAAAATACAAAATATTAGCCAGGTGTGGTGGCACATGCCTGTAGTCTCAGCTACTCAGGAGGCTGAGACAGTAGAACTGCTTGAACTCAGGAGGTGGAGGTTGCAGTGAGCCAAGATCGTGCCACTGCACTCCAGCCTGGGCAACAGGGTGAGACTTCATCTCTAAAACACAAAACAAAACAAAACAAAAGCTAGCCAAGTGTTGTGGTGCATGTCTGTAGTCCTAGCTATTCAGGAGGCTGAGGTGGGAGGATTGCTTTAGCCTGGGAGGTCGAGGCTGCAGTGAGCTGAGATCATACCACAGCACTCCAGCATGGGTGACAGAGTGAGACCCTGTCTCAAAAAAAGTCACAATTTGACTGTGTAAATTCTGAGCGATTCCTTCTAAAATGCCTTAGCACACACAGAGGCCACTTGACCTGATGCCAGCCTGCCCTCTTTCCCTATACCGTGTTCCCTTCCTCCATCCCAGGCTCATGTGCTCTTCTCCTTTAGGGCTCTGAATCTGTGTACAGATAGTTCTCTCTGCTTGCGGTGCTCTGCCCACCCTGACTCCTACTGTGACCTGATCATCCTCAAATCCTCCCTCCTTTGGTGATGCTGTCACAGACTCCTCAGTTAACCCAGCTCCAACTACATATTATTTACAATGCACTTGGTGCTGGCTGGGTGTTGTGGCTCATGACTTTAATCCCAGCACTTTGGAAGTCCAAGGCAGGAGGATTGCTTGAGGCCAGGGTTTGAGACCAGCCCTGGTAAAACAAAATATAAAAAATAATAAATATAAGAATACAATGCACTTGGTGCAAACCTCCACCATTTTCCTTAACATCAATTATATTGTAATTGTATGTTTATTTCTGCCTGTCCTTCTCCTTGAGGGCAAGAAGAGCATATTATTTTTTCTTAAGTTGGTATCCCTTCTTAGAGGCGGCCATATCTAGGGGGCAGTTGATGATTCTGCTGAATAAATACATGCCTCCAAAAATTCTTGTTGAAAAGCAAGCATTGGAAGAAATAACCCAGTCACTGTTTTTAGGTGTGGGAGTCGTTGGTATGATACTCTGTTGTGTTTGAGATGCCCTGCTTAGAACCTTGAGGCCTGGGGATGCTAGCCTGTGTGTGTGTGTATGTGTGTGTGTGCATGTGTGGGTGTGTGCACACACGTGTATGTATTTTGTCCTTTCAGGCAGTTATTTTTCCTGGACTGATGGGAACATCTTGCACAAAATCAAGAGCCAGTTTGTTGACTGTTTTAAGGTTTAAAAAATATTTTAAAATAAAATAAGAAATCCTTAGATATTCTACATACACACAATACTTCAAATGCCAATCCGAATTTCTTTCATAAATAGCAAATGTCTTATTTGCAACTGCTGTTGAATGAAGTCATTTCCATCCTCAGCCATATGAGAAATAAATTACTTATTCATAGAAAACATTTGGAGGTGCAATAAAATGAGATTTGAAAACAAAACAAAACCCCAAACATTCTTTTCTATTGTTGGTTACAAAATCCTCTCTCATGTACGAAATGTGCTCTAGCTGTGAAATCCTTTCTTGGATGTGAGATCATTTCTCTCCTATAACCCGTATCACTGACTTTGTGCTCCTGTTTAACCCTTCCCCCCGGAGTACTGGCTCCATGAAAACAGCAATTGGTGCTCACTTCTTTGAGAAACAGTCCAGATGAGAGCCTGTCCCGGTAATCCATAGACAGATGTAATCATTGTACCTGCACCAAGTCTGACAGGCACAGGCCTTTTGGGAACCCACATCAGCATTTCAAGCTATGAAGGTAATTCTACTCAGTAAAATTAGAACTTTGGTCTACCAAGGGCACTCTTAACCTCTGAAGAAGAAAAATGAATTTCTAGAACAATTCACAGACTAGGACAAGCTGAATAAGTAAGTATCCTAACTTCTTTGGAAGCCCTGGTGGTATGTGAATGCATATTTAATAATGTGAGTGAAGTAGCACATATTTTACAATCAATTAATTTTCCTTCAAGAAGATAATGTAGCCAGAGAGCTGAATGTCAAACAAGGCTAGACTCATACTTATTAACTTGGTAGGAGTTATGAAGCCTCCGATTCTCTTGAAAGACAAATTGTCTTCACTGTGTTGATTTTGAAATGTAGAAATTCAAATTTAAATCAATCCAGTGAGTAAGGATGACAGGAAATTTTACAGGACTAGGAGGAATCTTCCTTTCATTTTTCCTTCCTTTTACTGGGGCAGGTGTAAGGGGATGTTTCCCCCACAAAACAGCAGTTTTGCTAGAAGACAGTGAGCGATCACCAGTGTTGTTTGCCTTCCTCCCTGGGAGCAGCCAGTTGCTGTGACATGGACCCTCTCTATTGCAGATATCTTTTCTTGCTGCCATACTTCCTCTGACTCTATCCCATTCCATCCCTTCCATTCTCTGCAATCAGAATGGGCCCCATGCTTTATACTTTTCCCCCTCACTTAGCCCTTAGAGAAGAGATCAGGATGTGCCACCCTCCAAATGCCCCTATTTTGGCACAAGAATATTTTGAACTGAAGGCTATGAAAAAGAAAGCAGACACAGAAAGAGCTCTCTGCCCTCCCCCATCCCCCATCTTCCTAAAAGCAGCACATTTATTGCTATTTCCCTTGCACAGGTGTCCGGCTCCCTCACGCAAGGAAGAGAGCGAACCTTATCGCCAGAGACAGAGATGCCACTGAGATGAATCTGCACAAACAAATCTCGATAAAATAACCCTTATCTTCCATTAGTTCAACCCTACACCCCCAGTTTATTGCCCCTAAAAGCCTAACCCTCCTTTCCTTTGTCCAGTCATTTCACTATTTGCTGCCCTTTGTTATAATGGTGTATAAGCTCCTGAGTCTATTAGGTTTTTCCACTTCTTTTCTGTGAGATTTTATTTTATTATTTTATTTTATTTTATTTTATTTTATTTTATTTTATTTTATTTTTTTGAGACTGAGCCTCCCTCTGTTGCCCAGGCTGGAGTGCAGTGGCACGATCTAGGCTCACTGCAACCTCTGCCTCCCAGGTTCAAGCAATTCTCCTGCCTCAGCCTCCCGAGTAGCTGGGACTATAGGCGTGTGCCACCACACCCGGCTAATTTTTGTATTTTCAGTAGGGATGGGGTTTCACCATGTTGGCCAGGCTGATCTCAAATTCCTGACCTCAAATGATCAGCCCGCCTCAGCCTCCCAAAGTGCTAGGATTACAGGCATGAGGCCCCGTTGCCGGCCACATGTGAGATTTTAAATATGAATAAAATTTGTGTGCCTTTTCTCCTGCTAATCTGTTTTATGTCGGTTTAATTCGCAGGCCTCAGGCACTCAACCTAAGAGGGTAGAGGAAGTTGTTTCCTCTCCTACACTTGTGACCTGTAAATGGTAACCCAATGCCTACTCATGGAGATGAGCATCACTGTGACCATGGGACAGAGGATCAAACTGGGGCTCTGGGAAGTTACAGGAACTTGTGGGTGCTGGAGTCCGGACTCCTGTCCGAGTCCTTTTACCTCCCTCTTTCCTTTCTTGGTTAGCACCTCAAAGTTTCCTTTTGCCCATCTAGCAGACCATAAAGCCCAAGGGATTGTTCGCACTTGCTCATGCAGGCTTCCCATCTTCTGCAGAGTGCCCATGCTGAGTGTCAGCTCAGGAAAGGAACCACACCTAAAAACAGCCCTGGAAATCCCCATCCCAGGTGTTTCCGACAGGTCTCCTTCTGGGTCTCTGCGGGCACCTAGCCTTGGGCTGAGCAGCATTAATCACTCAGTGAGTTTTGGTTGATGAAGTGAGACTGATTTGCGTAATCCAGCTGCTCTGGGGCAGGTACCTGGGCCATCTGACAGGGGCTCCGGGACTTGGCTTGAGTAAAAGGAACCCTGAAGCACTACCCCAGCCAGGATCTAAATCCCCCATTCTTCCCTTCTCACTAGTTCTTTGGGAAGGTGCCCGAAGATAAATAATGTACCCTTCCTGTGAGCCAGAAGGGAAAAAAGGCAGGAGAAGAAGGCTGTCTTTTTTCTAAGTGACCATAGGGATCACAACACATCGATTGAAAGAGACTTTTCAGGTTTGTCAACCCAGAAGAGCCCAAGAAGAAAAAATAATGGGCTTAAAGTGTGCCGTTAAAAATCTTATTGTCCTGATAATCTCCCTGCTTAGGTAAGAAACTTGCCAAGGCGCTAAGGAAAGGGCAGCATTTCCACTGACTTGGCCTTAAACATAAGAGGAAAGCTCTGCTCACCTGGAAACCCGTGTTGCTGTAGCCTTCAGCTCTGGGGGCTGCCGTACTCCTCAGCTCCATGCTGTTTTTGCTGCTGGCTGGCTCTGGTCTGGAGGTCCTTTGTACCTGGGAAAAAGCACCAGTCTCTGCTGATGTCAGAAAGCCACCTGCTGTTATAGGAACTTTGGCATTGCTTGCTTCAGTTTGGAAACTTCTGCAATAACCTCCTGAATGACTAGGGCTGACACCTGGTTGGGGTGGGGCAGAGAGGCAGGCGGGTTGGCGGGGTGGAGGCATCTAGTGCTGGCCCGCCCACTTTATTACTCTTTTCCTTTATCCCTATTTTTGGCATCCTATTTGCACTCCTGGGGAGAAAACTCTTGTGGTGCACAAAACAGAAAAGGACCCTTGCCCTTCCCTTCCCTTCCCTTCCCTGACCTGCCCTTGCCCTTCCTCCCTCCTTCCCTCCCTCTCTCCCTCCCTCCCTCCTTCCTTCCTTCGTTTCTTTTTTCTTCTTCTTCTTTTTTTTTTTTTTAAATGGAGTCTTGATCTGTTGCCCAGGCTGGAGTGCAGTGACACAATCTCGGTTCACTGCAACCTCTGCCTCCCAGGTTCAAGCAATTCTCCTGCCTCAGCCTCCCAAGTAGCTGGGATTACAGGTGCATGCCACCACACCTGGCTGACTTTTGTATTTTTAGTAGAGACAGGGTTTCACCATGTTGGCCAGGCTGGTCTCGAACTCCTGACCTCAAGTGATCCACCTGCCTTGACCTGCCTAAAGTGCTGGGATTATAGGCATGAGCCACCGTGCCCAGCCAGAAAAGGACATGTTCTCTATAGTCTTTAGTGAAATCCTCTGTTTTCCTGTGGGTGGTGTTAAAGACTAGGAGTGGTGGTGGGGTGGAGGGTGGGCGAACACAGGACATAAGGTCATGCTGACCTCGGTGATGACCTACTGTATACCAGGGATGGATGGATAGATAGATACATAGACAGATAGGTAGGTAAGTAAGGGTCTTGGCTCTTCAGAACAACTCCAGATTCTATACTGAAGTACAGAAAAGTTAACAATTTGTTTAGTGTCATTTAGCTAATAAAGGGATAATGAGAATTCAAATTCAAGTTTGGTTCATTCTGAAACCTTTTATTACATCCCTGCTTCAGACTGGGCTGCTTTCAAAAATCCAGCTTACAGAAATGCAGATATGTGACAAGTAAATGAAAGGTGACCAACTATTCACCTACCAAAAGTCAATAAAAGTGCTTTGTTTTCATAAAGCAATTCACTTTGCTTTATGAAAATATTAGCTGTAGAATTCTTTTAAAATAGGGATTTTCCTCCCAGTACAATTTAAAATACTGCAAAACTGTGGACAAAAGAATGGAAAGGGCCTGGTGTGGTGGCTCACGCCTGTAATCAATCCCAGCACTTTGGGAGCCCGAGGCGGGTGGATCCCTTTAGGCCAGGAGTTTGAGACCAGCCTGGCCAACATGGCGAAACTCCATCTTTACTAAAAATACAAAAATTAGCCAGGAGTGATAACGCACACCTATAGTCCAAGCTACTCGGGAGGTTAAGGCAGGAGAATTGCTTGAACCCGGGAGACACAGATTGCAGTGAACTGAAGACACACCACTGCACTCCCATCTGGGTGACAGAGTGAGACCCTGTCAAAAAAAAAGAAAAAAAAAAAGAAAAAGAAAAAGTAAGAAAATACCAAGTATTACGAGTGGTTATTTCTTGGTTGTTAATTTTATGGGAAGTTGGTGTTTTGTTTCTCCCTTAAATGTTGTTGAGTTTTCTATAAAGAGAATGATTTACTTTTGTTATTGTTAACCTAAAGGAAAAACCTGAGACAAACTTAATGTAAGTATAGAGTTTATTTGGGCTAAGTTTGAGATTGCAACTTGGGAGCACACATTCAAGTTGCTCTGAATATACACTTAGTAGCAGTTACAAGTAGATTCTTTTGTGTGTGCATGTGTGTGTGCGTGTGTGTGTGTGTCCTGTTGCCCAGGCTGGAGTACAATGGCATAATCATGGCTCACTACAGCCTTGACCTCCTGGGCTGAAGCTATCCTCCTATCTCAGCCTCCCGAGTAGCTGAGACTACAGACATGTGCCACCACCCATGGCTAAATTTTTTTTTTTTGGTGGAGATGGGGGTCTCACTATGTTGCCCAGACTTATCTTGAACTCCTGGGCTCAAGCACTCTTCCCACCTGCCTTGGCTTCCAAAAGTGCTGGGATTACAGGCACTGTGCCTGGCCACAAGTGAATTTTAAAGGAAAAGAAGGAGTTTCTGAGTTGTTTACCAATTATTTACATTAAAATAACATAAGTTATTGATTGGCTGTACATTGTTATTTGTATCACACATTCTAGGAACAGAAAGGCAGCCAGTCAGAAACAAAATGCCTTTAAAACAATTGCCCCTGGCCGGGCGCGGTGGCTCATGCATGTAATCCCAGCACTTTGGGAGGCAGAGGCGGGCGGATCACGAGGTCAGGAATTTGAGACCAGCCTGGCCAACATAGTGAAACCCCGTCTCTACTAAAAAACTACAAAAATTAGCCAGGCATGGTGGCGCATGCCTGTAGTCCCAACTACTTGGGAGGCTGAAGCAGGAGAAATGCTTGAACCCGGGAGGCAGAGGTTGCGGTGAGGCGAGACCATGCCACTGCACTCCTGCCTGGGTGACAGAGCGAGACGACATCTCAAAAAAAAAAAAAAAAAAAAAAAAAAAAATTGCCCCTTGGCACAGAGTTGGGTGGTGACTAAAGTCCAACCTTCTGTCTCTCTGGGCCTGATAGATTTTGCATTGCTCACATAGCTGGGACTGTGTGAGTTATTTTTGTTTTCTCTTTATCAGTGACTGAGGCCCAGTCTCTCTGGGCCTGATCGATTTTGCGTATCTCACACAGCTCAGACTGTGGCAGTTATTTTTCTTTTCTTGTTATCATGATACAGACTGTACAGTGTATACATAATGATTAAAGGCTTGCAGGAACCTGTGGTCTGGGTTCAAATCCTGGACTCTACCTCATAACTGTAGTCAACCACAGCTTGAGGGTCACACCTAGCCTTCTGGTGTTTTCATATGGCCCAAGAGCTAAGAATGGGTTTCAGATTTTTATATGGTTGAAAAAAATTAAAAGGAAAAATATTTCATGACACATTCAAGTTATATGAAATTCAAATTCAGTGTCTGTAAATAAAGTTTTGTCAGAACAGAAACATGGCCATTGATTTATGTATTGTCTAAGGCTACTATCATCCCATAAGGCCAGAACTGAGTAGATGTGACGAATACCACACGGCTCAAAGACAAATATCCACTACCTGGCTGATGCCTGTAATCCCAGCACTTTGGGAGGCCAAGGCAGGAGAATCGCTTGAGCCCAGGAGTTTGAGATCAGTCTGGGCAATGTAGGGAGACCCTGTCTCTACAAAAAATACAACCATTAGCCAGGTGTAGTGGTGCGTGCCTGTAGTTCCAGCTACTTGGGAGGCTGAGGTGGGAAGACTTTGGCCATGGAAATTTGGGCAAGTAACTTTGTTCTCTGTATCTCAGATTCTTCTTCCATAAAATGGAGATAATAGTACCTGAGGACTAAGCTCTGATTTTTTTTTTTTTATCTTGCCCAAATTACTATCTAAGGGGTCTGGGGAGTCATGCCCTACAAATCATAAATTCTCATGAGCTGGGTTTTTTTTTTTTTTCCCCCAGACGGAGTCTTCCTCTGTCACCCAGGCTGGAGTGCAGTGGCAGATCTCGGCTCACTGCAACCTCTGACTTCCGGGTTCAAGCGATTCTCCTGTCTCAGCTTCCCGAATAGCTGGGACTGCAGGCGTGTGCCACCATGCCCAGCTAATTTTTACATTTTTAGTAGAAACAAAGTTTCACCATGTTGGCTAGGCCAGTCTTGAACTCCTGACCTCAAGTGATCCACCTGCCTTGGCCTCCCAAAGTGCTGGGATTACAGGCGTGAGCCACCGCATCCAGCCCAGATGGGTTTTATTTAACCCTATATATCACAACTTACTTTCCAACCTGACTCTGGCAGAACATTATGAGACAAGGAAGAAAATCAAAATATTTTACCCCAAAACATGTTTCTTTGCCATATTTTGAAAAGAAAACATTGTCATCCTTTGTCTCTAAGGGCAGCCACTATAAAACTTCAAAAGAACTTTAGTTTCCACAATCTTTGTCTTAACTTGAATCTTCCCTTTCTATTAATCCCAGGTCTTTAGACAAACTCAACCAATTGTCAACCGGAAAATGTTTAAATTCACCTATAGCCTGGAAGCCCAACCCCCTCCTCCCCTTGCTTTGAGTTGTCCTGCCTTTCTGGACCAAGCCAATGTATTTCTTAAATGTATTTGACGTCTCATCCCTCTTTAAAATGTATAAAACCAGGCTGTGCCCTGACCGCCTTGGGCACATGTTCTCAGGGCCTCCCAAGTGTTGTGTCATGGGCCGTGGTCACTCATATTTGGCTCAGAATAAGTATCTTCAAATATTTAACAGAGTTCAGCTCTTTTCATTGACATACCCATTTAGAAACACTGCTGAGATGATAAAATGGGTTAATATATGCAGGGAATATTATGTGCCTGACACATAATTCAGCATCACCCAAATTTTATGATTTAGCTCTTTAGTGCTTCTTATTGATGAGACTTGAGGATTTTCATTAGTTCTTCCCCATCATTGCAGTGTGCCATAATTAGTAGTCATTGTGTTACCAAAGGCAAAAAAAATATATATATATAAAAATATATATATATATATATCTCCAAGTGGAAGGGAGCAAGAGGAGTACAGATAAATAGACAGCAAATATTTGGGAAACTTTCCTTGAGAAATTGTTAGTTGGAAGAAACCAGTTGGTGCAACCTGATATTAAAACCTTCACCAACTCAAGACTCAATCTAGTTGAAGGTTATGGACGATCCTTACTTTCTGGAGCAAAAGACAGAAATCTTCATCCTATCATTTAAAGCTTCTAATTGCAGAAACGTGACTCCAATGCCTGACAGTCTTGCAGATACTGCTTTAGGAACTTTTAAAAATGCAAGGATGTGTTTTCTTCTCCTTGGCTACAGACAAAATGTGAAAAGAATGCAACAACGTTTGGGAGCATATCATTGTGCAAGCCACAGTACTAGACAGTGTTGATTAAAAGATACAGTGACGATTAAAAGATACAGTGACCTCCCTCATCCATCTTCCAACTGTACCTGCCAGCAGGAAAAATTGACACCTAATTAGAGTAAATTGTATATACAACCATGATACTAAAATGCCAAAACAATGGTCATATCCAGAGAACTTGTCATTTAAAATTGTATGTTTCTGAAGCCTATCTTTAAAGAGGTTTCACAACCGATAAAAATTCTGACTCCTTGCAGCACCAGAATTAGTTTGATTTATGGGGCTATCATTTAAAGTGGTAATACCTTGGTAGAAGCTATGGTTCATTTTGTCCAATTAGGAAATAGAAATTGTGATCAGAAAATGAGGTGAAAGGCCTTTTCAGTTTTACAAGACTACATTTTAAACAATTCCCCAGTCATACAGAGTCATTATTTGTGAGAAATAGCTTGTACCAAGAACTAAAAATCTGTCTCTTAACTCCTCAGAATTATTTTCATCACATTGTCACTCAAACTCAATTTTAAACTTTGAAGCCATTGTGTAGCAACCAAGTCACTAGACTTTTCAGTCAAATAATTCCTATATGCCATTCTGTTCTCTAAAACTCAGCTTATAAAAATTTGTAAACTTGGCCGGGCGCGGTGGCTCAAGCCTGTAATCCCAGCACTTTGGGAGGCCGAGACGGGCGGATGACGAGGTCAGGAGATCGAGACCATCCTGGCTAACCCGGTGAAACCCCGTCTCTACCAAAAAATACAAAAAACTAGCCAGGCGAGGTGGCGGGTGCCTGTAGTCCCAGCTACTCGGGAGGCTGAGGCAGGAGAATGGCGTAAACCCGGGAGGCGGAACTTGCAGTGAGCTGAGATCCGGCCACTGCACTCCAGCCTGGGTGACAGAGCGAGACTCCATCTCAAAAAAAAAAAAAAAAAAAAAAAAAAGAATTTGTAAACTTATGGACTATCTATACACAAGCTCATTAAAGAAAACCAAAACATAAAAGCCCTCCATTTTTATCAAAATGTGAAAGAAAAACAGTAATTACATGGCAATAGATTGTTTTTCTTGCCTTATGCATGCAGTTCTATAGTGAAGTCACTCTTGATGATGGTATTTCCAAAAGGAGTCAAGTGAAAATTTTTTAAAATTGTGTATAACGCTTGTCCTATTTTGAGCATGATGTGTTATGTGTTACAGACTCCTGCTGTCTTCCTCCCTGAAGAACATTTCATGTAGTGCAGATTAACCTTTGTCTATACAACTTGAAGTAGTTAAATAAATCAAATAATGTTAATGTTAATAATAAAAATGTAATCCTGGGAGGTTTACAAGGCTTAATCTAATTAACTGTCAATTGTTCAGATCATCCAAGAGGGAAAAAAGGAAAGTAATGAAAATGTGTATTTGACATAGGAAATGCTTCAGGATTTGTTTTTCAACAAAATTCTCCTTGCAGTTAGGTTTCTTCCCCCGACATTTATACTATATACCAGGTACTAGGAACGGCCAGCCGGAGCACTTAACCCAGCCAAAGACTGGCCATAGAATCTGCCACATGGGTCATACCTGTCTGCAATTAAAGGATGATTTGGCTGTCTGTATCACTTTAGTGAGAATCTTGGGAAGGGCGGGACACAGTGGTTCATGTCTATAATCCCAGCATTTTGGGAGGTTGAGGTGGGTGGATTACTTGAGGTAAGGAGTTCAAGACCAGCCTGGCCAACATGGTGAAACACCTGTAGTTGCAGCTACTTGGGAGGCTGAATCAGGAGAATCACTTGAACCCGGGAGGTGGAGCTTGCAGTGAGCCGAGATCACACCACTGCACTCCAGCCTGAGCGACAGCGCAAAACTCCATCTCAAAAAAAAAAAAAAAAAAAAAAAAAAAAAAGTGCAGGCTCTGAACTCAAATCAGCTTCCAAGTCAGGCTTTACTTCTACACTCACTAGCTGCAAGCTTGGGCTAGTTACCAGTAACCTCTGAAATAATCTACTGCTGCCTGAAAAATGAGGTTTGTGTTTACAGCTATCTCATGGGTCTGCCAGGAGGATAAACTGAGGTGCCACAAGGAGAGTGTCTAGCATCATGTCATAAGCATCTGCGGTAGATTAAATATGTCCCCCAAAGTCCATATGTTACAATCTTTATCACTGATGTGACAGTATAAAGAGATAGGATCTTTAAGAGGTGATTAGGCCATGACAGCTCTGCCCTCATAAATGGATTAATGTGGTTATCTGAGGAGTGGGTTCCTGATAAAAAGGATGAGTTTCTCCTGAATTTCGCTCTCTCTCCTGTGCTCACTTGCCTTTCCACTGTGTTATGATGCAGTGAGCTGAGATCACTGCATCTCAGCTCAGAGGCACAAAGGCTCTCTCCAGCTGCTGGTCCCATGCTCTTGGACTTCCCAGTCTCCAGAACTGTGAGCTAAATAAACTTGTTTTTTTTTTGTTTTTTGTTTTTGAGACGGAGTTTCACTCTTGTTGCCCAGGCTCAAATACAGTGGGACAATCTCGGCTCACTGCGAACTCTGCCTCCCGAGTTCAAGGGATCCTCCTGCTTTAGCCTCCTAAGTAGCTGGGATTACAGGTGCCTGCTACCACGCCTGGCTAATTTTTGTATTTTTGGTAGAGATGGGGTTTCACCATGTTGGCCAGGCTGATCTTGAACTTCTGACTTCAAGTGATCTGTCTGCCTTGGCCTCCCAAAATGTTGGGATTACAGGCATGAGCCACCATGCCCGGCTTACTTGTTTTTTATAAATTACCCACTTTTAGTATTCTGTTATGACAGCAGAAAACAGACTAAGACAGCATCCATACACTCACGTGTCTGTGGGATACCTGTCAGTAGCCAGTTTTTTGAAAACCTTGAGTTGAGCCTCTAGGGCTCTGTCAGTGTTTAGTAGGGTAAGTGTGTTACCATTACATGTGGTTGAATGAGGTTAACTAAGGGAGCAAGAACAAACATTGATATAGGTTATAGTAATGGCAACATACAACTTACAGATAAACAAGAATCTTCCAGGAAGTGCATTCTTGAGTCTAGAAGATTTCCAGAGATGAGAATCTTTTTTAATAACACAGTCATGTGTTACTTAACAATGGGGATATATTCTGAGAAATGTGTCCTTAGGCAATTTTGTCGTTGTGCAAACAGCACAGAGTGTATATGCACAAATCCAGATGGTATAGCCTACAACACACCTAGGTTATATGGTATAGTCCATTGCCCCTAGACTACAAACGTGTACAGCAAGTTACTGTACTGAATACTATAGGCAATTATAACAAAATGTTAAGTATTTGTGTATTTAAATGTATCTAAACATAGAAAAGGTATAGTAAAAAAATATGGTAGATGCGACACGGTGGCTCACACCTGTAATCCTGGCAACTTTGGGAGGCTGGGGTGGGTGGATTACTTGAGGTCAGGATATACCAGCCTGGCCAGGAGGGTGAAACTGCCTCTACTAAAAATGCAAAAATCAGCCAGACATGGTGGTGTGCTTCTGTAGTTCCAGCTACCCGGGAGGCTGAGGCCCAAGAATCGCTTGAACCCGGGAGGTGGAGATTGTAGTGAACCGAGATTGCACAACTGCACTCCAACCTAGGTTACAGAGCGAGACTCTGTCTCAAAAAAAAAAGTTATGGTGAGCTAAGAATAATTTATTATTGAATAAAGAAAATTTTTAAATAAATTTGGTGTAACCTAAGTGTACAATGTTTATATAAAGTCTACATCATTGAACAGTAATGCCCTAGGCCTTAATATTAACTCACCACTAACTCACTGACTCACCTAGAACCTAGTCCTGTAAGTGCCATCCATGGTAAGTGCCCTATAGAGGTGTACCATTATTTTTTTATTTATTTGTTTATTGTTTTTCATTTATTTTTTATACCTTTATTGTTATTATTTATTTATTTATTTATTTTTGAGACCTAATTTCACTCTTACTGCCCAGGCTGGAGTGCAATGGCGTGATCTTGGCTCACTGCAACCTCTGCCTCCTGGTTCAAGCGATTCTCCTGCCTCAGCCCCTCCAGTAGCTGGGATTACAGGCGCCTGCCACCATGCCTGGCTAATTTTTTGTATTTTTAGTAGAGACAGAGTTTCACTATGTTGGCCAGGCTGATCTTGAACTCCTGACCTCATGATCTGCTTGCCTCAGCCTCCCAAAGTGCTGGGATTACCGGCGTGAGCCACTGCACCCGGCCAAAATGTTGCTATTTCAGTTCAGAGTTGAGATGGATTTATTTAACCACACACACACACTTCTGCTATTGATAAGGATTAAAAGTTTTGGTATATTAAGATTATTAAATTTATTAAGATTATGGCCAGATGTGGTGGCTGACACCTGTAATCCCAGCACTTTGGGAGGCTGAGGGGGGCAGATCACCTGAGGCCAGGAGTTTGAGACCAGTCTGGCCAACATGGTGAAACCCTGTCTCTACTAAAAAAAAAAAAAAAAAAAGAAAAAAAAAAAAAGAAAAAAATTAGCAGGGCATGGTGGCAGTCTCCTGCAATCCCAGCTACCCCGGTGGCTTAGGTACAATGATTGCTTGAACCTGGGAAGTGGAGGTTGCAATGAGCCAAAAAGATCGCACCACTGCACTGCAACCTGGGTGACAGAGTGAGATTCTGTCTCCAAAAAAAAAAAAACTTATTAAGATTATTAGTTTATTAAGATTTTTAGTATGAAGATTAAGGTTTAGATATTTAATTCTGCTACTGATGAGGATTAAGATTATTAGGATTAAGATTTTTTAGTATTTAGGGGTTTCTTCTTATTTATTGACACAACAATGAGATTTATTATTAGGTCAAGTTATTGGGTCAGAATTATAAAAATGCTGAGTAATTATTAGTGACATTAAATTTAAAGATTGTCAATGTCTGAGATTATTAAAAAAAAAAAAACTTAGGTATGTACCCCAAATATGTATCTCAAATGTAAGTTGTCCTTAACATTTGCTGTAAGTCTAAAAGTAAATGTTTCAAATCGCATCTTAAGTTTACATATTTTAAGCCTCACTCATGTCTAGTCAATTATTTCATATACCAGTGGAAGCTCGAGGTGTCTTGGCTCTTAAACTACATGGTAAAACATCTGTAAGTTGAAGTATAACTTGGGAACACAGGGAAATACTGATATTGAATTCTAGTCCATCTACTGCACTAAAAACAATTTATAGGCCGGGCATGGTGGCTCACTCCTGTAATCCCAGCACTTTAGGAGGCCGAGGTGGGCTGATCACTTGAGGTCAGGAGTTTGAGGCCAGCCTGGCCAACATGGTGAAACCCTGTCTCTGCTAAAAATACAAAAATTAGCCAGGCGTGGTGATAAGCGCCTGTAATCCCAGCTACTCAGGAGGCTGAGGCAGGAGAATTGCTTGAACTCGAGAGGTAGAGGTTGCAGCGAGCTGAGATTGAGCCACTGTACTCCAGCCTGGGTGACAGAGCAAGACTCTGTCTCCAAAAAAAAAAAAAAAAAAAAAAATTATAAACAGAAAAGGACTATGTCCTACATATGTAATGTAACAGTCACAATCACAAATACACCAAACTGTGTAAACCTATGTAAGAAAACCTCAGTTTATATGCTTTCCTGTTAATTTTAGTTTTACTTATTTGCCTTGTTAGCATTCATTAGCATGATTGAAAAATTATCAAAACCAATCATTCCAAGTAAATCCCATTCATTCACTCAAAATATAAATTGTAATTACTGAAAGAAAAAAAATCCAACTTCTTGGCTTCCTCTTATGATGGTTGTACACACTGAGATATTGGTGTCATTGTTCTTTGTTAGTATAGGGATGTGGCTCAATGCCTGGCTCTCACTTCATCTTGTTCTCTTTGTTCTTGGCTCACAAATCTTCCAAGTTCTCCAGACCTGTTCTGGCCATAGGCATTTTCACTTGAATTTGGACTGGTCCCTGGGCTGGCTCTTTCTCTTTGCTCAGATCTTAGCTCCTCAGTGAGGCTGTCCCAGACCACACTGTCCTGTTGCCAGGCCAACCCTCATAGAGCACACTGTTTTGTGAACCATGGGCTCTCCTGCACGGGCATAGGGCTGGGCATGGAGGCAATACAGAGGGTAGGTATCTAAGAGCTCTGAAGGCCTGGCTGGTGAATACCATCCCCTCTAAAAGGAACCCCACAGGTTACACCTAGGACTTCTTGTGCTAGAAACAAGGAAGTTTTTAAACCTACCTAAGGTCATAGCCAAAGGATGTAGGAGTGGCCTGGGAAAGAACAATGTTTATAATCGATTGAAACACATAAAACCTTCAACAATTCATGAGTCTATAATGATACTTAAAAACAGAATCTCTAGGCCAGGCACTGCGGCTCACGCCAGTAATCCCAGCACTTTAGGAGGTCATGGCAGGCAGATGGCTTGAGCCCAGCAGTTCGAGACCAGCCTGGGCAACATGACGAAACCCCGTCTCTACTAAAAATACAAAAATTAGCTGGGTATGGTGGCATGTGCCTGTAATCCCAGCTACTCAAGAGGCTGAGGTGGGAGGATGGCTTGAGCCCCGGAGGTAGAGGTTGCAGTGAGTCTAGATTGTGCCACTGCGCTCCAGCCTGGGCAATAGAGTGAGACCCTGTCTCAAAAAGAGAAAAAAAGAAAAAAAAGAAAGAAAGAAAAAAGGAAACTCTGCAAAAAGCCTAAAAAGGGAGAAAATAAGCATTTCTGTTGTTCATGAGGAATTGAATTTAGGGTAACTAAATAGCCCCAGTTGTTAAGAAGAAGCTATACCTTATATATCATTGCCAGCAACAAATATAAAAATGATAGAATTTGAAAAGCATGATTTTGTGATCCTTTGAGCAGGGATAATCAGTTGGAAGTAAATCACTGGTTGGGTAGCTTATGGGGTGCTGGACATCGTATGGAGCCAAATTCACAGTGTGCAGATGACATATTGCCACAGGGGAAACAGGAAAACAGCATCATAAAGATGTCACGGCTGAGGCAGGAGAATCACTTGAGGTCAGGAGTTGGAGATCAGCCTGGGCAACATGGCAATACCCCTGCCTTTGAAAAAAGAAATAGCCAGGCACAGTGGTGCATGCCTGTAGTCCCAGCTAACTGGGAGGCTGGGATGGGAGGACTGCTTAAGCCCAGGAGTCCAAGATTACAATGAGCTATGATCGTGCTACTATAGTCCAGCCTGGATGATGGGGTGAGACCATGTCTGTGGGGGAAGGAAAGACATCAGGCCAATACTAATCCAAATCAACTATTTACTATACATGGGTCCACCAGATATCATGAACTTCTGATGTGGGGTAATATAAAGTACATAGTGTCATTTCTGGTTTTGTCTCTATATATTTTGATTTCTTTTTTTTGGTAAGAGCTCTGAAGTCAGACTTCCTGGTTCTGATCTTAATTCCCCTATTTCTAGATTGGGATCTTGAGCAGTTTATGCAAACTCTCAGAGCCTCTTAGGGTTTTGTGAGGATCTAACGAGAATACTTGTGCAATTGTTGGAATGGGGCTGGGTACTTAAAACACTCAATAGTCAATACGTTAGCTATTATCACTGTAAGTGCCCTATTCTTCCTTTTCTTATTTTATTTTATTTTAGAAAGGTTCTTGCTCTGTCACGCAGGCTGGATTGCAGTGGTGCAATCATGGCTCACTGCAGCCTTGACCTCCCTGGTCTCAGGTGATCCTTCCACCTCAGCCTCCCAAGTAGCTGGGACTACAGGTGCACCCCACCACACCCAGCTAATTAAAAAAAAATTGCAGAGATGGGGTTTCACCATATTGTCTAAGCTGGTCTCAAACTCCTGGGCTCAAGCAATCTGCCCGCCTCGGCCTCCCAAAGTGCTAGGATTATAGGTGGGAGCCACCTCACCCAGCACCTATTATTTCTTGAATAAATGCATACTATTGTCGTAATAGCCATAGATAGCTATATAGCTGTCCTCCCCCTTCCACCCAGTTCAGCCTATGGGATTCTAGACTTTCAGCATGGGATAATTTGAGAACCATCAAGGCATCAGGACCCAAGTTTCAGGCTCTCCTCCCATCATTAACCCATCCTGAAGGCCTGAGGAAGTCAGTTAAGGGCTCTGAACCTGGGCTTCCTCATGAACCTGGAAGAAAAGTGGGCAGGGCCTCCAATCTGTGGCCTATGGGGAGAAAGGTGATACACACTTGGGCAGGAAGGTATTGTTCAGTGTGACTATCTGCTAAATCCCTGGGGCACCATCCAGCTAAGATAAAATGTGATGGTTCCCACTCTCAGTAGACAATACACCAATCCTATTTTTCTTAAATTTACAGAAATGAGGTTAGGTGAGGTGGCTCAAGCCTGTAATCCCAGCACTTTGGGAGGCCAAGGCGGGCGGATCACAAGGTCAGAAGTTCGAGACCAGCCAGGTCAATATGGTGAAACCCCGTCTCTACTAAAAATACAAAAAATTAGCTGAGCCTAGTGGTGTGCACCTGTAATCCCAGCTACTCGGGAGGCTGAGGCAGGAGAATTGCTTGAACCCGGGAAGTGGAGGTTGCAGTGAGCCGAGACTGCGCCACTGCACTCCAGCCTGGGCAACAGAGTGAGACTGTTACAAAAATAAATAAAATAAAATAAAATAAAATAAATTTACCAGAGTGAAACTGAGACCCACCCTGATTCTGTTTCCCGGAATTAGTGAACAAATATTTGTTTACTGAATCCTATAAAGAATAAATATAATTTTTTCATTTTTTATTATCATAATTCTTCCAGAATAGATTCCATAGCACATATCCCCTTGTAAAACACTATAGAGGATTCATTTATGCCATTGGTTGCCTGTCTCCCCTTCTAGACTGTCAGCTTCATGAAGGCCGGGAACTTTGTTTTGTTCCTTAACACTGCTCAAACATGTATAGCAGTCCTGGTACATGGCAGGGGTTGATAGATGTCAGTTTAATTGTTCAAAAATCAAGCTTGGGTTTTGATTTGTTCACTGAATGCAGATTTACTCTAAGCTTGATTTCACAATCTTGATCCACAAGAAGTAAAAATATGGGGTTTAGGTGCACAGCCTGTGAAATGAATACCATTTTTCTCCTTCCAAGACTGTTTTGAGACAGGGAAGTGTCACAGCTGTCAAAAGCCTGGGTGAGAGGACTGATGTAATAATGTGTGATGTGTCACTTGGCACAGCAAGGTCAGGGGTTTCCCCATAATTCTTCTGCTTGTGTTAATTACAGGAAGTAAGGCGGAATCTGGATTCCCAGGCATGCCTCTCTTGTTGGTCTAAATGGGCATGGCTGATCACAAAGGAGCCGACCAAGGCTGAGAGCCTCAATCCTTGGGAGTGGACTGGGGAAGAGGGCAGGAAGTGGAGACTATGTTTAGCACAGTCTCGGCGAGAGATAGGCAGCACCGCCTCCTCAAAAGGCTTGTCCCACTCGGTGGGAGTCACATTCAGTGAACAGCAATGTGACACCTACTCTGTCAGGGCCTAGAATAGCCCATGAGACTCAGAAGTCGAACACCGAGCTGTGGGTCACACAGCTAGAAACTATGGCAGTGAGATAACCCAATCTAGGGCTTTCTGCCTTGAAGATGTGGACTTTTCCCACTGCTGTCTGCCTTTGGCATCTTCAGCTCCCAAACAAATATGTACAGAGAGCTTATTATGAGCCAAGCACCATTCTAGGCGCCTGGAAGTCATAAGTGAACAAAGCAAAGATTTCTGACCTGATGGATGGGATGCAGAATGCGAGAGAAAGAGCCGAAGGTCATGTCGGGAGTTTTGTCCTGAACTCCAGGATGGAACTGCCGTCATGTGAGATGGGGAATCTATGGATGGGGCAACTTTAGGAGCAGAGGGGAAGTCCTGCTCTTTAAATATTTGTAGAAGCACGCTTTGCCTTTTCTGCCCACCTTATTTTCTTCCACACAGTCCTGCCTCAGCATTAACACCTGTTCTCCAGACAGAACCCTATTAGCCCTTACATCTTTATCTCTATCCCTGGTTCAAGGAATGGGATTTCAAACGAATAAGACATACTATTCTTTTTTTCAAGGCTAGTCATAGATATTTTCAAAGATGTTTTACCAACGTTAATTCTCATCACCAGTATGTGACCTTACTGAACTTGTTTTAATTTAATTCGATTTTATTTTTTGAGACAGGCTGGTCTTGAACTCCTGGCCTGGAATTATCCACCCACCTTGGCCTCCCAAAGTGCTGGGATAACAGGTGTGAGCCACCATGCCCAGCCAGACATACTATTTGATAGCGCAATTGGTGACTAGAGTCAATAGTAACTTAATAGTACAATTTGAAATAGCTGAAAGAGTGTAATTGGATTGTTTGTAACTCAAAGGATAAACGCTTGAAGGGATGGATGCCCCATTCTCCATGATGTGATTATTATGCATTGCACGCCTGTATCAAAACATCCTATGGCCGGGCAAAGCCGCTCACAGCGGATTCCCAGGCATGCCTCTCTTGTTGGTCTAAACGGGCATGGCTGATCACAAAGGAGCCGACCAAGGCTGAGAGCCTCAATCCTTGGGAGTGGACTGGGGAAGTGGGCAGGCAGTGGAGACTATGCTTAGCACAGTCTCGGCAAGAGATGGGGTGAGCCCCAGGCAGCACCGCCTCCTCCAAAGAGTTGTCCCACTCGGTGGGAGTCACATTCAGTTAACAGTGATGTGACACATACTCTGTAGGTGTAGTCCCAACACTTCGGGAGGCCGAGGTGTGCGGATCCCTTGAGCTCAGGAGTTTGAGACCAGCCTGGCCAACATGGTGGAACCCTGTCTCTACTAAAAATACAAAAATCAGCTGGTATGGTGGTGGGTGCCTATAATCCCAGCTACTAGGGAGGCTGAGGCAGGAGAATCACTTGAACCTGGGAGGTGGAGGTTGCAGTGAGCTGAGATTGTACCACTGCACTCCAACCTGAGCGACAGAGAGAGATACTGTTTCAAAAAAAAAAAAAAAAATGTACTCCATAAATATATACACCTTATATGTGCCTACAAAAATTAAAAGCTATTATTTTTTGAGATGGAATTTCACTGTTGAAGGAAGGCTGGGGCAGTGGCCAAAGGGCACTTGATAGAGTTGTTTATCTGTGTGCACTGTTTTGCTTCCCCTCTTTTTTTTTTTTTTTTTTTTTTTTTGAGACAGTATATTGCTCTGTTGCCCAGGCTGAAGTGCAGTGGCACAATCTCGGCTCACTGCAACCTCCAACTCCCTGGTTCAAGGGATTCTTCTGCCTCAGCCTCCTGAGTAGCTGGGATTACAGGCACGTGCAATTTTTGTATTTTTAGTAGAGGTGGGGTTTCACCATGTTGATCAGGCTGGTCTCGATCTCCTGACCTCGAGATCCGCCTTGCTCGGACTCCCAAAGTGCTGGGAATCCAGGCTTGAGCCACCTCGCCAGCCTACTGTAGGCCTGTAATCCCAGCACTTTGGGAGACTGAGGAGGGTGCATCATGAGGTCAGGAGATCGAGACCATCCTGGCCAACATGGTGAAACCCTGTCTCTACTAAAAATACAAAAAAAATTAGCCAGGCACAGTGGCTGGTGCCTGTGGTCCCAGCTACTAGGGAGGCTGAGGCAGGAGAATGGTGTGAACCTGGGAGGTTGGAGCTTGCAGTGAGCCAAGATCATGCCACTGCACTCCAGCCTGGGCAACAGAGGGAGACTCCATCTCAAGAAAAAAAAAAAAAAGGAATTAGTTACAAATTCATCAACAAAAAGATTCAGAGGATTTTGATAACTGCATAGAAATCTGATCAGTCAGATCAAGTACTATCAAGTAAGTTCTGCTAAGGCCCCAGGACTCCCTCAACGTGCCTTGTGTGTGGAGGCACCATGAGAAGAGGAGGAAGCCCTACCATGTGGACCCCTAAGATATTTGCTTGAGTCCACTCACCAGGACACCCCAGAACAAAAGGCACTTTCTTGTGGTTCCAGGAAGAATTAATTATTTATATTCAGGAAGCACAAATTCCAAGAAGCAAGACACAAGGCCATTTTTATCCCCTTTCATACAATAGAAACGTTTTTTTTGAGATGGAGTCTTGCTCTGTCACCCAGGCTGGAGTACAATGGTGTGATCTTGGCTCACTGCAACCTCCGCCTCCCGCATTCAAGCGATTCTCGTGCCTCAGTCTCCTGAGTAGCTGGGATTATAGGCGTGTGCCACCACACTCAGCTAATTTTTATATTTTTAGTAGAGACGGGTTTTTACCATGTTGGCCAGGCTGGTCTTGAACTCCTGAGCTCAGGTGATTCTCCCACCTTGGTCTCCCAAAGTGCTGGATTACAGGCGAGAGTCATCACACCTGGCCCCAAAATTTTGTTTTTTAAAAAAGGTTTCTTTGCTGCCCTTATCATCTATTTACATGTGCCATGGATTAGCCATATTGTGAATGTGGATTATTTAAATGTATGCATATCTTTAAAGTTGAGCAACAGTTACTTTCTCCTTTAATTAGTTTATAAACCACATGCTTTCTGCTATCTTTGCTGAGAGAAAATACTTTATTTGTATATGGCCTCTAAGTGAGGTGACTTTTTCCCTCCCCAAGATGATTAATTTCTGATTTCACTTGCATAGGAAAACAAATAGCTCAGATTCTAGTTGTTAAAGGAAAACATTTCAAGAGTCCACACAGATGAAGTAATAATTCTCTTTGTAATTCACATCTCTATCCAAACCTTGGTTTTTCTTCTCTACTCCCCTCCTGGATTTCCTCAACCCGTTATCCAAAGTACAAGACAGTCCCTGACACACTATGGCTCCATTTAACAATTTTTCAGCTTTATGAAGGTGTGAAAGTCATACACATTCAGTAGAAACCATACTGTGAGTATCCATACAATCATTGTGTTTTTCATTTTTAGTACGGTATTCAATAAATGACATGAAATATTCAACACTTAGTTAGAAAGTAGGCTTTGTGTTAGATGATTTTGCCCAACTATTGGCTAGGCATGGTGCACACCTGTAGTCCTAGCTACTCAGGAGGCTGAAGCAAGAGGATAACTTGAGCCCAGGAGTTCAAGGCTGCAGTGAGTTACAATTGCGTCACTGCACTGCAGCCTGGGAGACAGAGAGAGATCCTGTCTCTATGGAAATATATATATCATTTTGCCCAACTGTAGGGTAATATAAGTGTTCTGACCATGTTTCAGGTAGGCTAGACTAAGCTATGATGTTTGGTAGGTTAGGTGTCTTAAGCAAATTTTCTTTCTTAAATTTTTTTTTTTTTTGGTAGAGATGGGATCTCACTGTGTTGCTCAGGCTGGTCTAAAATAGCTGGCTCCAAGTGATCCTCCTGCCTTAGCCTCCCAAAATGCCAGGATTACAGGTGGCCTCCTTGCCCAGTTGTGCATTTTCAACATATAGTGTTTTCAACTGACAATGAGTTTATCAGTATATATCTACGTTCTAGTCTGAAACCTGATTTTCGCTTTTAAAGGGGCTTTAACTGTCTAAAATTAGTGACTGGTTATTTATAATGGGCAGAAGCAGTTACAGTGCAGGGTGCTATGAATAATGACTGCAGATCTATCTATTAGGTTGGTGCAAAAAGTATTGCCATTACTTTCAACGGCAAAAACCTCAGTTACTTTTGCACCAACCTATAATCGGACACTTGCTAAATCCACTTCATCAGGATTCACTTGCAGAGTCACCTGCTGGACCCTGATGTCTCCATGGAGCCACCACCCATTAAAGTCACCGGCGACTTCTCGCCAATCCATGAGCCTTCGGCAGTCCTTATTCTGGTCCTGAGTCTTGACCCTGCCTTGGTTGCAGTGACCCCACACTTACCCACCCTTTCCTGCCACTCCTCCTCTCTCTGGCCACTCCCTCTGAGTTGCCCTCATGGTTCCCTTTCCTCTGCCCACCTGTGAAGTATTAGTGTCCCTGAGGGTGTCCTCTTGCTCTAACAGGGGTTTGTGACTTAGAGTTTCTCACATAAGGTCCATGAATGGAATCCCCTAAAATGATGCAAACATTCCACATTCCTGTCCATGTTTTCTGAAGACAGGGTCCTGAGTTTTCATGATCATTAAGTATCCACGACCCCGTAAGAACCAGTGGAGAGAAGGTAGGAGATGAGGAAAGGATGCAGATGCTCTACAGCTGTATTTGGAAACTGCCCATTGGACATCTCCAGCTGGATATCACACAGGCACCTCTGATTCAATGTGGCTACAATGAAAACAAACTCCTCAAGCAGTTTCCCATCCCTGTGTTTCTTCTGTATGTGGCATCGTCATTCACTCTGCTTCCCAAGTCAGAACCCTGGGGAGAGTCTCACTTGTTAATTTACCCTCATCTCTTATACCCAACCGATCACCAGTTTGTACCTCTTCATCCCTGGCTTCCTCTCCATCCCTTTAGAGCCTGCCCAGTTCAGGCACTCACCTCCTCTCACCTTAACCATTGCCATAGTTTCCTTGCCAACTTCTTGCCTATTGTTCTTATACTTCCATTTCTTCTTCCCATGACTGCTCAAAAGGTATGTCACACATGATGGACATTTGATCACGCCACTCCCCTGCTCAACATTGCTTAATGGCTCCCTATTGCTCACAGAAGAAAAACCCACCTCATTACTTCATTCTTCAACATGATTTGGTCAGTGTACAGAACTCCCTGTGGCCTCTGGATAATGCGAGGGTGTGCACATGCTGTTTCTCTGCATGGGACATTGCCTCCACGACTCCTTCCTCCTCCTTCATTCTCCACATGCAGGCCACCGGGCAAATCCCCTCATCCCTCTAAGGCTGCCTCCTCTTCGTGGTCTTCCTGGTTGCCCCAGGTGACAGAGGCCAGGTTGTTGGAATCTGCCTACTTACTGGGAGCACCCACCCAGAGACACACCTCCAACCTTCACACCCCCATTTATGCTGTGTTTTCTTTTTTTTTTTTTTTTTTTTTTCTTGAGATGGAGTCTTGCTCTGTTGCCCAGGCTGGAGTGCAGTGGTGCGATCTTGGCTCACTGCAACCTCAGCCACCCTAGTTCAAGCGATTCTCCTGCCTCAGCCTCCCAAGTAGCTGGGATTACAGGCACGGGCCACCATGCCTGGCTAATTTTTGTATTCTTAGTAGAGATGGGGTTTCACTGTGTTAGCCAGGCTGGTCTCAAACTCTTGACCTCGTGATCCATCCGCCTCGGCCTCCCAAAGTGCTGGGATTACAGGCATAAGCCACCTCACCCAGCCCTATGCTGCATTTTCATTTTATGCTGGAGTGAGGCTTGAAACCCGAAATGGCTTATGCAAGGCAGTATTGATGTATAGAGAACCAAAAACTAGATTAACAGAAGGAACAAAAGGCAGGTCTAGATGCAGAGGTCTGAGCATCCAAATCTTTCCAAGCTAAAGGGGAATGAGGCAGAGGTACAGAGAATCCTAAAACTCACATGGGGGCTCACTCCATTTCATCCCCTCATCGATTCCACTATCACATGCTGAGATATAGTTGTGGCTTTGAGGATTAAACCAGATAGCAAGGTGGAATTGTTCCTAGATCTAAATGCACTTCACAGCAATTATCTACTTTCTGTTGTGTTGAACCCCGATTAGCCTCGGTAGGGAAGGCACCAGGTTCAGAGGCCAGAGGAGACTCAGAGCCAGCGAATGAGGCATGGGGTTCTATTAGGGGCTTCCATAAAAGGGAGACAGTCCAGTGGCCATGGGCTGCACAGCCTTACATACAGTCCAGTGGAAGCAGCTGGACAAGAGAGCCACAACTGCTTGCAAACAGCATGCAGTTCATACAGTATTTTCACTTAACACCCTCCTCCTAACGACCCCCAGCTGGCAGCCTTCATGTAACCCAAAACTCAGGACCTCAGTCTCCTGTATGACCTGTGTTCCACGGGGTGGGCTGAAGGCTCAGTGGTTCCTCAGAGGCAAGGAATGAATCTTCAGGTGATTCCCTAGCTCAGAACACACTCGGGTGCATCTGCCATACAGGGTCATTCTAAGGGTATGTCTAAGCTATTGCTATCACGTGCATTTACCATAGACTTAATTTCCTCTGATGGTCTATGAAATTCTTGAAAGCAAATACTCTTCAAATTTTTCTCCTCAGGGCCTAGCACTATGCAGAAAACTATACAAGTCCACCCTCACGATGAGGGAGAACAACTTTTGTTGTTAAGAATAAGTTTTTCGAATGATTCAGCGAAATACTGAACTAGAAAGAAGACATTTTCTAATAATTATTTTTGTTGTTATTTTTGAGACAGAGTCTCACTCTCACCCAGGTTGGAGTGCAGTGGCGCGATCTCAGCTCACTGCAACCTCTGCCTTCCAGGCTCAAGTGATCCTCCCACCTCAGCCTCCCAAGTAGCTGGGACCACAAGTGAGCACCACCACGCCTGGCTAAGTTTTTGTATTTTTGGTAGAGATGGAGTTTTGCCACATTGGCCAGCTGGTCTCGAACTCCTGACTTCAAGTGATCTGCCTGCCTCAGCCTCCGAAAGTGCTGGAATGACAGCATCTTCTGTTTCCAGGTCAGCATCTCTAGCCCCGTCCTCTCGTCCTTGCTCTGTTTTGATCTCTGGTTGCCACCTAGGCATTGTTGCTCCAAACCTTCCTCTCCTGTTATGGAGCACATTGGGCCATGAGCCCTCTAATACCTCTCCCAAATCTAGGATTTGGTTTAGGGCAACCGCACCTGACAAACCGATGATCTTAGAAAAATGCACGACTTGTACCATCTAAGATTTCACTTCTAGAAATCTGTCTTATAGAAATACACAAATCCTAAACACACAGCTACAAAGGTGTTCATTATAGTATTAATAAAAGAAAAACATTAGAATAGCTTATAGAGAAAGTGTTGAATTATGGTATATTCACACCATGAGGGAATAAGTAACAGAATAAGGCACATCTGTAAGAATTGACCCAAAAGTATTTTGGAAAGTATTGAGGCAATAAAAGGTACAGACCAGTATTTATACTATTATCCCATTTGTGGGCATATTAGGGAGAAAGCATGCATACATATAAATCAAAGTTTAAAGAAGGATTACCAAATTTAAACATCTTTGGGACTAAACTGAAAGCTACAAGACAGGTATGAGCCTGAGAAAAGATAAAGTATTAAATATCAAGAAAGTTTTACGACTAGGCTGTGTGGTGACTCACGGCTGTAATCCCAGTACTTTGGGAGGCTGAGGCTGGCAGGTTGCTTTGAGTCCAGGAGTTCGAGACCAGCCTGGGCAATGTGGTGAAGCCCTGTTTCTACAAAAAATATGAAAATGAGCTGGGCATGGTGGCACGTGCCTGTATTCCCAGCTATTTGGGAGCTGAAGCCGGAGAATTGCTTGAGCCAGGAGAGTGGAGGTTTGCAATGAGCTGAGATGGTGCCACTGCACTCCAGCCTGGACAACAAGAGTGGAACTCTGTCTCAAAAAAAAGAAAAAAAAAAATCTTAGGACTAATCTTGTTAAATCTCTGTGGGTGTGGAGGAGACCCTGATGTGGGAAGGAACCTTGAACCTATAAGGCTTTGTGGCCAGACAGACCGGCAGAAAATAAAGTAAAAGTGCCAGGGGTGTCCCTTAGGGCATTTGCATTCTAGGAGCCATGGGAAGCCACTGGGAGGTTTTGAACAGGGGAGGACGGATATGGTCAAGGGTCAGATTGGTTGGGATGCCAGTTAGAAGGATCTTTGCAGGAGTCCAGACCAGCGATTTTAATAACTAGGCCAGGGGCTATGGCAACATGGAAAGGAAGATAGGGACAGATGGAGAGACAGAGCCACTGAAGATAACCTGGCTATCACTTACTGAGATAAGCAACCATACAGATTGGCTGTTGGGTGTCCATAGGGAGCCCTGGAGATGTTTTAGGTTCTCATGGGGTCATTCAAGCATTGAGAAGATAATTGGAATTAGAAGCCAAGCGGGAGATAAAAATGTGAGTTGGCAGGAAGCTAGATATGTAGAGTCAATAAGAGAAAAACGTCCAGGATTAATAAGAGCTCCAACATTTCATTACAAGGATTTAATGAGATAAGACATTTAAAATACCGACACAGGCTGGGTGCGGTGGCTCACAATTGTAATCCCAGCACTTTGGGAGGCTGAGGCAGGAGGATTGCTTGAACCCAGGAGTTTGAGACCAGTCTGGGCAACATAGTGAGACCTTGTGTCTACTAAAAATAAAAAATTAGCCAGGCATGGTGGTGCGCACCTGTAGTCTCGCTAATCAGGAGGCTGAGGTGGGAGGATCGCTTAAGCCCAGGAGGTCAGGGCTGCAGTGAGCTGTGATGGCCTCACTGCACTCCAGCTTTGGTGACAGAGCAAGACCTTGTCTCAAAATAAATAATAATAATAAAAAACCAACACAGTGCCTGGAATATAGTAGGTACTTCATAAATGCTAGTTTTCTTCCCCTCAAGAAACACTTGCTAAATGAGCTGATTGTCAACAATTAATCCCAAACCAGAACGATTTTTAGGGTTAAACATGCAGGCCGGGTGCGGTGGCTCAGGCCTGTAATCCCAGCACTTTGGGAGGCCGAGGCGGGCGGATCACGAGGTCAGGAGATAGAGACCAGCCTGGCCAACATGGTGAAACCCCGTCTCTACTAAAATACAAAAAATTAGCTGGGTGTGGTGGTGGGCGCCTGTAGTCCCAGCTACTCAGGAGGCTGAGGCAAGAGAATCGCTTGAACCCGGGAGGCGGAGGTTGCAGTGAACCGAGATCACACCACTGCACCCCGGCCTGGTGACAGAGCCAGACTCCGTCTCAAAAAAAGGTTAAACATGCAAATAGGGTTACAGGCTATTTCAGAATATGAGCCGTCATATGCTTATTGAGTTACGCAAAGAAGACAGGAAACAAGATTGCCAACTTAAAATGCCTTTCCTGTTTTCGGAAAAAGAACTGCGGTTCTCTGTACCTACCGTTAAGCCATAGATGATCTCCGTGCTCCCTCGTGCCCCCGCTCTGATTTGTCAGTGAAAGGCTCCCGGGATGACAGATTCAGGCCCAGCTCTCCATCCAGAGTGCTCTGTCCCCTGTGAGGATGTTTGTGAGTCCTACCGCCTGGGCGTGATAAACCCATCTTAGAGGATCTGCCTATCCTACCCTGATCTGTCCCACCCTAGGGTAGAGTCCCCCCAAAAGAGGCAATACGAACTTCTGAGTTTTCAGCTATGGAAAAAAGTAAGAAGAAGCTGCACAATGGCTGACATCTGTAGTCCCAGCTACTCAGAAAGCTGAGGCGGGAGGATCGTTTGAGCCGGGAATTTGAGGTTGCAGTGAGCAATTGTGCCATTGCACTGCAGCCTGGGTGACAGAGCAAGAGTCTGTCTCTAAAAAATAATAAATAAATAAATACAATTAATTTCTAGTAACAACTAAGGGAAAGGGTTTGGAGGTTTGCTGAGTAGATGCATCTTAGCGATTCCAGTACTTTGTGTCCCTTATTTTAATTAAAAGAACCAAATTGACTTTTCCCGGGACAACTTGACTTATTAGTGTTTTTTGTGTTACTAAAGCTTGTCGACTAGAGAATTTCAGATGCTGTTCTGAAGGTGAGTGAAAGTGGAGTGCAGTAACTTGGATCTAGAGTTTGAGCTTTAACAATTGGGAGGCTGATATGAGGCAGAGACTGGGAAAGGGACAAGTTTGGGGGAGAGCCCCAGGGCTGCATCTGTTAATATTGAGATGCTACTGGACACCCAAGTGGAGATGCCAAGGAGGCTGGAGCTAGAATAAAGTCAGAGCTAAAGATAGAAATTTAGGACTTGGCTGGGCGCAGTGGCTCACACCAGTAATCCCAGCACTTTGGGAAGTTGAGGCAGGCAGATTGCCTGAGGTCAAGGGTTCAAGACCAGCCTGGCCAACATGGTGAAACCCTGTCTCTGCTAAAAATACAAAAATTAGCCGAGTGTGGTGGTGCCTACCTGTAGTCCCAGCTACTTGGGAGGCTGAGGCAGGAGAATTGCTTGAACTCGGGAGGTGGAGTTGCAGTGAGCCGAGATTGGGCCACTGCCCTTATAGCCTGGGTGACAGAGTGAGACTCTGTATTTAAAAAAAAAAAAAAAATTAAAATAAATAAATAAATAAATAAATTTAGGACTGATTGTCATTTAAATCAAAGGTGATGAACTTTTTAAATACCATGGACCCTTTTGGCAGTCTGGTGAAGCCTACAGCCCCCTTCTCAGAATGATGCTTTTAAATGCATAAAATAAAATACGTAAGATTGCAAAGGAAAACTATATTAAAATATAGGTAGGTATTAAAAAATTGTGATAAAGTAATATAATAACTCTTGTATTAATACATTAAATAACAGATTTATATATCTAATAACTAACATAATTGCAAGTAGTAAAAAAGATAAAAATATTTTTCGATGTCTGGAAGAACTGTAATATAATATGAACACGTTCGTGCTTGGTGACAGAGCCCCAGATATGGCAGTACCACTGCTTTATTTATGAATGAAAGAAATATTAACTTTCAGATATAGATTAGTGAAGATAGAATATTTTTTCCCATTCAACTTCAGGGATGCCTTAAATGATATTTAAAGCTATGGAACACGATGAAATCTACTAGTATGTAGATAAAGAAGAACAAGCGTTCCTAGGACTAATCTGGGATGTTCTTTTTTTTTTTTTTTTTTTGAGACGGAGTCTCGCTCTGTCGCCCAGGTTGGAGTGCAGTGGCCGGATCTCAGCTCACTGCAAGCTCCACCTCCCAGGTTTACGCCATTCTCCTGCCTCAGCCTCCTGAGTAGCTGGGACTACAGGCGCCCGCCACCTCGCCCGGCTAGTTTTTTTGTATTTTTAGTAGAGACGGGGTTTCACCGTGTTAGCCAGGATGGTCTCGATCTCCTGACCTTGTGATCCGCCCGTCTCGGCCTCCCAAAGTGCTGGGATTACAGGCTTGAGCCACCGCGCCCGGCCTGGGATGTTCTTATATTAGGAGATTGAACGAAGGTAGAGGAGCTTAAAAGAGACCGAGAAGGCACAGGCAGTGAGGTAGGAGAGGAACCAAGAGGGGAGAAGTTGGTAAGTCAAGACAAGAAAATGTCTATGGGAAGGACTCAAGGATCTGTATTCTTCATAACCTTCAAGGATTTATTGTGTGCACGGATGATTTAGATTCCTCTTTACTGGACTATTCCCATTGTTCATTCAGCTACTATTTTTCAACCAAAACAATATAGCAAGCAAGGTGTTCTAGGGCTGGGAATACAGAAATAATGATCACTTCCTCTGTGCCAGGCACTCAGTATTCAAGAATTGAATCCTGTCACATCCATATTATTGTTACTTTCACCAGTAGGTGGGATTAGGGCATTTATCAGAATCATCTAAGCATTTTGCTAACAAAAGAAAAGAAAAAAGATGGCCGTGGCCCACCCCAGACATTCTGAGTCAGAATGGGAAGTTGGGATACCCATGTCCCACCCACTGTGTTTCTAATAAATTGCACAGGTGATTTACATTTGTTTATTTGTTTATTTTTGTAGAGATGGGGTCTCACTATGTTGCCCAGGCTGGTCTTGAACCCTTGGGCTCAAATTATCCTCCTGCTTTGGCTTCTCAAAGCAATGGGATTATAGGCGTAAGCCACCAAGACTGGCCTGATTTCCATACTGACCAAAGTTTGTCTTTGATTTTTAAAATTATCTCTTTTTGTAGATTTAAAAAAATTTATCTTTAATTTTTGTGGGTACATAGTAGGTGTACATATTTATGGGGTACATGAGATTGTTTTGATACAGGCATGCAATATGTAATAATCACATCATGGAGAATAGGCTATTCATCCCCTCAAGGATTTATCCTTTGTGTTACAAAAAAATCCAATTACACTCTTTTTTTTTGAGATGGAGTCTCACTCTGTTACCAAGGCTGGAGTGCAATGGTGCGATCTCGGCTCACTTCAACCTCTGCCTGCCGGATTCAGGCAATTCTCCTGCCTCAGCCTCCCGAGTGGCTGGGATTATAGGCATGAACCCTTGATGGCCGGCTAATTTTTGTATTTTTTCAGTAGAGATGGGATTTCGCCCCGTTGGCAGGTGATCCGCTCGCCTCGGCCTCCCAAAGTGCTGGGATTACAGGTGTGAGCCACCATGCCTGACCTTTGTTTTGTAGAGACAAGGTCTTGCTATGTTGCCCAGCCTGGTCTTGAACTCTTGGCCTCAAGTGAGCCTCCTGTTTTCACCTCCCAAAGTGTTGGGATTACAGTCGTGAGCAACTGTGCCTGGCCAATTACACTTTTTTAGTTATTTTGAAAGGTACAATTAAGTAATTATTGACTATAGTCAATCTGTTGTGTGATGAAATAGTAGGTTTTATTAATTCTTTCTGTTTTTTTTTTTTGTACCCATTAACCATCTGTACCTCCCCTGCAGATCCCCACTACCCTCCCCAGCCTCTGGTCACCATACTCTACTCTCCATGTCCATGAATTCAATTGTTTCAATTTTCAGATTCCACAAATAAGTGATAACATACGATGTTTGTCTTTCTGTGCCTAGCTTATTTCACTTAATGTAATGCTCTCCAGTTCCATCTTTGCTGTTGCAAATGACTGAATCTCATTGTTTTTTAAGACTGAATAGTACTCCATTGTGTATAATTACCACATTTTCTTTATCCATTCATCTGTTGATGGACACTTACGTTGCTTCCAAATCTTAGCTATTGTGAACGGTGCTGCAGCAAACATGGGAGTGCCGGTATCTCTTCGATACACTGACTTCCTTTCTTTTGGGTATATGCCCAGCAGTGGGATTGGGGGATCATATGGTAGCTCTATTTTTAGTTTTTTGAGGAACCTCCAAACTATTCTCCAGAGTGACTGTACTAATTTACATTCCTACCAACAGTGTACGATGGTTCCCTTTTCTCTTCATTCTCACCAGCATTTGTTATTGCCTGTCTTTGGATATAGCCCATTATAACTGGGGTGAGATGCTATCTCCCTGTAGTTTTGGTTTGCATTTCTCTGATGATCAATGATGTTGAGAACCTTTTCGTATGCCTGTTTGCCATTTGTATGTCATCTTTTGAGAAATGTCTATTCAAATCTTTTGCCCAGTTTTAAATTGGATTATTAGATTTTTTTCCTATAGAGTTGTTTGAGCTCCTTATATATGCTGATTATAATCCTTTGTCAAATGAGTAGATTGCAAATTATTTTCTACCATTCTATGGGTTGTCTCTTCACTTTGTTGATATTTTTCCTTTGCTGTGAGGAAGTTTTTTTTTTAACTTGATATAACCTCATTTGTACACTTTTGCTTTGGTTGCCTGTGCTTGTAGGGTATTGCTCAAGAAATTTTTGCCCATACCAATGTCCTGGAGATTTACCCCAAAGTTTTCTTGTAGTAGTTTCATAGATTTAAGTCTAATCCATTTTGATTTATTTTTGTATATGGGGAGAGATAGGGTTCTAGTTTAATTCTTCTGCATATGGATATCCAGTTTCTTATTCTTTGTCTCTGTGTATTTTCAGACAAGACTGGGTGTGTTTGAAGGCTGGGCACGGTGGCTCACTCCTATAATCCCAGCACTTTGGGAGGCTGAGGTGGGAAGATCACCTGAGGTCGGGAGTTTGAGATCAGCCTGACCAACATGGAGAAACCCTGTCTTTACTAAAAAAAATAAAATTAACTGGGCATGGTGGCACATGCCTATAATCCCAGCTACTTGGGAGGCTGAGGCGAGAGAATCGCTTGAACCCGGGAGGCAGAGGTTGTGGTGAACCAAGATCACGCCATTGCACTCCAGCCTGGGCAATAAGAGAGAAACTCCATCTCAAAACAAACAAACAATAAAAAGATTGGGCGCATTCAGGGTGGTATGGCTGTAGACTGACTGTATTTTCAAATAGCCTGTCTTCAAGCTCACTAATTCTTTCTTCTGCTTGATCAATTCTGCTATTAAGATTCTGATGCATTCTTCAATATGCCAATCGCATTTTTCAGCTCCAGAATTTCTGCTTGATTATTTTAAATTATTTCAGTCTCTGTGTTAAATTTGTCTCATAGAGTTCTGAATTCCTTCTGTGTTATCTGGAATCTCTCTTAGTTTCCTCCACACAGCTGTTTTGATTTCTCTGTCTGAAAGGTCACATATCTCTGTTTCTCCAGAATTGGTCCATGTTGGCTTACTTAGTTCGTTTGGTGAAGTCTTGTTTTCCTGGATGATGTTGATGCTAGTAGATGTTCTTTGGTGTTTGGGCATGGAAAAGTTAGGTGTTTATTGTAGTCTTCACAGTCTAGGCTTGTTTGTACCTGTCCTTCCCGGGAAGGGTTTCCAGATATTTGACAGGTCTCGAGTGTTGTAATCTAAGCTATCTGCTTTGGGGGATACCAAAGCTCAGCAACACTGTGGTTCTTGCAGACTTGTAGAGGTACTTCCTTGATGGTCTTGGACAAGATCTAGAAGAATTCTTTGAATTACCAGACAGAGACTCTTGTTCTCTTCCCTTACTTCCTCCCAAACAAACAGAATCTCTCTGTTCTGAGCCACCTAAAGCTGGGGGTGGAGTGACACAAGCACTTCTGTGGCCACCACCACTCTGCCTGTGCTGGGTCAGACCTGAAGCCAGCACAGCCCTGGCTCTCACCCAAGACCTGCTGTAACCACTTCCTGGCTACTGCCTATGTTCTCTCAAGGCCCTGGGGCTCTACCATCAACAGGTGATGAGGCCAGTCAGGCCTGTGTCCTTCCCTTCAGGTCAGCAAGCTCCCCTAGGCCTTTGGTGGGTCCAGAGGTGCTGTCTGGGCATCAGGGAGTAGAATTGAAAACCTTAGACGTCTACCTGGTGTTCTATTGCACTGTGGCTGAGCTGGCACTCAAACCATAAGACACAGTTCTTCCCACGTTTCCCTCCCCTTTCCAAAGGCAGAGGAGCTTCACTTCATAGCCACCACCACCACAGGCCACAGGGAGTACTCCACAGGAAGTACTGCCATACTAACGCCAGTGTTCTCTTAAGACCCAAAGTCTCTTAAGTCAGCTGGTGGTGAATGTTGCCTGGCCTGGGACTCAATGCTTCAGGGCAATGGGCTCCCTTCTGGCCCAGGGCAGGTCCAGAGATGTCATCCACGAGCCAGGGCCTGAAATTTGTGACCCCAAGAGCCTGCCTGGTGCTTTGCCCATTTGTGGCTGTGCTGGTATCTGAGGCCAGCAAGTTCCAGAGGCTCACCCTAAGCCCTCGATTGAAGGGGGCCTGCCCCTCCACACCTGTGGTTATTTCTTGCCAGGTGGAGACAAGAGACTGAAAAAAGAAATAAGACACAGAGACAAAGTACAGAGAGAGAACAGTGGGCCCAGGGGACCGGCACACTCAGCATGCGAGGACCTGCACTGGCACTGGTCTCTGAGTTCCCTCAGTATTTATTGATTACTGTTTTTACTATCTCAGCAAGCAGAGTGTGGCAGGAGAACAGAGTGATGGTGGGGAGAAGGTCAGCAGGAAAACATATGAGCAAAGTAATCTGCGTCATAAATAAGTTCAAGGGAAGGTACTGTGCCCGGATGTGCATGTAGGCTAGATTTATGTTTCTTTACCCAAACATCTCAGTGTAGCAAAGGGTAACAGAGCAGTATCGCCACCAGCATATCTTGCCTCCAGCCATAGGACGGTTTTCTCCTATCTCAGAATAGAATGAATGATTGGCTTTACACGGAGACATTCCATCAAGCGGAAAACTAGAGGCCTTTCTCTTATCTCAACCGCAAAGAGGCCTTCCTCTTTTACTAATCCTCGTCAGCACAGACCCTTTACGAGTGTTGGGCTGGGGGACAGTAAGATCTTTCCCTTCCCACGAGGTTATATCTCAGGCCATCTCAGTGGGGGGAAACTTTGGACAATACCCAGGCTTTCTCGGGCAGAGGTCCCTGGGGCTTTCTGCAGTGCATGGTGTCCCTGGTTAATGGAGAATGGAAAATGGCGATGACTTTTACCAAGCATGCTGCCTGCAAACATATTGTTAACAAGGCACATCCTGCACAGCCCTAAATCCATTAAACTTTGATTCAATACAGCACATGTTTCTGTGAGCACAGGGTTGGGGCTAAAGTGACATGTTAACAGCATCTCAAAGCAGAGCAATCCTTCTTAATAGAGATCAAAATGGAGTTTCTTATGCCTTCCTTTTTCTACATAGACACAGTAACAGTCTGATCTCTCTTCCTTTCCCCCACACGTGATATAGTACCTGGGTATCGCTGCTGGTTGTTCAGGCCCCAAAGGCTCTTCATCTAGCAGATGATGCATGCTGGCCGGACTGGGTCCTTCCCTTCAAGGTGGCAGGTTCGCTCCTGACTCAGGGTGTATCTGGAAATGTTGTCTGGGAGCTGGGGCCTGGAATAGGGGCCTGGAATGGGGGCCTCACAACTCTGACCAGTGCCCTGTCTTGCTGTGGTTGAGCTGGTATCCAAGATGCAAGACAAAGTCCTCCCCACTCTTCCTTCTCCTCTCCTCAAGAGGAAGGAAGGAGTGTCTTATGGAGCTAAGGGCTTTGCAGCCTGGAGTTAGGGGAGGGACGCCCCAGCTGGTGTCTCAGTATGTCACATACCCTCCCACCAAGTCTACTGTCTCTGGGCCCAGTTCAGCCCACAACCCATGAAGTTGTGTCAGAAGAACTGCAGGCTGGTCAGGGTTGAGGAGCTGGGGAGAGTGGGTAGAAGATGAAGTCATGCCGGCTGTGGTGGCTCACACCTGTAATCCCAGCACTTTGAGAGGCCAAGGCAGGTGGAACACTTGAGGTCAGGAGTTTGAGACCAGCCTGTCCAACATGATGAAACCCTGTCTCTACTAAAAATACAAAAATTAGCTGGGCGTGGTGGTGGGTGCCTATAATCCCAGCTACTCGGGAAGCTGAGGAAGGAGAATTGCTTGAACCCGGGGGGTGGAGGTTGCAGTGAGCAAAGATCACGCCACTGCACTCCAGCCTGGGCGACAGAGCAAAACTCCATCTTAAAAAAAAAAGAAGATGAAGTCAGATGAAGATGGACTCTGTAGGGCATGGTATGATCAAATTTACTTCTTTTTTTTTGCCTAAGAGTTGTAGTCCTTATGGCCTAGACTGTGGTCCCAGAGCACTGTAGGCCTCAGTGGTGAGGTTTGTGGGAACTCAAGTTCAGACAGCTGGGATAGGCGATTCCCCTCTGGCTAGGGCTGGTTTAAATGCTCCCCCAATAGGTGGGTGTTAGCTGAGTTTGGTTTAGTTTTCCTTTCTGCTCTAACAGAACAGCACTGAGTTCAATGCCTTACAACTGCTGTGTACTCCCTCCCTCCGTGCCCAGAGATGTGCTCTGCACCATGCTACTGCTGGAGTCAAGGGTGGAATGGAGGGGTGGGGGTACTATGAGAGCTCATGTGATTCTTTGGTTCTTTTTTTTTTTTTAAGTTCAGGGTTACACGTGCAGGTTTGTTATATAGGTAAACTTGTGTCACAGCGGTTTGTTGTACAGATTGTTTCATCACCCAAATATTAAGCCTATTATCCATTTGTTATTTTTCCTGGTCCTCTCCTTCCTCCAGCCCTCCACCCTCCGGTAAGCCCTGGTGTCTGTTGTTCCCCTCTTTGTGTCCATATGTTGTCATCATTTAGTTCCCACTTATAAGTGAGAACATGTAGTATTTGGTTTTCTGTTCCTGCAATAGTTTGCTAAGGATAATGACCTCCAGCTCCATCCATGTTCCTGCAAAGGATATGATGTCATTCTTTTTTATGGATGCATAGTATGCTACAGTGTATAGATATTGTATTTTTTAAAATCCAGTCTACTATTCATGGGCATTTAGGTTGAGTACATATCTTTGCTGTTGTTAACAGTGCTGCAATGAACATATGTGTGCATGTGTCTTTATGATAGAAGGTTTATATTCCTTTGGGTATATACCCAGAAATGGGATTGCTGCATCAAACGGTAGTTCTGTTTTTAGATCTTTGAAGAATTGCCACACTGTTTTCCACAATGGCTGAACTAATTACATACACATCAGCAGTGTATAAGCATTCCTTTTTCTCTACAACTTCACCAACACCTGTTACTTTTTGAGTTTTTAATAATAGCCACTCTGATTGGTGTGAGATGGTATCTCATTGTGGTTTTGATTTGCATTTCTCTACTGGTCAGCAACGTTGAGCTTTTTTTTCACATGCTTGTTGGCCACATGTGTGTTTCTTTTGAAAACTCTCTGTCTGTTCATGTCCTTTGCCCAATCTTTAATGGGGTTGTTTTCTTCTAAAAATTAAGTACCTTATAGATGCTGGATAATAGACTTTTGCCAGATGCATAGTTTGCAAAATGTTTCTCCCATTCTGTAGGTTGTCTGTTTACTCTGTTGCTAGTTTATTTTGCTGTAGATCTCATTTATCAATTTTTGCTGTTGTTGCAATTGCTTTGGGCATTTTCATCATGAAATTTTTGCCTGCTCCTGTGTCCAGAACGGTATTGTCTAGGTTGTCTTCCAGGGTTTTTATAGTTCTTAGTTTTACATTTAAGCCTTTAGTTCATCTTGAGTTAATTTTTGTATGTGGTATAAGGAAGAGGTCCAGTTTCAATAGTTTACACATGGCTAGCCAGTTATTCTAGCACCGTTTATTGAATAGGGAGTCATTTCCCCAATGCTTGTTTTTGTTGACTTTGTCGAAAATTAGATGGTTGTAGATGTGTTGCCTTATTTCTGAGCTCTATATTCTGTCCCATTGGTCTATCTGTCTTTGCACAAGTACCATGCTATTTGGTTACTGATGTATAGTTTGTAGTTTGTAGTAGTATAGCTTGAAGTTGGGTAGCGTGATGCCTCCAGCTTTATTCTTTTTGCTTAGAATTGTTTTATTCTTTTTGGTTAGAATTGCCTTGGTTATTTGAGCTCTTTTTTTGGTTCCCTTTGTTTTTTTTTTTTTTTTTTTTGTAAATGAAGTTTTACTCTTGTAGCCCAGGCTGGAGCACAATGGTGTGATCTTGGCTCACTGCAACCTCCGCCTCCTGGGTTCAAGCGATTCTCCTGCCTCAGCCTCCTGAGTAGCTGGGATTACAGGAGCCGGCCACCACTCCCAGCTAATTTTTGTATTTTTAATAGAGATGGGGTTTCACTGTGTTGGCCAGGATGGTCTCAAACTCCTGACCTCAGATAATCACCTGTCTTGGCCTCCCAAAGTGCTGGGATTAAAGTTGTGACCCACAGTGCCCAGCCCATATGAATTTTAAAATAGTGTTTTTCTAGTTCTGTAAAGAATGTCATTGGTCATTCAATAGGAATAGCACTAAATCTATAAATTCAGTGAGCAGTATGGCCATTTTAGCAATATTGATTCTTCCTATGAATAAGCATGGAATGTTTTCCCATTTAAGGAGCTTTTTTTTCTGTGTAGATAGTTATTAAACTGGTGTCCTTGCAGTGAGGGGGATGATTGGTGGAGCCTTTTATTCTGCCATCTTGCTCTTCTTCCTTCATAGATTTTTTGAAAATTAAAATTTATAAAAGAAACTACAAAAATTACTATTAAGAGAGAAAAGAAACAGCAAATATGATAAATGGGTTCACTGTATTACGCTGAAAGTGGTAAGTGCTATGGAAAAGAAGGAAAAAGCTGGGTAGAGGAAGGGGCTTTGAAATGCCAGGGGGCAGGAAAGCTCATATTTCTGAGTATTCATAGGGTGAACTCACTGAGGCTGTGCGATTAGATATCTGTGGTTAAAGTACTGGCAAGAGCTATTAAAAATGCCCTAACGCGGGAGCATGAAGTTGTGTCAGAAGAACTGCAGCCTGGTCACGGTGGAGGAGCTGGGGAGAGGGAGTAGAAGATGAAGTCAGGTGAAGATGGACACTATAGGGCATGGCATGATGAAATTTACTTTTTTTTTTTTGAGACAGAGTCCCACTCCGTTGCCGGGACTAGAGTACGTGGCTGTGATCTCGGGTCACTGCAACCTCCGCCTCTTGGGTTCCAGAGATTCTCCTGCCTCAGCCTTCCAAGTAGCTGGAATTACAGTCGCACTCTATCACGTCTGGCTAATTTTTGTAGTTTTAGTAGAGAAGGGGTTTTGCCATGTTGGCCAGGCTGGTCTCAAATCCCTGACCTCAAGTGATCCGCCTGCCTTGGCCTCCCAAAGTGCTGGGATTACAGGTATGAGCCACTGCTCCCCGCCCCCAAATTTACATTTTAAAAGCAGCACTCAGCTGCTGTACTGAGAGTAAACTAACTGAACCCATGTCTTCTTGGGCCACCTTCTGCTTTGGATTAGTTTAAGCAAAACTAATGAGTTCTAAATACAATCCCTGTCTGGCCTGGTTATAGGTGATGTCAGATCTTTAGTTTCCCGTAGTAGCCCTAATTTATCTTTATTTTTGCCCATGACACTCTCAGTTTTCAACTTAGCATTGCTGGTGGGTTATAGTTAGGGTTTGTCGTTTTCGGAAAACTCTTCATTCTAATTAGTTACGGTACATCTGTTTCTTATGAAAGATGAATTTTATGCATCTTTAAATCTTTGAAAACATAGCCTTGCCTCATGTTGGTTCTCTTCCACCCCTGTAGGCCTGATAAATGTTGTAGAAAAACTGCACTTTGACAGCATAATTAAGGTATAATTTTATTCTATTTTCTTAACCTCTGTCACTCAAAAAAAAATGTGAAATAGAATTTATATGGCTGGAAGAACAAGGTAGCAGTGATTTATTTATGTCAGACTGGAGGAGGATATTGATATTTATTGAAATAAAATGTAAAGATGGTAAATGGTCTAATAATCAGAACCTGGTTAACATCATGGCCTAAGCAGGTAGAGTAGTGACCGGCAGAGCCCTGGAGACTGCTCTTATTTCAAATACGAGGGATACAGTGTCAGAGGGAAGGGATTACATTGGAAAAAGAGAACGCTCACATTTACTTAGAGCAGACTGTTTGCTGAGCTCTCTGGCTGGACCCAGGAGCTAATGCCTTGTCTATGGAATTGTGGCTGAATTCCTACCCACAGCCTTCTTGGTCCTCTCTGGTCTTCTACTGCCTTTACAGTGGACACTTTAGCACTTCGGAATTCTCTTAACCCACCCTGTACTGTCTCCAAATGGTTGCCTTTACCCGAGTCTCCAGTGTTGTAAAACTTTTGTCCTCAAAGGCACAAGATGTTCTGAATTGGCCCCTTCAGTGTATTTCCAGGGTACTTTGTAGTGACAGAAATGGTTCATCATTGAGTGGTAAGGTCCTGTAGTATACTCCTTATATGTATGTTTCATTCATTCCTCTCAGTAATGATATGAGACTCCTTCCTTCCCTCCCTCCCTCCTTCCTTCCTTCCTTCCTTCCATTCATTCCTCTCAGTAATGATATGAGACTCCTTCCTTCCTTCCTTCCTTCCTTCCTTCCTTCCTTCCTTCCTTCCTTCTTTCCTTCCTTTCATTCCTCTCAGTAATGATATGAGACTCCTTCCTTCCCTCCTTCCTTCCTTCCTTCCTTCCATTCATTCCTCTCAGTAATGATATGAGACTCCTTCCTTCCTTCCTTCCTTCCTTCCTTCCTTCCTTCCTTCCTTCTTTCCTTCCTTTCATTCCTCTCAGTAATGATATGAGACTCCTTCCTTCCCTCCTTCCTTCCTTCCTTCCTTCCTTCCTTCCTTCCTTCCTTCCTTCCTTCCTTCCCTCCTCCCTCTTTCTCTTTCTCTCTCTCTCCCTTTCTCCCTTTCTCTGTCCCTCTCCCTTTCTCCCTTTCTCTCTCCCCCTCTTCCTTTCCTTTCCTTTCCTTTCCTTTCCTTTCCTTTCCTTTCCTTTCCTTTCCTTTCCTTTCCTTTCCTTTCCTTTCCTTTCCTTTCCCTTCCCTTCCCTTCCCTCCCCTCCCCTCCCCTCCCCTCCCCTCCCCTCCCCTCCCCTCCCCCCCCTCCCCTCCCCTCCCCTCCCCCCCTCCCCTCCCCTCCCCTCCCCTCCCCCCCTCCCCTCCCCCCCTCCCCTCCCCCCCTCCCCTCCCCTCCCCCCCTCCCCTCCCCTCCCCTCCCCTCCCCTCCCCTCCCCTCCCCTCTCCTCTCCTCTCCTCTCCTCTCCTCTCCTCTCCTCTCCTCTCCTCTCCTCTCCTCTCCTCTCCTCTCCTCTTTTCTTTTCTTTTCTTTCTGACAGAGTCTTTCTCCATTGCCCAGGCTGGAGTGCAGAGAAACAATTTTGGCTCATTGCAGCTTCAGCCTCCCAGATGATCCTCCCACCTCAGCCTCCTGAGTAGCTGGGACTACAGGTACATGCCACCATGCCCAGCTAAGTTTTTCAATTTTTTGTCGAGATGGAGTTTCACTGTGTTGCCCAGGCTGGTCTTGAACTTGGGCTCAAGTGGTCCACTGTCCACCTGCCTAGGCTTCCCAAAGTGCTGGGATTATAGGTGTGAGCCATGACACTTGGCCTATTTCATTTTCTAGATAAGAAAAGTGAAGCCCAGGCCAGGTGTGGTGGCTCACGCTTGTAATCCCAGTACTTTGGGAGGCTGAGGCTGGTGGATCACTTGAGGTCAGGAGTTTGAGAACAGCCTGGCCAACTAAAAATACAAAAATTAGCCAGGTGTGGTGACGGGTGCCTGTAATCTCAGCAACTTAGGAGGCTGAGGCAGGAGAATTGCTTGAACCAGAGAGGCAGAGGTTGCAGTGAGCCAAGATTGCACCATTGCACTCCAGCCTGGGCAACAAAGTGAGACTCCAGCTCAAAAAAAAAAAAAAAAAAAAAAAAAAAAGAGAAGCCCAGAAACATTAGGTCACCTGCCCAAGTTTACACAGAATGACTATGAACCAGACTCCTAGCCCCTGTGTGAATGGTTATATTATGCCTTGTACTATGGCAAGTTATTAATATTTACATGTCTGTTCCTTAAAAACTCTTTGAAAAATTGGACAATGTCACGTTTGTCTTTGTGTTCTCCATAGTTCCCCACATAGCTCCTTACACGTAGTAGCGGGGAGATAACACTGTGATGAGTGAATGAATTGCACTCAGATGCCTAACACTAGTACTTTGAATTTTCAAGCTTATTCACCTCTCCTGTCTCCCAATAAAGACGGATATTTTAATAAGAGTTGTGGGAGAAATGAACAGAAAGCAAACATTGCCAAGAAAAACCCCTTTTTGAGACTGGTTCTGAAAGTCACATGGCAAGGGAAGAAGAAAATGGTTCTGTAGGGGAGGAACCTTGGAAGGGGTTCTCTAACGTCTGATTCAAAGCAGAGTTCTTTGCTTGTGAAGTCTTGTTCCCATGCAGTTGAGATCTGAATCTCTGTTTATAGATTAAAATACTGCGAATGCTGGCAAGTTGCAGCAAATTGGTTGCTTGGAGATGATAATACTTTGTTAATCCAGTATCCAGCTGTGCCGGGCATTATTGAAACCCAATCTAGGAAGGACTTTCTGATCGTTGAGAATTAGGAGAAGGCTGGGGCAATTCCAGGTGGCATTTGGTTGCTTCTAAGTTTGGGCAATTATGAATAGAGCTGCTATAAACATCTGTGTGCAGGTTTTTGTGTAGATATACATTTTTAGCTCTTCTGGGTAAATATGAAGGAGCTCAATTGCTGGGCTTCAAGCGATCCTCCTGCCTCAGCCTCCCAAAGTGCTGGGATTATAGGAATGAGCCCCTGTGCCTGGCTGAACATGAGATTTGGAAGGGGAAAAACATCCAACCTGTATCACTGGTATATAGAAAAGTGATTAACTTTTGTGTATTAGCCTTGTATCCTATAACTTTGCTGTGATTGCTAATTAGTTCTAGGAGTTTTTTGGTTGATCCTTTCAGATTTTCTACGTAGATGATCTACGAACAAAGAAAGATGGATTTCTTCCTTACCAAATCTGCATACCTTTTATTTCCTTTTCTTGTCTTATTGCTAGGTAGGACTTACAATACAATGCTGAAAAGCAGTGGTGAGAAGGGAAATCCTTGCCTCATTTTTAATTTTAGTGGGAAAGCTTCAAGTTTGTCACCGCTAACTGGGTTTTTTATAGATACTCTTCATCAAGTTGAGGAAGTTCCCTTCCATTGTTAGTTTACTGGGAGTTTTTATTATGAATAGGTATTGGATTTTATCAAATGATTTTTCTGCATCTATTGATATGATCATATGATTTTTCTCTTTTATCTTGTTTATGTGATTAATTACATTAATTTATTTTTGTATGCTGAACCAGCTTTGCATACCTGGGATAAATCTCATGTGGTTGTGGTGTATTTTGTTGAAGATTTTTGCATCTATGTTCATGAGATATATTGTTCTGTAGTGTTCTTTGTCATGTCTTTGTTTGGTTTTGATATTAGGGTAAATCTGGCTTCATAGAATGAGGTAGAAAGCATTCCCTCTGTTTCTAATTCTGAACAAGATTATAGAGAATTGGTATACTTTCTTCCTTAAATGTTTGGTAGAATTCACCAGTGAACCCATTAGGACTTGGTACTTTCTGTTTTGGAAGGTTATTAATTATTGAGTAAATTTCTTTGACAGATATAGGCCTATTCAGGTAGTCTATTTCTTCTTGGTGAGTGTTGGAAGATTGTCTTTCAAGAAATTGGTTCATTTCATCTAGGTTACCAAATTTGTGGGTGCTATGGTTTGAATGCATTCCCGAAATTTTATATGTTGGAAACTAAATCTGCATTGTAATAGGATTAAGAGGTGGGGCTTTTTAGAGGTAATTAGATAATGAGTAAGTTAATGCCATTATTGTGAAAGTAGGTTAGTTATCTTGGGAATGGGGCTCCTGAAAAAAAGATGATTATAGCCCAATTTTCTCTCTGTGTCTTTCATACTCATTTACCCTTCTGCATATGGCCCTTGTAGTCTTTCAATGAGTCTGTGTCTCTGGACTGTGAACCTCATGTGTGTTTCTCAGTGCCCTCTAGCCCCCCACCCCCTTAGGTGGACAGGGTGGCTAGGTTGGGTATTTCCCTTCCCCTAGGTAGGTTAGGCTCTGATAAAACCCCAGCAGGTTAGACACTGGTAAGATAGTTTAGCAAGGTATTCTTGTTAAGAATAGAATGCTCTGGCGTATTTCAAAATGTTTTCTTTTTTCTTCGCTTTGCTGGAAGCACGAGGGAATTTTTCTTCTGTATTCAGTAAGACAGCCTGGTAGAGCTCCAGGAGGTGAAACTCACAAAAGTTCCCCACTTCCCCAGACTGGGTCTCCCTGGAGTTTTTATCTCTCAGACTTGTCCACACTGATCTTCCAGCAATTCGTCAGTTTCAGTTTAGGTATCCTGACCCAGGACCTGGAGATTTCTTTTCCGCTCTAGTAAGTTGTGATCCTCTGTATTCACCTGTCTCTTTAATTTTGGGGGTAGCCATTTGCCTTGTGACCTCATTTCTCTTAAGGGTCTAAGAAGAGTTGTTAATTTTTCAGTTTGTTCAACTTTTTACTAGCTGGGGTGGAGTGGCAACTTACAAGCATATTTCTCTCCTCTTTTCTTCTTTCTCTCATTCTTTTCTTTCTCTCTGTCTATTTTTCATTCTCTCTGTCTCTCTATTTTTCATTCTCTCTCTTTCTCTCCATCTCTCTTTCCTTTCTTTTTCTCTCTCTTTCTTTCCCTCCTTCTCTCTCTTTCTTTCCCTCCTTCTCTCTCTTTCCTTCCTTCTTCCTTTCTTTTTTCTTTTCTGTATTTTTGACATGTACTTCAGGTGATTCTGAGGACCTGTTCATCCGGGAAACTGACAAGAACTATGGATCAGGAGTTTCCCTCTGACCATTCCTGAATTCCTGAGCCCATTCCAACTCTTCCTGCTTTTCTGCTGTCTTTGTCACCAAAAGAACATTTGGAAGCCAGTACTGAGGGCTTGGGGGAGCTGCTAGTTTTAGCTTCTAGATTCTTTCAAACAGATTGCTAAATTTTTAGGAATCTCACGCACTGATTGTTAAGCTGCCATTTGCCAAATCAGAGTCATATTACAGCCACCGGTTGCCTATGGAGAGGAGTTTGGCAAAAATAAATGAAAGCCTTCTGTGAGAATCAATTGACTATATAGCAATTGCAATAAAGAGTATGTATATTTTAATGCCTGGGCGCAGTGGCTCACGCCTGTAATCCCAGCACTTTGGGAGGCCAGGTCTGGTGGATTACCTGAGGTCAGGAGTTTGAGACCAGCCTGGGCAACACGGTGAAAGCCTATCTCTACTAAGAATATAAAAAGTAGTCTGGTGTTGTGGCAGGTGCCTGTAATCCCAGCTACTTGGGAGTTCTGAGGCAGGAGAATTGCTTGAACCCTTGAACCCGGGAGGCAGAGGTTGCAGTGAGCCGAGATCGTACCATTACACTCCAGCCTGGGTGACCAGAGCGAGACTCCATCTCAAAAACAAACAAACAAACAAAGAGTATGCATATTTTAAGAAGAAAACTAAAAAATAAAGATTATGTATATTTTATTATTTTATGTAAATTGTGTGCCACATATCTATTAGTGAGTTTATAATAATCTTAGGTATATACATATGTTTATGTGTGCATACACATAGGGACTTATTTTGGGAGAATCAGTTGTTAAACATTTACCAGCACTAGTTTTTGTTGTTGTTGCTGAGACAGAGTTTTGCTCTTGTCACCCAGGCTGGAGTGCAATGGCGGGATCTTGGCTCACTGCAACCTCTGCCTCCTGGGTTCAGGCAATTCTCCTGACTCAGCCTCCAGAGTAGCTGGGACTACAGGCATGCACCACCATGCCCAGCTAATTTTGTACTTTTAGTAGACATGGGGTTTTGCCATGTTGGCCAGGCTGGTCTCGAACTCCTGACCTCAGGTGATCCATCTGCCTCACCCTTCTAAAGTGCTGGGATTACAGGCATAAGCCACCATGCCTGGCCTAGCAGCACTAGTTTAATAGGAAAAACAATATGGCGGCAAATGTCAGCATCAAGATGCATGATACTTTCTTGGATGTGGTTATAAGAAATTCTTCCCAATAAACAATCCTGGAGAGTAAACTCTTTCTTTGATCTTTGTTTCTAGAACAGTGTCTTTCTATAAATAAGACCTGAGATTGTGGGTCACATATGTAACCTGTGTCTACTCAGGCCACCTCACACCAGGGCACAGGTGACATTTTGCTCAGTGACGTTTTGCTGATCTTGTTCCTACTTACTGTTTCAGGTCTTCCAGCCTCCCCCCTTGACATTTCTGTGACTTCCCAGGGATGTGTCACCAATCCCATCCTCTTGTGAAGGACCTTCTATGACTTTCCCTTGCTTTTAGGGACTCTCAGGCCCTCATGAGCTCCTTTTAGGGCCTGTGTGATTTGGCTCATGCCTCCTCCCCTCAGGACCTTTGCACATTCCATTTCTTCTGGCCAAGGGACGCCCGTCCTGCTCCTGGTCAATGTCAACCATTGGGCCTTTCCAGTCTCAGCAAGGCCATTCCTGACCTCCTCCCCAAATTTATTTCAGAGCAGCCTGTGCTCTGCCACCCTGCTCACCACTGTTGTGCACATATACTTTGGTGAGGTTGTTTAATATCAGCTCATCTTTGAACTCCCAGTGACTTTAGAACAGGGACCCACTTGACTTTGTCATCACTGCTTACCTGGCACCTAACGCAGTGCCTGGCATTGATAAATACGTGTGTGTTATTTTGACCACAGCCAGGCACAACCTTAACTATTGCCAAGAGGCCAGGCCCAGGCATCCCTGCAGAGGTTCCTTGAGTGTGTGTGTGTGTGTGTGTGTGTGTGTGTGTGTGTGTTTTTTTTTTTTTTTTTTTTTTGTGAGACAGTCTCACTCTGAGCCCAGGCTGGAGTGCAGTGGCACAGTCTTGGCTCACTGCAACCTCTGCATCCTGGGATGAAGAGATTCTCGTGCCTCAGCTTCCCGAGTAGCTGGGACTACAGGCACATGTCAACACGCCTGGCTGATTTTTGTATTTTTAGTAGAGATGGGGTTCACCACGTTGGCTGGGCTGGTCTTGAACTCTTGGCCTCAAGTGATCCACCTGCCTTGGCCTCCCAAAGTGCTGGGATTACAGGCGTGAGCCACCGCGCCCAGCTGAGCATGTGGTTTAAAGCCCATTTTAACTGGTGCCTGCTTGAGTACCTTGCAGTCTGCTGAAGGACGAGAAAGAACACAATAGTGTCAGGAGGCAGGAGGGTGGCTGTCCTGGAAGGAAGCCCACAGGGGGCTTCTAGGGCTACGGAAATGTTCTGTCCCTGGATTTGGGTGATAGTGACATGTAAAAATTTGTATACTATGTGGATGTTATGTCTCAATTACAAAAATAATAGAGGGAGGTAGAAGAGTGTACAGATTGCCTGGGCTCTGGACTTGGGCAGGTCTGGGTGTGAATCCACAGCTAAATGACATGTCCAGGTCCCTTCTCTAGACCTCAGTTTTCTCATTTACAAAATGGGTATTATAGTTTTACCCTTATGGTTATGTGTAAGGCTTAGCAAATTTTAGGATTAGAAATTCAGTAACCTGTAAAGGCAATTCTTTGCCTACTTTATTACTGTGGAAGTTGTCAAACAAACAAACAAACAAACACCCTGACAGACAGCTGGGGAAGGCCAAAACAGAGCTCTCAGGCTTGTACACCTGATAGCAAAAATGATCACAAAAGGCTTTGAAAAACCACAACATTGCACAAAGGCCATCTCAACTTTACACAAAAAGTACTTCTGCAAGGACATCTGCCCAGTACCTGCCTGTCCAGCCTCGGACTGGTGCCACCCTTGTTATTGAGCTTTATAGCCAAGGATAATTATTTCAAAACGATCAGGTAATCCTTCTCACTTTTTTTCTTTAAAAACCTTTGTCTTTTCTTACCTCCCTAAATATGCACACAATTTGGTATGACACGTGTATCTCCATTGCAACGCTCTGTTCCAAGTAAACATCTTTTCTTTTAGAGAGTGTTTCTCTACTTGTTATTTAGGTGGATATTGCCAAAGACAGGGTAGGGAAATGCATTTTAGCAGGAACATTTCAGATAGATATTACCAAAATGTTTCTTAGGAAGTACAGTTCTTTCTTGGAAGTCTGTGAGAGGATCTCCCTAGCCAGCCAGGAGAAAGGAGACTTTTCTAGTGACCACATTCACTAATCACATGACTGCTGGGACAAGGCAGTTCACCTGTTTTTAGCTCGGTCTTCCTTATCTATAAGATGGGAGGGAATAACCTTTGCAGCTGCTGCTGGTGAGATGCTCAATGCAAAATGGAAACAATCCAACTGGTGATTCAAAGTTGCGATACTGGGACTGCTATCTGCAGGACCTTGCGTGAGAGGGGCGGGAATTGCGGAATCCTGGTGGCGCCTTCCGGCAGGTGTCTGTTGTAATACCCTCCAGGGAAGGCGATGGAATTCGACAATGTGCAGGGACACACTGGACCCTCTCTCTTCTAATTACATGGGGTTCACTCAGACTGGAGCTGAAGAGCTCATCTGAAAGCATTGTATTTCACACAACTCTGGGGTCAAATCTCTCCCTCTGAAGGGCTTAAGCACCTTATTGAAGCAGTCAGTGGAGTCTGAGAGCAAATCATGCCTTATTATTTTCATTTGGTGCAGAGCATTAAGGGACTGTGTTCATTGTAAATTGGTCAAAAACAGTCCGGGAAATAATTTTCGAGCACGTCCTGATTTTGATTATGTTCCGAGAAGTAGCAGTATTAGGGTGCAGACAAAAGGCAATCAGCTGAAAGGAGTTTTGGACTTTAAAAGCATCATTAGGTGATACGTTGTGCCAGAAATAACAAGTGCAATAGTGGCTCTTTAAGGAGTGAGAATCTGTCACTTACAGATTAAAGCTTCTCTTGTTACTCACATTCCCAACCCTGACAGCTGCTAATTCTTTATCAGGAGAAAGTAACCTCATTCAATTATTTCCACTGAGGTTGAAGGACTGTAACTTAACCAAATACACAATTATTTTTCCTAGTTTTTAGTTACAGTTAGTTTATAGTTGGTTGTAGTTAAGTTTCAAAAATAACTTAGGGCTGGGCGTGGTGGCTCATGCCTGTAATCCCAGCACTTTGGGAGGCTGAGGCGCACGGATTGCTTGAGGCCCAGAGTACGAGACCAGCCTGGCCATCATGGCGAAACCCCGTCTGTACTAAAAATACAAAAATTATCCGGGCATGGTGGCCCACGCCTGCAATCCCAGCTACTCAGGAGGCTGTGGCAGGAGAATCGCTTGAACCCAGCAGGCAGAGAATGTAGTGAGCTGAGACTGAGCCACTGCATTCCAGCCTGGGCAACAGAGCAATACTCCGTCTCAAAAGAAACAAAACAGCAATAACAAAAAACTTAATTGAAATCTTACTTTAGGAAAAAAATCGGGATATTGGAACAATGGTTTAGGGCAGGATTAAGCTTTGTGGTAGATTCCAGTAGCCAAAAATGCTACGGATCACATACTTTTAGAGTTGCCAGGAATCCATACATCTGACCTGAACTATGTTTGAAAGCAGGTCCCACATTTACTCCTTCGTTCCTGGATGTCAAAGCCTTGGAAAATCAAGCTATCCATGTGAACTGCACTTTTAGGAGAAACCAGACTTTCTCAGCTTTGGCACCAGGGACATTAGATAATCATTGATCCCAGATAGTAGCTGTACTTTTTCACTCATTACATATTTCCCTTTGCTTGTCCTTAAAAGGGACACTCTCCTGATTGCAGAAAATCCAATTTCAATATCTACTTTGTCCTGAAAATGCATGTAGATTACTGGTGGGCTTAGTGGCCACTCAAGAAGATCCCCCATATTAAAGTGATCTTATTTATTTATTTTTATTTTTTAGAGATGGAGTCTCGCTCTGATGCCCAGGCTGGAGTGCAGTGGCATGATCTTGGCTGACTGCAACCTCCACCTCCCGGGTTCAAGCAATTCTCCTGCCTCAGGCCTCAGCCTCTTGAGTAGCTGGGACTACAGGTGGGTGCCACCATGTCTGGCTATTTTTTTTTTTTTTTAATGTATTTTTAGTAGAGACAGGGTTTTGCCATGTTGGCCAGGCTGGTCTCGAACTCCCGACCTCAAGTGATCCACCTGCCTTGGCCTCCCAAAGTTCTAGGATCACAGGTGTGAGCCACCACGCCTGGCCTAAAGTGATCTGATTTAGACTGAATCCTGTAGAAGACACAAATGAATTACAAAGCCTTTTGGGAGACACCTGAGTGTACGGGACTGAAGAAATAAGAAGAAAACCAAACAGGTCTGTTCTGAGAAAGCCAGGACTGGATTGACTTCTTTTTTCTTTTATTCCTTGGTTTAATTTGTAACTTCAAGAAAACATACTTGCCGCAAGTGCTTTCAGATCATTTAAACCGTTCAGGTAACGGGACTGGTCACATTCTCATGACTTTTTGTTTGAGTAATTCATTGATTCACAGAGTGTTTGAAATTTTGCCTTTTTTTTTTTTTTAAACCCAGCTTTTGAGGTTTAATCTCTAGTAAGGGAAAGAACATCTCTTTGATAACCAGGGCAATGAGGAAGGATAAGAAGAGCCTCCTGCATCCTTTTCTTCCTGCTGCAGACACCACCACAGGCTCATCTGCATCTGCAGAGAAAATCTGCATGAAGGCAGCCAGGGTTTCTCTGAGGCCAGATCTAGGCCTTTTCCCCTTGTCCAGATCTAGGAAAGATCAGCTGAGAGTCTGACACCTTTAAATGTCTGAATGGAATATTTACCATCTATTCTCTCTGAGGGCTGCTACCTGTGAGGTTTCATCTGTATAATAAGACCCCCTTCGGTCACCAGGCCTCTTCTTTTCCCCCTGTCTTAATCTGTTTTGGCACCACAATCTGTTCTGCCAAGCACCAAGCCCCCATTCTTTCTGTAAGCTCAAGATGGTATAAAAGCAGCCAGGCACAGTGGCTCACACCTGTAATCCCAGTACTTTGGGAGGCCAAGGTGGGCAGATCACCTGAGGTCAGGAGTTCGATACCAGCCTGGCCAACATGGTAAAACTCTGTCTCTACTAAAAATACAAAAATTAGCTGGGTGTGGTAGCGAGTGCCTGTAACCCCAGCTACTCGGAAGGCTGAGGTAGGAGAATCACTTGAACCTGGGAGATAGAAGCTGTGGCCAGCTGAGATCGCACCATTGCACTCCAGCCTGGGTGACAAAGGGAGACTTGGTCTCAAAATAAATAAATAAATAAATAAATAAATAAATAAATAAATAACTAAATAAATATATAAAAGCATCAACCACCTGTTTCCCTGAGTTTTTAAATTTTGTAATATTCCTGTGCACATTCATACATTTGTATGCCTTTTTCTCTTATTAATCTGCTGTCAGTTGATTTTTTTAGTGAACTACCAGAGGTGGAAGGGGAGGTTTTCCCCTCACATGCAATGACATCATCTGTTAGATAAAAATCACAGGAGGCCATTGTTTTGGGCTAAGTTCCTGCACTAGGCCCCAGACGACCAGATTAAAAATAAAAATGGATGAGGCACGGTGGCTCATGCCTGTAATCCCAGCACTTTGGGAGGCTGAGGTGGGAGGATTGCTGGAGCCCGGGAGTTCAAGATCAGTCTGGGCAACATAGCAAAGACCCCATCTCTTAAAAAAATTAAAAAAATAAAAACTAAAAATAAAAACAGAGTAATTCATGCTAAAGTTGCACATCACCCAACCTAAATTAATTTATCTGAGCTTCCATAAAATCAATACAGATAATAGTCAGTTTCCCAAATGGGCCAGTTTAAAATTTCAGTTGCATAACAATGAAGCTCCCTCTGCCTAACCCTTACATGGTAAAGGCTGTTTAGAGTGACCTGATGTCAGCTAATTCGTTATTTTTCTATTGTTCTGTTTCTCTCTCCTGCCTTATAAGAAAAGTAGCTTTGAAACAACGAATACACGCTCTGTTTTTTGCTTCTGCTTTTTTCAGCCCGTCTCTGTCTTTAAAGCAAATCTCTTTCACTCAGCTCATCGGAACACTTATTCTATTTTATGGAATGAAGTGTTGCCTGATTCTATGATCACAATAAAGCCATTAGCCAGGCTTGGTGGCTCACACTGGTAGCCCCAGCTACTGGGGGAGCTGAGGCAGGAGGATAAATAAATAAATTTATTTAAATAAATAAATATATAAATAACAAGCCAATTGAGATCATTAAAGTAAATTGGTTGTAATTTTGTCATTTGACACACCTTTAAGTCTTGTCCCTAATAAGGGTAAATCTGTAAATTTAAGGCTCTGTAAATCTGGAATTAGAAAACATTTTGCATTTCCAGGACAAAATCACATAACTTTTAAGTAACTTTGACTACGTTTTTTTTTTTTTTTTTTTCTAAGACGGATTCTTACTCTGTCACCTAGGCTGGAGTGCAGTGGTGTGATCTCGGCTCACTGCAACCTCTGTCTCCTGGGTTCAAGCAATTCTCCTGCCTCAGCCTCCAAAGAAGCTGGGATTACAGGCATGCGCCACCACACCTGGCTAATTTTTGTATTTTTAAAAGAGACAGGGTTTTGCATGTTGTCTAGGCTAGTCTTGAACTCCTGACCTCAAGTGATCTGCCCACCTTGGCCTCCAACGTGCTGGGATTACAGGCATGAGCCACTGTGACTGGCCTAAGTTTTATTATTATTATTATTATTATTATTATTATTATGTTTTGAGACAAGGTCTCACTATGTTGTGCAGGTTGGAGTGCAGTAGTGCGATATCAGCTTACTGTGGCCTCCACATCTGAGGCTCAAATAATCCTCCTGCTTCAGCCTCCTGAGTAGCTGGGACTACTGGTGTGCACCACCACATCTGGCTAATTTTTTTTTGTATTTTTAGTAGAAATGTGGTTTTGCCATGTTGCCTAGCTAGTCTTGAACTCCTGGGCTTGAGCAATCAGCCTGCTGCAACCTCCCAAATGCTGAGATTAATGCCCAGCTGAGGATTATCTTTCAAGCTTTTTTTTTTTTTTTTCCCCCGTATAATCTTGCTCCTTCTAAATCTTTCAAGAGGTTGACTTAATCACTACAAGGCCACTATTATTTTAGTAGAATTATTTGGTAGAAGTATTATCTTAGAAGGAAGTTTTCTTGTTTTCTACAGAGAGTTATTTTATTTTATTTATATTTAGAGACAAGTTCTCACTCTGTGCTCAGGTTGGAGTGTAATGGTGAGATTATAGCTCACTGTAACCTCAACTTCTGAGCCCAAGTGATCCTCCTGCCTCAGCCTCAGGAGATGCTGGAACTACAGACATGTACTACCATGCCCAGCTAATTTTTAAAATTTTTGTAGAGACAGAGTCTCGCTATGTTGCCCAGGCTGGTCTGGAACTCCTGACCTCAAGCAATTTTCCAGCCTTGGCCCCCCAGAATGCTGGGATTACAGGTGTGAGCCGCTGCACCCAGCCTCTACAGTATGTTTTATCGTGGAACAGGAATTATCTCCCATAGAGAAGTTGTCACTTACAGAGAAAGTCCAAGGGGGCGCGTGTATAGAAGCTGGCACTTGGAGAGGATAGATGCCCCTTTATCAACTAAGATGGACCCTAAGCTTATGGAAACAAAGTTACCTATTGCTCAAGGGCACGGGGCCTGGCTGGCATGGTAAATTTCTAAATTCCTACAGCTCTAAACTCCCTAACAATAGGAGCTTTCAGATCCCTCCTAACTCTGATTTACGATCCGACCACTACAGTTCTGATCGGACGAAGAACAGGCCTTACAAACATTATTTTCTGATAAGCTACTGCAGACTTTAAGCCAGTTTCAGCCAGCGTCTAGAGGCCAGGCACAAATTGTGTTTGTGTCCTATAGTTCTTTTGATATAAAGAGCCAAACCCCACCTCATTGTAAAGCTAAAGCCCTGGCCCAAAGTGAACATGGGATGTATGTTACATGCATGTTAACCCATTGTGCTTGTGCTCAGCCTCCCTCATAAATATGTATAGCTTTCCCCGCAAACCTGCTGAATATGTATGACTCTATTGTGTGACATGGACCCTGTGAGGCATAAAACGCAAGCTGTGCTTCCCCTCCTGGAAGAGAGAGCAACTTTGTCCATGCTGGAGACATCCTCTTCCCAGTTTTCAAACTGGCATCGCTAGTAAAGCTCTCCTACCACTATTTAGCCATCCTGGTGGTCTTTTAGATGGCAGTAAGGTGCATAGCATTACATTGAAATGAACAATTTATAGTTAGCAAAATGCATTATTTAGAAAAGATTGTCAAGGTATTCTGACCTGAAAAGCCAAAAAAAAAAAAAAAAAAAAAATGAGAGAGAAAATCTAAGTCAGGATGAGTGGAATATGGGTGGGGTTACAGTCTAATTACTGTCAGCCCTCAGTATTAGTGGGTTCCGCATCCATGGGTCTCACCAACCTCAGACCAAAAATATTTTAAAAACAAAAATTCTAATACAACAATAAAGACAATACAAATAAATAATACAGTATAACAACTCTTTATACAGCATTTACATGATATCAGGTATCATAAATAGTGCAGAGATGATTTAAAGTATACAGGAGGATGTTCTTAGGTTATATGCAAATACTAGGCCATTTTATATCAGGGACCTGAGCATTCTTGGAGTTTGGTTTTGAGGGGATCCTGGAACCAATCCTCCACAGATATTGAGGGACAACTGTACTGTATGAGAAAGAGTGACCTTCACACCTAAACACCCTCCTCCCCCTTTTTGCATCCCACAACAGCCTTATGAGAAAAAAAGTAACTTCCCTAAAGTCAAATGGGTAGTAGAGTAGAACTTAAAATCCCCCCTTGGGCCTTGGAGAACACATGCATCTTGAATGAGGTGTGAAAAAATATTAGCTATGACAATGGGTTATGGCCCTGCAAGGGGCCACAGGAGGTGATTGGTTATGATAGTACATCTGTTGTATTAAAATTTCAGGGGAAGGAGGGTGGTTGGGGAAGAAATGTCTAAAAGGGCTCTTTAAAGGGTGCAATAATACTAAAAATGGTTGAAAAACGCTGCCAATCACATTTCTTGGGCAGCACTTTTTCATCCATGGACACATGATTTCAAACATCTCCTACGTGAAACTGTAACCCCGCAAGGGGTTGACCTTGCCTGCTGCCTAGACAGAGCCGATTCATCAAGACAGGGGCATTGCAATAGGGAAGGAGTAATTCACGCGGTGCTGGCTGTGTGGGAGAATGGAGTTGTATTATTACTCAAATCAGTCTCCCTGAGCATTTGGGGAGCAGAGTTTTTAAGAACAACGTGGTGGGTGGGGGGAAGCCAGTGAGCCAGGAGTGCTGATCAGTCAGGGATGAAATCACAGGCAGTCAGAGCTGCCTTCTTGCATTGAGTCAGTTCCTGGGTGGGGGCCACAAGATCAGAGGAGCCCGTTTATCAATCTGGGTGGTGCCAGCTGATCCTTCAAGTGCAGAGTCTGCAAAATACCTCAAGCACTGATCTTAGGAACAGTTTAGGGAGGGTCAGAATCTTGTAGCCCCCAGGTGCATGACTTCTAAACCCTAATTTCTTTTCTTTTCTTCTTCTTCTTCTTTTTTTTTTTTTTAGAAGGAGTTTTCATTCTTGTTGCCCAGGCTGGAGGGCAGTGGTGTTATCTTGGCTCACTGCAACCTCTGCCTCCCAGGTTCAAGTGATTCTCCTGCCTCAGCCTGCCCAATAACTGGGATTACAGGTACATGGCACCATGCCTGGCAATTTTTTTTTTTTTTTTTTTAGTAGAGACAGGGTTTCACCATGTTGGCTAGGCTCATCTCGAACTCCTGACCTCAGGTCATCTGCCTGCCTTGGTCTTCCAAAGTGCTGGGATTACAGGCATGAGTCACTGAGCCCGGTCGTAAACCATAATTTCTAATCTTGTATCTAATCTTAGTCCTACAAAGACAATCTAGTCCCTGGGCAAGAAGGAGGTCTGCTTTGGAAAAGACTGTTATCATCTTTGTTTTAAACTATAAACTGTAAACTAAGTTTCTCCCAAAGTCATTTCAGCCTATGCCCAGGAATGAACAAGGACAGCTTGGAGATTACAAGCAAGATGGAGTTGATTAAGTTAGATCTCTTTCACTGTCTCAGTCATAAATTTCAAGGTGGTTTTAAAATTCGAACCTCCTGGTGCACATTTAGCTACCAGCATTTGAAGTTCTTGACAGGGCTCCCTCTGGAGTGTTAGAAGCGTAGTTCTCCCACAGACAGACAGTCACCAGGCATCAAGGTTTGATTTAATTCTTTTTTTTTTTTTTTTTTTTGAGACGGAGTCTCGCTCTGTCACCCAGGCTGGAGTGCAGTGGCCGGATCTCAGCTCACTGCAAGCTCCGCCTCCCGGGTTCACGCCATTCTCCTGCCTCAGCCTCCCGAGTAGCTGGGACTATAGGCGCCTGCCACCTCGCCCGGCTAAGTTTTTGTATTTTTAGTAGAGACGGGGTTTCACTGTGTTACCCAGGATGGTCTCGATCTCCTGACCTCGTGATCCGCCCGTCTCGGCCTCCCAAAGTGCTGGGATTACAGGCTTGAGCCACCGCGCCCGGCCGATTTAATTCTTTAATGAGGGAACCAGCCGGGAAACAAAGCACTGGTTCAGAGAGCACTGGAAGGAGAGGGATTTGTGTAGTCCATGGGAAATAGGTGTTCCGTGTTCCCTCTGATTGTCAGGTTAGATGTACGACTTTAACTTGCTAAGGTGCAGGGAAGCCACCATGGCTTTGAGGTTTGCTTTTCTACCATGTCACAAAGTCAAAACAATGTGTCAGTTTCTGCAGGTTAACTTCTAACCTTATAGGGCTAAAAACTACTACTGGCAATTTTCTCCTGAATTGTTAGTGACAGCCTTTGGGGGAGCCCCATGAGGGTAGGGGGGCTTCTCCGGGGTGCTCCAGCATACCACAGAACAAGGGGAGACCACCAGTCTAACTTTCTCAAGCCTAGTGCACAGGATTTCTTTAAGAGAAATATGGATTTACGATGGCCATTCTTCTGATTATGGCTGAGCAAACACCCCTGGAGTGTGGATTCTTAATTAGGGGACTTCAAATGATAATCACCCTTCCAAATGGAGAATATTCTTTTTTTAAACAAATATTTGAGATGGAGTTTCACTCTTTCGCCCAGGCCAGAGTGCAGTGGCACGATCTTGGCTCATTGCAACCTACGCCTCCCAGGTTCAAGTGATTCTCATGCCTCAGCTTCCTGAATAGCTGGGATTACAGGCATCCACCACTATGCCTAGCTAATTTTTATATTTTTAGTAAAGATGGGGTTTCACCATATTGGCCAGGCTGGTCTCGAACTCCTGACCTCAGGTGATCCACCCACCTTGGCCTCCCAAAGTGCTGGGATTACAGGGGTGAGCTGTCACGCCGGGCCTCTTTCCTCTTTATTTATTTAATTAATTTATTTGTAGATACAGGAGTCTCACTGTGACGCCCAGGCTAGTCTTGAACTCTTGGCCTCAAGCAATCCTGCTGCCTTGGCCTCCCCAAGTGCTGGGTTTACAGACATGCGCCACTTGGCCAAGCCTTTTCTTTTATTTTGTATTGCCTTTATTAATTATCACAACTTAATTAATCTTTGGCATTATCTTTCTTTTATAGCAAAAGGACGTTTGTTGAGCACCTGCAATGTGCCAGGTATTGGGATAGGTATTTTCAGACATACCTATTTCATGTAACTTCGCAATGACTCTGAGAGGTAAACAGCACGTGTATTGGTTTATATATATGTTTGCTTCTGAAGAGGACGCTACGTCCTCCAAGCAAGAGATGTTGGTAGCTCGGACCGTGGTGGTGGTGGAGGTAGCAAAAGAACAGGAAGAGGTGGACTAGTGGGAAGGTCGGACCAACATAACCTGCAGATGGGGTGGGAACGGAGAGGGAGGCAGAAACCTGCCCCTCACTCCCGTTTTCAGCCTACATCCTGTTACCTGCAAAGCAGATTTCATAGCCCTCATTGGAACATCACATTGCACCAGGAAAGGCAGGTGTGGAGGTGGAGTACTGGAGTTCAGGTCCCACCAAGACCACCAACTGCCTTTGCAGCCTGGCGACGTGTCCGTTCCTGGTCTTTATTTTTTATTTTATTTATTATTATTTTTTGAGATGGAGTCTTGCTCTGTTGCCCAGGTTGGAGTGCAATGGCACAATCTCAGCTCACTGCAACCTCCACCTCCCGGGTTCAAGCTATTCTCCCGCCTCAGTCGCCCGAGTAGCTGGGATTACAGGCATGCGCCACCACGCCCAGCCAATTTTTGTATTTTTAGTAGAGACTGGGTTTTACCATGTTGACCAGGTTGGTCTCGAACTTCTGACCTTGTGATATGTGCACTTCAGTCTTCCAAAGTACTGGGATTACAGGCGTGAGACACCGCGCCCGGCCAGTTCCGGGTCTTTAAGACCTGGGAAGGGGCTCACCTCTCAGAAACCGGCGATGCCCTCGTGGTCAACTGGGGTAGGGGTGGGGGCTCCGTGTGCTGTGGGACACCTCCCAGGGTCAGGGCTTTGAGGTCTCTGTTTGGCACTTCCCTGCACCTGGTTCTGTGCCTGCGAGAAGGGCAGGAGCGGTCCCACCTCCGCAAGGTCTGCAGGGGGCAAAGGCGCAGGGAGCACAGGGAGCTCGGCGCCCACGGGGAGGCTGCGGGGGTCGGGGCGGGCGGGGCACCAGGGAGCCAGCGCCCTGCTGGCTTTCACGTGTGCATTTGGGAGACAGCGTCCCTTTGGATAGACACATTTGGAAAGGTCAGCTGCAGCCCTGGCTCCTGCGGCTTTGGAGTCGAGCTGTCTTTGGAGCAGAAGAGAAGCTGCTTTCTTCCGGGAAGGCCTCCCTCTCCTGGAGGGCCACAGGGCTTGGACTCAGTGGGGCTGTGGCGGACTTCCGCTCCCCCGTGCTGTGTGCTCATACTCTGTGGGACACTGTTCTTCCCTTTTCCCACCTCCTAACCGTCCATCCACTGATGGCGAAAGTCTGCAGGCAGCAGGGACCTGCTCCCTGCTTTGGGTGGGGTCGCAGATGTGCTGGGCCCATTCAGACCTTGGGGAGAGGACTCAGCACTTCTAGCTCCCAGTTTCCCCGGGAAGCGTTGGCTCTGGTGACAGAGAGGGGACTCCTTCTGAAGCATTCTGTTTCGTCTTTTCCATTTGCTTTCCTAACCCATGTCGCGCAGACTCTGATTAGTAAAAGCTGGCACTTACGGGTTTCAACTATCCATAGGCAATTTAAGCAAAAATCCCAGGACGTGGGGCCAGTGGGTCAAACCTGGGAGAAAGGTGTGGCTGGTAGAACCTGAAGAGAAGTGACAGAGATTCTCCTTTGACCAACACTTTGTTTAGCCTTTTGAGTCCTTTCTGACTAGGCCGACCTCAAGCTTCCCTTTCTGTCTTTTTAGAATCCAGTTTGAGCAAGAACCTGCTCAGTGAATTAAACAACAATCCCCTACCCTTGGTATCTGTCCTTATCCCTTACCCTCCGTATCTTATCACCCTGGACTGCCTTCAGCAATCATCCTATGAAGACAATGTAGCCAGAAATCCCCTTTCCTTGATGTTTCTTCGTACTTTTCTTTTCTTTTCTTTTTTTTTTTTTTTGAGACGGAGGGCGCGGTGGCTCAAGCCTGTAATCCCAGCACTTTGGGAGGCCGAGACGGGCGGATCACGAGGTCAGGAGATCGAGACCATCCTGGCTAACACAGTGAAACCCCGTCTCTACTAAAAAATACAAAAAACTAGCCGGGCGAGGTGGCGGGCACCTGTAGTCCCAGCTACTTGGGAGGCTGAGGCAGGAGAATGGCGTACTTTTCATACACTTGTATTTTGGCTATAAATCCCCACTTGTCCTTGTTAGAATCAGGTTCGAGCTCAGTCTCTTTCCTCTACTGCAAGACCCCATTGCAGTGGTCCTTATATAACATCCTAGACAACTGGTAAAGACACTTATCTAGGATATTATATATTACATTTTTTTTTTTTTTTTTTGAGACGGAGTCTCACTCTGTCACCCAGGCTGGAGTGCAGTGGTTCACTGCAACCTCCACCTCCCGAGTTCAAGTGATTATCCTGCCTCAGCCTCATGAGTAGCTGGGACTATAGGCACCCACCACCATTCCTGGCTAATTTTTGTACTTTTAGTAGAGATGGGGTTTTACCATGTTGGCCAGGCTGGCCTCGAACTCCTGCCTTCAAGTGATGCGCTCACCTCGGCCTCCCAAGGTGCTGGGATTATAGGCGTGAGCTGAGGTGCCCAGCCAAACTTTTTCTTTTACTCTTTCTTCTCTTCCTTCCTTCCTTCCTTCCTCCCTCCCTCCCTCCCTCCCTTCTTTTTTTTTTTTTTTTCAGATGAATTCTCGCTCTGTTACCCAGGCTGGAGTACAGTGGTGTGATCTTGGCTCACTGCAGCCTCTGCCTCCCGTGTTCAAGTGATTCTCCCGCCTCAGCCTCCCAAGTAGCTGGGATTACAGGCACCCGCCATCATGCCCGGCTAATTTTTTGGTATTTTTGTAGAAATGGGATTTCATGATGTTGGTCAGACTGGTCTTGAATTCCTGACCTCAGGTGATCCGCTTGCCTCGGCCTCCCAAAGTGCCAGGATTATAGGCGTGAGCCAACGCACCTGGCCCCAGTTTTTTCTTTCACAGTGGAAGCTGGGAGGAAGGTGGGGAGAGGTGGAGTGAAGCCGAGTGGAATTGTGGGGTAGGTTGATCTTAACCAATGGAGCTAGGACTGCTGAATGATACCCCTTGGAGTTCTTTTGTGAACCTACGTTCTGCCTGGCTCTCCCGCCCACTCTGATGGAGGCACCTGTGGTTCCCAGGATAGGTTATTCTTTCCACTTGAACGTATTAGCTGTGAATGTGTTTGCACATATCTCCAGAAGCAAATAACTTGGGAAAGAAGCCTCAGTCAGCTGCAGAGAATTTTGCTTCTTACCATTGACCTGGACTTGCAGGTAGGAAGGTGGCCTGGGGTCAAGCTCAGCTGTGGAGGAAATTGCAGTACAGCTGCAGCCCAATTGGATTGATGAAACTACAGACCATGTTGGATGACAGGGTCTCACTGAAAACCAATGTTGACAGGGTGTGGCTAGTTTGTGTTTAACAGATAGTGTTGCAAATCTGTGTGCATCGATTGATTCATGCACATTTAATGTTGAATGTTATGAGTATGGAAGAGTTTCTTTTGGAAATTGGTGCATCACAGATGTTGTATCGTCCAATCTCTTCATTTTGCTGGTGAGGAAATTGAGGCTCGGAGAGAGTCGGATGATGTCTTGGAGTTTCACAGCCAGGTAGTTGCTGAGTTACTCAGAGACCCGGAACTCTCGGTCAGTAGCCCTAGGAGGGAGCATGTGGCAGATATGAGACATGAGTGAAGGGCCATGGCCGAGCCTCTTCAGTTTCCTGTGCCTCAGGTTCCCATCTTATAAAATAAAGGAGTTGTGCTAGGGTTTCATCTCTTAGACATCAGCTCTAACATTCCACGATCCTGTTCACATTCTGGCTTTTCCATTTTCAATTATTCTAAATCACGATTGTTTGATTCCTTAAAATCAAATACTGCTGAGTGGCATTACTTTCATTTGCCCATCATTAAAAACTAAAGGACAGTTTCTTAGTTGATTTCAAAATGATCCATTATGTAACAAGGACAAAAGTTAAAACTTGCCATGCGTCCAATTAATTATGTAAACTATCAGTTGACAAAACAGCAGCTATTGGAAATATTTTGCCTAATAATCTCTAAGCTACCATTATGTTAAGAGCAGTAGAAAGTGTGGCATATGTGGCTCACCTAAATAGGTGTATAATATACACACCTTATATGAATGAATTAAATAGTCATAGCAAAACACAAACAATGTACATTGGAAAGTGAGTTTCGAATGCAAGGCAGTCCTCAGACTCCCATATTAATTAGTTTTGCTTTGTCTTTTATGGCATTTGAGATTCACTATGATACATGGCATACTTTTGTAACTTAATCCAATTGCTAAGATCTTGAGAGGAGATTCTATTGGCTCCCTTGATCACGCATTTCAGGATTGTAACAGTTTTGCTTATCTGGGATCTCAGGACAACTGAAGCTCATTTGGTTATCACTCTACCCGTGGGCGGATGCTCCGGATTGTTCAGAACCAGGAAGGCTTGTAGGAGTTGCAGAATTTATTTAGCCTCAGGTCTTTGGTGCTGCTGAAACAACCCAGATTTGTAGTAAATGCTAAGAGGGAGATTAGCACTGGGCACTTGGGAACAGAACCCCTATGGACAAGGAGCAACAGACGATACTGGTGAGATGGCAGGCATGACAGGGTTAAAGGCCTAATGCAGACCCCTAACTAGGCATTCAGCTGGATCCACATTAGCTCTGGAGGCAATCACCAGGACCACTTTGGACCTTATGAGTTTTATACCATGTGAATGTATTTCTATTAATATAAGTAAAATAATTTTAGAAAAAGAAGGGAAGGACATGCCCACCTGCTCTATCATACTTTTTTTCTCTGGCAGAGGCAGGTGTTCTGGAAGGAGCTGGTAGCCCGTGATGACCTAAAGCGGCCACTTGGTGGCAGTGTTTCACTTTAATTGGCCCAGGGCATCCTGTTCTGGTTTTATGAACTTCTCGCTGCGGATTTCTGGGGGCCCCTCCCTCAAGATTCAATTTACGGGCCTCAAGTGAATATGCAAAATAGGATCCTGAGTGGAAAGTAATGGCTGTAACAGATATCTTCTGGCTCCTCCCTGTCTTCTTTCCCATTAGAACATATCCCATCCAAGAGCTGCTTAGCGGGAGGCAGGGGTCAATATCACGGAGGCCGGATCAGAGGGAGAAGCTGGGCTGCTTTGGGCCTAACACCATGTGAGGGACCTGGAGGCAAGGAGCCTGGCTGTGTCTGCCAGGCACGGGTGCTCGGGGGTGCTGCGAGTCCCCCAGGCCAAGGATGGGACGTGCATTCATGGAGAGTTTGGCTGTCTTCTTTCCCGTGCTGGCGCATTTCCAGGGGCCCACTCTTTCTGAGGGGTCTCTCGGAGGGCATGGCTGTGAAAAGAGAAAGGAAGTCGCAGGGATGTCACCTTCGGCCGGTTACAAAGCCCTTCTGGGCCACGTTCTCTTTTGTGGGATTGGGACGTTGATCCACTTCAGAGGCTCCCAGGCCTCCAGTTCAGGGCTGTCCCAGAATCACCAGAGAAATAAATTAACACAGATTCCGGGGTCCTGCCACACAGCTCGGTCTATTCTATGGGTCTAGCTGAGAGCCCCGGAATCTGTGGGTTTAATACACCTCAGAAGAACCCAATGAAGTTTGGAATCCAAGGGTTAGGGGTGCTTTTTTTGGTTCCTTCCAAGTGAGAGATTGTGATTGTGGAAGTGATGACTCAGTGTGAAGCACACGGGCCCTGAAATCCACCCGTTCAAGCTGTTGATCTTTGTATGCATTTATTTCTTCAAGATGTTGCTGGCTTTTCCTGGGCCGGGAAGCAGATGCTGTGCCCGGTAAGGCCCCTCCTTCTTCCAGTCCAGCTTTTACCACCCATGTGGAGTGAGGGTGAGGGCTCCGAAGGTGCTTTTGACCCTAATGTCATAACCATGGGGAGCAGACACAGATGTAAACTCGAAACTCTTCTTATTATTGAAAAATGTAAATATATACAAAAGTAAAGAGGATAGTATAATGAATCCTTATTTATCCACTACTTAGAGTCAACAATTATCAAGATTTTGCCACATAGCTCTTACTTCACATGCCAAGGGGGAGAAAAGATTTTGCTATAGAAAAATTATCATACTTTCGTTTTTTGTCTTTGTCTTTGCTGAAATTTTAGCTTGAAAAAGGCAAATATTCAGGTTTCTAGTCATTTCCCCCTACATGGGGCGTTTCTTCTGTGCCTTTATTACATGTTAATAATAACTTCTCAGGCCGGGCATGGTGGCTCATACCTGCAATCCCAGGATTTTGGGAGGCTGAGGCTGGAGGATCTCTTAAGCCCAGGAGTTCAAGACCAGCCTGGGCAACATAGCAAAACCCCATCTCAATAAAAATAAAATATTTTAAAAATATTAAAATTGTTTTAAAAAAAGAAAAAAATAATAACTTCTCAATATCATATAATTCTGATTCATACTCAAATTTCTTTAGAATTAGCTCAAAAATGTCTTTTGACCTTTGATTTGAGGTCTAGGCTTCTGAGGTTATCTCCTAATGTCTCCCAATACATGCATTTGCAAAGATGCATTGAAGGGACGTTTGAAACGCAGCACAACTTTTTAGCCCCAAACAAACACAGAGCCCTGAAGAATAGTGAAGTTGAGATCCTCACAAGTTCTTAGTCAGAGGGGCCTTGGAGATTATTCAGCTCACCTTCTCCTCAGTACTGGAGTCCTTTGACAGGATCAGGACTACTGTACATTTGGTATTGAAACTGCTCTTGCAAAATTATGACGGTAAGAAATCTGAGGCCGGGTGCGGTGGCTCACGCCTGTAATCCCAGCACTTTGGGAGGATGAGGTGGGCAGATCACCTGAGGTTGGGAGTTTGAGGCCAGCCTGACCAACATGGAGAAACCCCATCTCTACTAAAAATACAAAATTAGCCAGGCATGGTGGCGCATGCCTGTAATCCCATCTACTCAGGAGGCTGAGGCAGGAGAATTGCTTGAACCTGGGAGGCAGAGGTTGTGATGAGTCGAAATGGCACCAATGCACTTCAGCCTGGGCAATAAGAGTGAAACTCCGTCTCAAAACAAACAAACAAAAAACAACAAAAAAAGAAATCTGATACAGTTGACCCCATCTTACTTCTGACCTCCAAGCTGTCCTTGGCCATTCCTGAGCATACACCAAGCTAACTTTGGGAGGAATTTAGTTCATAGTTTAACCTTAAAGCAGAGATGATAATATCCCTTCTGCAGACTAAATCGCCTTTGGAAAACTAATGAAAGGCCACAGTGTTAGGATTATGAGAGAGGCCTGAGTTCTGATAAGAAGGGTCTAATTTCTATAATTCCTTGCTGCTCAGGGGTCATGTGGCCAGAGGTCACAAGATTTGTGACTTTCCCAATTGCTCCTGTAGATAACATCACTATTGTAGAACCTAAGGTTGGTTTTTTTTTTTTTTGAGGCGGAGTTGCCTAGGCTGGAGTGCAATGGCTCAATCTCAGCTCACTGCAACTTCTGCCTCCTGAGTTCAAGCCTCAGCCTCCTGCTCAGGCTCCCAAGAAGCTGGGATTACAGGCGCCTGCCACCATGCCCAGCTAATTTTTGTATTTTTGGTAGACGCGGGGTTTCACCATGTTGGCCAGGCTGGTCTTGAACTCTGGACCTCCGGTGATATGCCCACTTTGGCCTCCCAAAGTGCTAGGATTACAGGTGTAAGCCACTGAACCCAGCCTGGTCTTTTAAGATATCTTCCTGACTGATCCCACCTGGACTCATGACTCATGCCTCAGCTGATCCTGCGGCCCCACCCAGAGGCAGACTCAGCATACAAGGACCATTTCCCGCACCCCCATGATTGCATCCCCAACCAATCAGCAGCACGCATTCCCAAGCCCCTGCCCCTCAAATTGTCCATAAAACTCCTAACTTCCAAGCCTTCAGGGAGACTAATTTGAGTGATAACTCCAGGTCTCCTGCGTGATCTGGTCTTGTGTCAATTAAACTCTCTTTACTGCAATGCTGTGGTCTCAGTGAGTTGATTTTGTCTGTGCAGCAGGCAGGAAGAAGCCATCGAGCGGTTACAGCATTTACTCAGACTCTGCAGTGGCCCAGCGGAGACAGTGTAGGTCTGGAGTAGAGAGAATCGTTAACCATCTGACCCTCGGTGAATTACTTACCTTTCCAAGGTCAGAACACTCTACCATTGAAAGGTAGAGTGGAAGCTCTCAACAGATTTCCACGGAACCATCCCTGCAGCTTGACTTGCTAGCTGTCCACCCTGTGAGCTGATGGGTGCCTGTAGCTTGCAGCACAGGGTTGGTTGGAGGCACTGTGGGAGCTACGCACGGACTTGTCCAGCAGCTGCGAGGGAACCAATCCACAGTCATGTTCTCTCCCAGGCCTGCCCAGGTCAGCTCTACCAGACAACATAATCATATAATTTAATCAAACATTATGTAAACTGAGGAAATATGAATGCCAAAAGAATGGAGTTGTCTCTACTTTTTCTCTGAAATGGTTAAACGCAATGTAAAGGCTTGAAGTTTGTGAGCTGATAAAAAACTGGCTTTTAAATTAGGAGATGATTGTAGAGGCCTGGGAAAAACAATAAAAGCCAGGTAAAAGTCTCCTCTCAGATTGCTGCATAACAGAGTTTAAATTCTTGCTCCACTTTGAAGAAATGGAAACAGCTGGGTGCGGCAGCTCATGCCTGTAATCCCAGCACTTTGGGAGGCCAAGGTGGGTGGATCACCTGAGGTCAGGAGTTCAAGACCAGCCTGGCCAACATGAGGAAACCCTGTCTCTGCTAAAAACACAAAAATTAGCCGGGTGTAGTGACTGTCACCTGTAGTCCCAGCTACTCAGAAGGTTGAGGCATGAGACTCGCTTGAACCCAGGAGGCAGAGCTTGCAGTAAGCTGAGATCCTGCCACTGCATTCCAGCCTGGGAGACAGAGTGAGAATCCGTCTCTGAAAAACAAAACAAAAAACCCCACAAACAAACAAACAAATGGAAAGTAGAAATTGTGGTTGGAGTTTATGAAAGGAGACCACGCGGACTCCAATTAGTAGGTCAATTCTCAAAGACAGGACTTGGTTCTATGTCAAGGTTGAAAAAAATGCATTCCCGAAGGTTGAGTTAAATATTTAAGGTATGTATCATCTTTTATGATTCCTTGCCTTAACTTTTTTCTCTAATTAACCACCCATCTGTCGATATGGATACAGATAGTTTTGGATGTAAGAATTCTGTATTAATAATACATGCGGGAAGAAAGAAGAAAGGAGATGATATGAATTTTCTGGTCTCGTACCATATACAGCAGGCACTTAATAAATAGAAATTCTCATTCTCCTCTCTTTTTTTTTTTTGAAAGAGAAGGAACCATAACTTTCTAACACAGCTAATACTATCTCTAAACAGTTCTAGATAATTGGAAAGTTTTTTTTTTTTTTTTTTTTTTTGAGACGGAGTTTCGCTTTGTCTTCCAGGCTGGAGTGCAGTGGTGCAATCTCGGCTCACTGCACCCTCCACCTCCCAGGTTCAAGTATTTCTCCTGCCTCAGCCTCCCAAGTAGCTGGGATTACGGGCACACACCACCACTCCTGGCTAATTTTTGTAGTTTTAGTAAAGACAGGGTTTGGCCATGTTGGCCAGGCTGGACTTGAACTCCTGACCTCAAGTGAGCTGCCCCCTCAGCCTCCCAAAGTGCTGGGATTATAGGTGTGAGCCCTCACACCTGGCCTGGAAAGCTCTTTTAAAGCTTCCTTGTAATTTCCACATAGTATAGTCTTAGCCTTGTATTTTGGGTGTGCCCAGAACCAAGGGCAGTTACACACACACACACACACACACACACACACACACACACACATATACACACATTTTTCTGAGAGAGGGTCTTCTCGCTCTGTTGCCCAGGCTGGAGTGCAGTGGCACAAATGCGGCTCACTGCAGTCTTGACCTTTGAGACTCAAGTGATCCTCCTGCTTGGTAGCTGGGACTACAGGCAAGTGCTAACATGCTGGGCTAATTATTTTATTTTTAGGAGAGATAGGTTCTCACTATGTTTCCCATGCTGGTCTCAAACTGTGGGGTTCAAGTGATCCTCTAGCCTTGGCCTCCCAAAGTGCTGGAATTATAGGTGTGAGCCATCGTGCCCAGCACTATACATAGTTGAAGACAACAATAAGTCATGTCCCTCTGTCAATCTCTTCTCCACAGCAACCCTTGTCCTTTTGTTTTTAGTGTCCCTCCCTTCCTTTCTGGGCCTGAGCCCTGTGACACCCCAGATGAATGTGACATTCTACAAGCAGAACAGGAGAGCTGTCCCGCCACTTTGTCCCTATTCTGGACACCCTCTTTCACTGAAGGGATCTGCCACCATGTGAGGATTTTTCACAGCTCTGTCAAGTGCCACTAATATAGGCCTGGCTGCCAGCCTTCCAGGCCTTTCATCAGGGACTGCCACGAAGCAGGCCTTCTCCATCCTGAAACTGCACATTTGATTTTCTTTCAGTGTGTATGTGGGAATTTGTATGAATTACATTTTATCTTGTTGGTTTCAGCCAAGTTTTCCAGTTTGAGTTCTTTTTGTTTGGTATCCTGATAGAAGTTGTATTAGTCCATTCTCACACTACTATGAAGAAATACCTGACACTGGGTAATTTACAAAGGAAAGAGGTTTAATTGACTCACAGTTCTGCGTGGCTGGGGAGGCCTCAGGAAACCTACAATCAAGGCAGAAGGGGAAGCAAACACGTCTTTCTTCTCATGGTGGCAGGAGAGAGAGAAATGCTGGGTAAAGGGGGAAAAGCCCCTTATAAATCCATCAGATCGCATGATAACTCACTCACTATGAGAACAACTGTGTGGGGGTAACCATGCTCTTACATCCCAATAGGTCCTTCCCACTACAGGTGGGGATTATGGGAACTACAATTCAAGATGAGATTTGGGTGGGGACACAGCCAAACCATGTCACAAGTCATTCAGCATAGTGACTATTTCTCCCAGCTTGGTATTTTGGCCAATTTGGCGAACAAGGCTTCCCAGTCTTTCTTCACGCTGGTGGTGAATACACTGGACAGTAAAGGGCCTGAGACACAGCTGTGTGGCATGGTACAAGAGGCCTGGACTCTGTCCTCCACCCAGTTCATTTAACATTCAATTAAACAAATATTCATCAAGTTGTGCATGCCAGGCACTGTTCTAAATGCTGGCAATATAGCAGTGGACAAAACAAACACAAATTCTACCTTTTTTTTTTTCTCTGAGGCTGAGTCTCGCTCTGTAGCCTAGGCTGGAGTGCAGTGATGTGATCTTGGCTCACTGCAACCTCTGCCTCCTGGGATCAAGTGATTCTCTTGCCTCAACCTACCGAGTAGCTGGGATTACAGGCGCCCACCACCACACGCGGCTAATTTTTGTATTTTTAGTAGAGATGGGGTTTTACTATGTGGCTGGTCTTGAACTCCTGACCTCAAGTGATCCATTGGCCTTGGCCTCCCAAAGTGCTGGGATTATAGGCGTTAGTCACTGCGCCTGGTCAAATTCTACTCTTTTGGAGCTTGCATTTTAGTCGACATCATTTTGACTAATAAGTCATGTCCCCATCATATATACCTTAATCCTTATTTGATTAAGCTCTCATTTATTCGTAATGATGATTAACTGAGTATTTACTATGTGTTGAGCACTGGTTTTCATGCATGTAGTAAGTATGAACTTATCTACAACATACCATCCACCAGATTGGCAAAAAGCTCATTATCACATTTTTGGGGCCGGTCCTCTCTCCTTTAGGGATCATCTGTGAATCTTTATGAATCTTTTGCGGTCTAAAAGGAAATTTCTCCAAAGTTCAATTTTCAAGTGGGGAAAAAAGTCGTGGTGTTGGTCTGCAGCTCTGCAGCTGCTCATCACCGCCACTTGGGGGCGCTGCTGCACACAGATTGTCCTCCATCCATCCATTGGACCATGTGGTCTCTGCCTTATGATCCAGTCCAGACAGCTGGGGCCTTCAAAGAAAGGCAATTCTCCACCCTGTGTGCCTCACTTAGTCCAAGGTGCTCCTCGTTGGGTTTTCTGGAGTTCTCAGTCATTCTCCTCTGGGGCCAGTCCTCATGAGTGGCTCAGGCAACCTCCCTCTGGGATCCAAAGCCCTGCATCTCTTTAGTTCTGAGAAGACACTGGGTGGGTAGGCAGAGAGATTGAAGAGACCAGGATTGAGATTTTTTTTTTTTTTTTTTTTTGCATTCCTCAGTATCTTTATTTTATTTTATTCCTTTTTAAAGAGGCTCACTATGATGTCCAGGTTGGTGTCGAACTCCTGGGCTCAAGAGCTCCTCCTGCCCCAACCTCCTGAGTAGTTGAGACTAAAGGTGCATGCCCCTGACCCTATCTGTATTCCTCAACATCCAATAGACTTACTCCACTCTCTTGTTGACATAGTGTTAATTGATCCAAGTCTTCTCTTCTTTTTGGTGTCACATGACAATCTGATGACTTCTTAAGGAAGGGGATAGGTGACAAGGTGCCACCTTGGGGGTTTCTGCTGAACACCGACTGCTCCCCATCTGTGTAGGAAAGGTGGTGGAGATTAGGTGGTGAGGAAGACTTTCAAAACCTTAATGTATGAGTCTCCATGTCTCAGAGGCCACTAAGGGACTTCTTATGCATCTTTAAATATCAGTGAAAAAAATATCTTCCAAGTTTACTCCAAACTTGTGCATTATCTCATTTGATCCCCAGAATACCCTGGCAAGGCAGCATCATGTTAGCCATTTCACAGATGAGGCAACAGATTCAGAAGTGATAGGAACTCACTGTGAGTTTGGAAGCTGGGTGAGTTGGGCTTTGAAGTCTTACTTGGTCCACCACCCATGCTCCTCCATCTTGCTTACAGGCTCTCACCCTCTGTACTGACCTGTACCTCCCTGCACCACTGTCCAAGCATCAGAGAGGACTTCCAGAGAGCTTGGAGGCTCAACAGTTTCTCAATAGGCCGTCTGAACTGAGAACTTTAGAAACGACTTGCCTGGCCAGGCGTGATGGTTCAGGCTTTGAATCCCAGCACTCTGGGAGGCTGAGGGTGGATCACTTGAGGCCAGAGTTTGAGAGTTCTCAAGAGCTCAAGACCAGCCTGGACAACGTGGTGAAACCCTGTCTCTACTAAAAATACAAAAATTAACCAGGTGTAGCAGTGCACGCCTGTAGTCCCATCTACTCAGGAGAAGCATAGAATTGCTTGAGCCTGGGAGGTGGAGGTTGCATTGAGTTGAGATCACGCCACTGCACTCCAGCCTGGGTGACAGAGTGAGACTGTCTCAAAAAAAAAAAAAAAAAAAAAATTTGCCTTCACGAGGAACTGCTGATTTGATTCCTGAAGTAGTACAGCTCATTAATCCAATGTCCATAATGGGAACAGAAGAATTATATTACACTAGAGCTAAAAGACACATCAGCAATCGTGTAGCTTAGCTTGTTTTTACAGAGTTGAATACTGAGGATCAGGGAGCTTAAATGACAACTAGGCAGTAAAAGAACTCATGGAGTAACCTGGTCTTCTCATTCCCAGTTTAGGACTTATTTTAAACTGGTGTTTGATGACTTTTGCATTAGAGGCCTTTGTTATTCTAGAAAAGTGAAAATTACTGAAGTGTTAAAATACAAAGCACTTTTTTTTTTTTTTTTTTTGAGGCAGAGTTTCACTGTGTTGCCCAGGCTGGAGTGTAATGGCGCGATCATGGTTCACCGCAACCTCTGCCTCCTGGGTTCAAGCGATTCTCCTGCCTCAGCCTTCTGAGTAGCTGGGATTACAGGTGTGCGCCACCACGCCTGGCTAATTTTGTATTTTTAGTAGAGATGGGGTTTCTCTATGTTGGTCAGGCTGGTCTTGAACTCCTGATCTCAGATGATCCGCCCACCTCGGCCTCCCAAAGTGCTGGGATTACAGGCGTGAGCCAACGCTCCCAGCCCTACAAAGCACTTTCAGCCCTTGCCAAGACAGAGCAACAGGTTTATTTTTATGCTATCAGCATTATAAAGCTGGGCAAAATATATGAACAAGTGTTCTTAGGCATTGGACAGTGGACATCACAGGACTGCAATTCTTGAAAGAAGGCACACAAAGTGAGGTCCACTTTCATGCTGCCCTTTTTTTTCCTTTTTTTTTTGAGACAGAGTCTCCCTCTGTTGCCCGGGCTGGAGTACAATGGTGTGATCTCAGCTCACTGCAACCTCCGCTTCCCAGGTTCAAGTGATTCTCCTGCCTCAGCCTCCTGAGTAGCTGGGATTGCAGGTGCACACCACCATGCCTGACTAATTTTTGTATTTTTAGTAGAGATGAGATTTTACCATGTTGACCATGGTTGACCAGGGTGGTCTCGAACTCTTGACCTCAGGTGATCCACCCACATTGGGCTCCCAAAGCGCTGGGATTACAGGCATGAGCCACCATGGCCAGCCTGTAGTTTGTTTTTTTGAGACAGGGTCTTGCTCTGTCACCCAGGCTGGAGCGCAGTGGTGCGATCATGGCTCACTGAAGCCTCGACTTCCTGGACTTAAGTGATCTTCCTACCTCAGCCTCCTGAGTAGCTGAGACTGCAGACATGTGCCACCATGCCCAGCTAATTTTTTCTTTTTTGTAGAGATGGGATCTCACCATGTTGCCTCAGCCTCTTAAAGTGCTGGTATTACAGGCATGAGCCACCATGCCTAACCAATACTGACTTTTTGCTTGAGACATTTTCCAAACTGTAGGGAAATGGAGCCCAACCAGATAGTTGAAGTCTTGCTAGGTGGAGAAAATGAAGACAGAAAGTGAGGGTAGATAAGACTGCTTGAACCTGCAGGTTTGGATATCAGAGAGAAGGCAATTGAAGAGAAACAATCAGAAATCTGTTTAGTAGCTTCCTTTAGGTCCTTGGCAAGATCTTTAGTTGCATATTTATTGACTGAGACTCTGAAAAGTCTAGCTGAGAACAGCTTCTAGGGCACTGAGAGGTAAGCAGTGATTTTCGAAGTCTGATCTGTCAGGGAGATTTGGAGTTCTGATTCAACCAAAGTAGAGGTGAACCTTTATTTGAGACCTAAAACAACACTCACCTTAGGGGAAATGACTATGTCCCAGGAATAAGGGACATGCTGTAGGGCTGAGAGCAAAGATGAAATAGACCTGCCTTAAGAAAGCCAAAACCCAAGCTTGACAGGATCAATATGACATGTTAGTAATTTAACTGCTTATCAGAAAAAAAAAAATCACAGTTTTTAGAGAAAAACAAAATCCAGAGTCTCTACAACATATCGTTCAAAATGTTCAGTGTATGTCTTTGTTCATTTGTTCTGCTATAACAAAATACCCAAGACTGGGTAATTTATAAAACACAGAAATGTATTTTCTCACAGTTCTAGAAGCTGGGAAGGCCAAGATCAAGGCAATGGCAGATTCGGTGTCTGCCAAGATCCCATTCCTCATGCTGTGCTTCCTTGCTGTGTCCTCACATGGCAGCAGATGGAAGGGCAAAAAAAGGAACTGGGGGCCGGGTGTAGTGGCTCACGCTTGTAATCCCAGCACTTTGGGAAGCTGAGGCAGGCAGATCACCTGAGGTCAGCAGTTCAAGACTAACCTGGCCAACATGGTGAAACCCTGTCTCTACTAAAAATATAAAAATTGGCTGGGAGTAGGGGTGGGCACAAGCAATCCCAGCTGCTCAGGAGGCTGAAGCAGGAGAATCCCTTGAACCCAGGGGGTGGAGGTTGTAGTGAGCCAAGACTGTGCCACTGCACTCCAACCTGGGCAACAGAGTGAGACTGTCTCAATTAAAAAAAAAAAAAAAAAAAGGAAAAAAAAGAAATATGTCTAAGAGTTTTCTTTCTTTTTTCTTAAAAAGATCAATTGCCAGCTGGGTGTGGTGGCTCAAGCCTGTAATCTCAGCACTTTGGGAGGCCGAGGTGGGTGGATCATTTGAGGTCAGGAGTTCGAGACCAGCCAGGCCAACGTGACGAAACCTCGTCTCTACTAAAAATACAAAAATTAGCTGGGGGTGGTGGTGCACGCTTGTAATCCCAGCTACTCGGGAGGCTGAGGCAGGAGAATCACTTGAATCGGGGGGCAGACGTTGCAGTGAGCTGAGATGGCACCATTGCACTGCAATCTGGGTGACAAGAGGGAGACTCCGTCTCAAAAACAAAAAAAAGTTAATTGCCAAATTGCCATGTGGTCTGGTGTTTTTTTTTTTTTTTTTTTTTTTTTTTTTGGCTGGTTGAGGTAGCTCAAATCTGTAATCCTAGTATTTTGGGAGGCCGAGGTAGATGGATGGCCTGTGCTCAGGAATTTGAGACCATCCTGGGCAACATGGGGAAAACCTGTCTCTACTAAAAATACAAAAATTAGCTGGGTGCCGTGACACACATGTCTGTAGTTCCAGCTACTCAGGGAAGCTGAGGCAGGAAGATCACTTGAGCTGGGGAGAGAGGCTATAGTGAGCCAAGATCATGCCACTGTACTCCAGCCTGGACGACAGTGCCAGACCCTGTCTTAAATAAATAAATAAATACAATAAATAAAGAAGGGATTCTGTGAGATTGTGATGGGTGGTAAGGCAGTACAAAACAGATAATATTATGTCGATTTGGGAGAATAGCCTTGATTTTACTGAACGTCTGGATGACTGATAATGAAATAGGAAGGAACAATATTTGAGCAAAAGTAAAAATCTTCAGAAGAAATATCTTCTTTTTGATTCGTAAGAATTTATAAGCATTTTTCATAGACAGCTTCAACTTGTGTTGAATGTTCAACTAATTTAATTATTTCAGACCAGAAGGACAGAGTGAAAAACAATTTTTTTTAAAGAAAAAAGGACAGCTGGACGCCGTGGCTCAAGCCTGTTATCCCAGCACTTTGGGAGGCTGAGGTGGGCAGATCACCTGAGGTCAGGAGTTCGAGACTAGCCTGGCCAACATGGCGAAACCCTGTGTCTAGTAAGAATACAAAAATTAGCCGGGTGTGGTGGCATGCGCCTGTAATCCCAGCTACTCAGGAGACTGAGGCCAGAGAATCCCTTGAACCCGGGAGGCAGAGATTGCAGTGAGCCGAGATTACGCCATTGCACTCCAATGGGCAATAGAGTGAGACTCTGTCAAAAAAAAAAAAAAAAAAAGAAAAAGAAAAAGAGAACAAAAAATAATTTGATTATTATTACCTACCAAACCTGAGTTTTAAACCTTTTGATTGTGTAAGAACCCTGAAGACGCATGAAGAAAAAGTTTTCATGATTCTCTTTTTAGATATAGTAAGTTGATTAGTTAGCATTGTTAGTAAAAATGGTCCATAATACAGATTTTCTCTTTCCCTAAAAAATAAAGTTGCTTTCTAATCAGAAAGGAAGCAGAAAATCTCTGTTGGAAAGCTTTTTATTCTGATTGCTATTGGAGTTGGGGAGATTTACTGTTCTTGGAATAAGCGCATTTACTCAATGAGGGAATAAAATCAACATTATTAATTATTTCAAGACAGAAAACATCTTGAATCATGAAAACTCTTAATTCATGGGTCTTAATCTTTCTCCTGGTTTCTAAGGGCTGATAGATCATCCTGCAGAATTATTCCCCTGTGCCCTTGGAATGCTCCATAATTAATTAATAATGTATACCCAGCAAGGTGATAGGCAGAGCAGGGGTGGGCGTTCACACCATGCTGGGATTGCTTTGGTGGCTTAAATAGTCACGGAGGTGTTTTGCTGGAAAGCTCCTTGGAGCGGGGAGGCCCAGAGGCCGAAGAGCAGAGGCTCAAAGTGGTCACAGGTGGGCGGCTTCTTTTTTTGTCTTGGGGTCTTCAGTGTGACAGGGTCTCTCACAAGTGGATCAGATGGAATTTCACAGCCTCTGACTATTCTTTGGATTGTGTAGAATCCGAAACATTTCATAATTTGAGTCCTTGAGAAAAGGGCTTTATTTGGGCACAGAAAAATTAGCATGCAGTTGAGAAATAGATTTGAAACACATGAGCGGGACTGCTTTGCTTTGCTTGTCTTCTGGTTCTTGGGCCGCTTCCATTTTAGTTTCAGTAAATGAGGAATTTCTTAATGAGTTATGTGGTATTTACTGAAGGTTGTAATTCTGGCAAATGCTAAATAGAAAGTTTTTTTTTTTTTTTTTTTTCCCTCCTCCTCTGCCTTCCCTGATCCATAGTCTTATTATTTGGAGAGTTCTCAAATTGTTTGCCAAAACCAGTGACATAACTGGCTCCTTTTGACAGGCACCTGCCAAACCTGCCCAGATTCCTACAGCAGCCAGTTCGCTGTGTCTCCAGGCTTCAGAGAAACACCAGCTTCTCTGATGGAGGAGCCTTGTTCTAGAAGGGCATGAAGCCTAGGTAAGCTGGAAGGTCATTTGGCCTAACTTCTTATCTATAGCAGACTAGTACCTTGATATGCGAGTAGAGGGTAATCTTTCTAAAATGCAAAAACGGCTTTATTGTTTTATTTAAAATTATACTGCTCACTGAAAAACATTCTGCAAATACAACAAATAACAAAGAAGAAAGTAAAACACAAAAAACAAGCACCGCCTCCACTCCCAATTTCACTATCTCTATGTGGGGTTCTGCAAGCTTTTGCTGTACATGTAGAGGTCATAAAATATTTTATTTTTATTTTTACTTTTTTTGAGACAGGGTCTCACTTTATGGCCCAGGCTGGAGTGCAGTGGCATGATCGTGGCTCACTGCAGCCTCGACCTCCCAGGCTCAGGCGATCCTCCCACCTCAGCCTCTCAAATAGCTGGGACTACAGGTGCATGCCACCACACCCAGCTAATTTTTTGTATTTTTTGTAGAGACAGAGTTTCTCCATGTAGCCCAGGATGGCTTGGAACTCTGGATCTCAAGCAATCCTCTCGCGTTGGTGAGCCACCACACCTGGCCAAGGTTGTTAATATTTTAGTCTTTGCTAAAATAGGCCAGATTGTCTCTGTCACAACTCAGCTCCGTAGCTGTACCATGAAAGCAATCATGGACAACATGTAAACAAATAGGCGTGGCTGTGTTTCAATAAAACTTTATTAGGGCTAGATTTTGTATGCAGGCTATAGTTTGCAGACCCCTAATCTAAAGTTACCCTCATTTATATTAGGTGCTCATCATTTCTAAATCTTTTTTCCCTTCTCATGTCTTTGTGGACATACTCAAAGAGAAAAAAAATAGAGAAATAATTTTATATAAATGAAAAATGAAAGCACTTTTATTTTCATAAACCACGAAGGAGACTGAAGCACTTTTATAAAAATGGAAGCTATATTTAAAAATATTTTAAATTCAATTTTACTGGAATTTAACTGAAGAAAATGAACTGAAATGAGACTGCAGGAACTGCTGAAATTCAGACCCATATTTCTTTACCACTGGTGATAATAGTTCCTAAAATATTCCGATAAAATTAACAAGAAAAGAGATGATGAAAAGATTAGAGGTCCTTTTGCTTGTTAAAATTCTGGTTTTCAATTTTGGATGCAGGAGTTGAATTGATGCTGTGACAAATCAGGAAATATGCATCCTTCCATTTCTCATGCCTCCTCTGAAGTCTCATTACTCATGCGATTGTTTTCAAATGGTCAAGGCTGACTATTTACATTCTCTTCTGTAACCACAGTTACTTGAGTCCTTTGGTCTTAGATGTTTAAGTAGACAGGCAAATGCCCATCACTGATTCTTATAGCAAGGCTTCTCCATTCTTTTATTGATTGATTGATTGATTGATTGATTGATTGATTGTTTTGAGATGGAGTCTCGCTCTGTCGTCCAGGCTGGAGTGCAGTGGCATGAACTTGGCTCACTGCAACCTCTACCTCCCAGGTTCAAGTGATTCTCCTGCTTCAGTTTCCTGAGTAGCTGGGACTGCAGATGCACTCCACACCCTGCTCATTTTTGTATTTTTAGTAGAGATGGGATTTCACCGTATTGGCCAAGCTGGTCTTGAATTCCTGACTTCAGGTGATCCGCCCGCCCTTGCTCCCCAAAGTGCTGGGATTACAGGCGTGAGCCTTTACATCCGGCTCCATTCCTTTGTGTGTGTGTGTGTGTGTGAGAGAGAGAGAGAGAGAGACAGAGTCCTGCTCTTCCTCCCAGGCTGGTGTGCAGTGGTATAATCATGGCTCACTGCAGTGTCATTCCCCCGGGCTCGGGTGATCTTTGCATCTCCATCTGGTGCAAGGACCACAGGCGTGTGCCACTACACTGAGCTAATTTTTGTATTTTTTGTAGAGAAGGGGTTTCACCATGTTGTTAGGCTGGTCTCAAACTCCTGTGCTCAAGCTATCTACCTGCCTCAGCCTTTCAGAATGCTGGTATTATGGGCGTATTATATTCTGATGGAATGGTGCCCGGCCCATTCCCTGTGTGTGTGTGTGTGTGTGCGCGCGTGTGTGTGTGTTTTTAAATATTGATTCCTCTCTTAATCAGCTGGATTTCATTACCTAGTAACTTTTTCAAGAACAATTTATGGGTGTTTTATTTTGGGATTTTCCTCTGAGCTTTATTCTAGATAAGGAGAACTTGTCAAGTTGTAAAAATCCCAGGCCACACTTTCTATCAAGTGTTATATCATTGAAAATCACAATGTCTCCATTCAGTTTCAGACTGACGGGGTTTTGTGGTCCCACTTTCCCATCTCCCCATTAATGTGTGGCTGCTACATTTCTTCTGTTCTTTCTCTTAGGAAAGGCCCATCTTTGAATTCGTGCTGCAGGGATTACTTGGCTGTGTATATTAGTCTTGGGGTCGTCTCTTTTCTTAGAACCTCTTTGCCGTTTACCACTGGGTATCGTTTTGGGGAAGCCTGAGCACAGCTTCATTTTCACCCCTTATAGGTCCCTTCTTTTTCTTCCAGGATGCGGTATGGATCCTTTCTTCATTGTTGGAATTTAATTTCTTCTTGAGAACATGTGACATTATTAATCACATTATATCAGTTTGTGTTATTCTTTTTTTTTTTTTTTTTTAAGACAGAGTCTTGCTCTGTTGATCTCTGCTCGCTGCAGCCTCTGCTTCCTGGGTTCAAGCAATTTTCTTGCCTTAGCCTCCCAAGTAGCTTGGATCACAGGTGTGCACCACCACGCCCAGATAATTTTTTTTTTTTTTTGTATTTTTAGGGGAGACAGGGTTTCCCCGTGCTGGCCAGGCTGATCTCAAACTCCTGCCCTCAGTTGATCCGCCCGCCTCGGCCTCCCAGAGTGCTGGGATTACAGGCACGAGCCACCGTGCCCGGCCCAGTTTGTGTTATTCTTCAGGTTTAGTTCTCCTTTCATGTTATGGGAATCTTCTTCTATTTTGTTTAGTACTATCCTCTTATTCCATTTATCGAGTTCTTTATCTCAAGGACACCCATTTTTGTCTTTGTTCCTGTATAATACTTTCAATTGCTTTTATAGCTTCACTTTCATTTGCTATGATAGACTTGAGCCTTTATTTATTGTGAGTAATTTTGATTTTGGTTGCTCTCTTCTCCTCACCATTCCTACTCCTTATTTCTATAATGATGTTGTTTTGATCCCTATTTTGTTTCCTTAGTTTCACCATCCTCCCTTTCATTTCACTTCATTACTTACTCATTTTGACTTTATTGTTTTATAAAATCCATGTTTTCTTTAAATCCTTTTGTAGTGGGAAGCACTCACAGGTAATTAGCCTTCTTTTCCTCTGGTTGTATTTTCTTTTCTTTTTTTTTTTTTCAATTTTATAACTTTATTTGATGTATTTGATGATCAGCGATTAGTTCTCATCCACATTGACTGTCTGTAGATTTTTGAAAGTGGTAACAGGTACATAGGTAACCAAAGTATAGAGCTTATTTGGTGAATCTTCATCCTCATTACGTTTTCTGGACAGCCGCACACAGATTCGGTATGGGACATTCCTTATTCCTTTGGCCCAGACAGCTTTGTTGAGCCTGGTATCAATGCGCACATCTGGAGTTCCCATCTCCTTCATGGCAAATTTCCGAATCTCTTTGAGTGCCCGAGGGGCACGCTTCTTGAAGCCCACTCCATGGATGCGCTTGTGAATGTTGATGGTGTATTCTCGGGTCACCACCTCGTTGATGGCAGAACGGCCCTTTTTCTTCTCGCCACCCTTCTTTGCGGGAGCCATTCTGCCGAGTCCAAGCTGGAAAGGAAGCTTTCTTTTCTTTTTTAAAATTCATTTCTTTTTTTTTCTTTTTTGTTTTTTTTTGAAACGTGGTCTCCCTTTGTTGCCCTGGCTGGTCTCAAACTCCTGGGCTGAAGTGATCCTCCCGCCTCAGTCTCAGGCGTGAACCACTGCACCCAACCTATTTTCTCTTCAATTATGTTGTCTGCCTCTCCCTCCGTCCTTCCCTCTATCTCTTTTTCTTGTGTTTTCATGCTGGCTTAGCCCCTGTGCCATTTCTTTTTATCTTGATCGCGCTTGGCATAAACCACTCTGTCCATTTTCTAGTGAATATAATATAGTATAAATGAATTCTCTCAAATTTTCTGCCTTTTCTAAGATCCATTTGTCTTTCTCTCCTACTTGCAGTCTCAAGACTGAATATTATTCTCTGTGTATTTTTGTGGCTTGTATATAACAAGGGGGTGGGGTGTGTGGTTGGGTTTGGAGGAGAGCTCTGCTGAGGTTCTGTAAAGCCTCCCTTAGAGGCCTTGGCTTGTCCTATGGCAGGATTCTCTCTGCCTAGGAGTGTTCTCTTCCCAAGGAGGACAGAAACCCCAGAGTGGGTAATGCTTCCCTACTCACCCCTGACTGTTTTCTTGCCTCTTCTGGGGTCCTGCTATTTTATAGTGGCAGCTCAATGCTTCTCCTCTTGACGATTTCCTCCCTCCCCTACCCTGGGCTGCTACACCTCCATTCAATTTGCTTCTCTCCAAATTAGGCTGGGTGCAGTGGCTCATGCCTGTAATCCTAGTACTTTAGGAGGCCGAGGCGGGTGGATTGCCTGAGGTCAGGAGTTCGAGACCAGCCTGGTCAACATGGTGAAACCCCGTCTCTACTAAAAACACAAAAATTAGTTGGGCATGGGGGCAAGCACCTGTAATCCCAGCTACTTGGGAGGCTGAGGCAGGAGAATCACTTGAATCCAGGAGGTGGAGGTTATAGTGAGCCAAGATTGTGCCACTGAACTCTAGCCTGGGTGACAAGAGCGAAACACTATCTCAAAACAAAACAACAACAAAAACAAATTAGCAGGTATAAGTGAGAATTTGAGACTTTTGTCTGTGCACCTTCTTTCTCTAATATTGCTTGTAAAAGATGGGGATTAAGTTAGGAACTTGTCATAATTTTTGCGGTGCAGCAAACAACTGCAAAATCTCAGCGGCTTACAACACACGTTGAGTTTCCTGCTCCGGAGTCTGCAGGTAAGTTCCACTCTGTGGGGTGCAGGCTGGGCTTGGCAGGGCCAGGCTGGACCCAGGCTTCAGATGGGTTCCAGAATGCTCCATGTCTCTGCGCTGGAGCCCAGGATGGAAGGGAGTGTGACCTGCTGGGATCACAGGTGCATGAAAGGCCAAATCTCATCACACAAGCACATTTAAAATCTCTGTGTGCATCACTAGCTTAACTCTAGTGGGAGGCACAGCAGCGTCACATGGCGAGGGACAAGGATATAAAATCCTAGACATAAGAGGAAGTAAAGAACTAGGAGTGTTTTTCAACCAACCCCAGAGACTCCATACGTTTTTTGAGAATCTTCTGTTTCTTTCATTTGAGGCCACTTTTGAAATTTAGGGCAGGAAATTGTATTACGTTTCCTTGGCTGGAATTTGGATAACATTTTCTTTTGATTTAAAAGAAAGTATTTGTTTTAGTAAGAATTAGGAGATTGTCAGTCTCTCATCTTTACCCACAAGTCCTTTTATAGTCTCTGTAGAGGTTTTCTAAGCTTCTTTAGAAAGTAAACTCTGGTTTAAAAACAAAATTACAGATTATAGGAATTTCTTTATTACAAACCAAACCATCTACTGCTGTAATTGGAACTCTAGTTCTGTGCTTCTTTCTGGGGATGCTCAAGTCCCAGTACATGGTTTTGGGTCGGGTTTCTCCTGTTTCCTCTGGATGTCTTCTCTGGTTAATCTTTAAACAATCTAAAATATCCTTAAACGATGTTTTAAAATGAATACTAGGCATCTGCATGGCATAAGTAAATTTGATTGTATTAAAAGGGGGAATAAAGTGAGGCTTTCAAAAATTTTATCTAATGGTAAGTCACGAGAAAGGTGATTAAACTTCTGGGTGAACTTGGGTGCATGGATGGATTTGCCAACTTGTGGGCTCTACTGGTCATCAGCCCCCACCTGGACTTTTCCAAGGGGGGTGGCCAGGATCTGGGCTGGAGTTGCTGAAGGGTCTGGTATCGGGGACAGGAAGTACATGGTGTACACATAATTGATATATTGCATGGGAAAGGAGCACATAGCATGTGCACTGAGGGTCGAGTGTCCTAGGGTGTGAGAGTCTTGTTCAGGATCTGTGCAGGGAACAACTCTCCTGCCAAAGGTAAGAGACAGCAGCACCCTGGTGTAACTGGGTAGAAGAAGGATCTAGGCTCTAGCTGCTCCATAGCCAGAGATATGATGACAATGCTAATCCTGTTTGTCTTGTGAATTCAGTGTTTTTATTTATTTATTTATTTGTGTGTGTGTGTGTGTGTGTGTGTTTGAGATGGAGTCTTGCTGTGTCGCCCAGGCTGGAGTGCAGTGACACAATCTCAGCTCACTGTAACCTCTGCCTCCCAGGTTTAAGGGATTCTCCTGTCTCAGCCTCCTGAGTAGCTGGGATTACAGGCACACGCCTCCATGCCCAGCTAATTTTTTGATTTTAGTAGAGACGGAGTTTCACCATGTTGCCTAGGCTGGTCTCAAACTCCTGAGCTCAGGCAATCTACCCACCTTGGCCTCCCAAAGTGCTAGGATTACAGGCATGAGCCACTGTGCCTGACCGAATTCATGGTTTTTAAAAAATTCCTTGCAGTCCGTGGGATTTCACAAGAGAACAGAGATGTGTGCATTCATTCCGGCCACCATGTTGAACCAGACCATTCCTTTTGTGTTCCTCCTTCCTGTGCTTCCTTTTCTTAGCATGTCTTTGATCTCTGTTTAATCAAACCAGAATAGTCTTTCACAGTGCAGTTAAACTCTTCCTCTCTTCCATTTACTGCCCACTCCTCATTTACAGAAACTTTGATTGAGCACTGGCTGTGTGCTAGTTAATGTGCTTGGCATTGAGGTGATCCAGATAGAAAGACACACAGCTCCTGTTCTTGAGTCTAGGTTGCTGTTTAGAGGGGAGCCTGTTCAGGGAATGAGCATTTATTAGGCAGTTGGATCATGGAATTAATTGAGGTAAGTGACTGACAGCATGGGAGGAGTGCTGCTTTGGTCAGAATGTTTATGTCCCCCCAAAATGCATATGTTGAAGCCCTAACCTCCAATGTGATGGTATTGGGAGGTGATTAGGTCATGGGGGTGGAGCCCTCATGCATGGGATAAGTTTCCTTACCAAGAGACCTCAGACAGCTAGCTTGTTCCTTTCACTATGTGAGGACACAGTGAGAAGGCACCATCTACAAACAAGGAAGAGGGCCCTCATCAGATTCTGACCATGCCAGCACCCTGATCTGGGACCCCCACAACAGTGAGAAATACATTTCTAATGTTTGATTTGTTAGAGCAGCCTGAACTACCTAACACAAGCGCCTGTGTCTGCCTGCAAGAGTCAGGAAGACTTCCCGAAGGAGGTGGCATTTGGGTGAACCCTAAGAAGGTGTTTTAAGCGGAGAGACCAGCCTGAAATAACAGCAGGACTAGGAGAGAAAGCATGAACCCTGGTTCATTCCCTAGCTCAGTGTTACAGAATGTCAAAGCCGTTTCCTTCCTTTGCACTCCCACTGTCATTTTAAAATTTATTACTTTACCATTTCTATGTGTGAAACACAAAGGTTGCCAAGTCCTCTGGTCTCTGTTTCTTTACTATTCAAACGTAATCCTCCAAATACATTTTCAAAGATTTTCACATCCCACAGGCAGAAAAGGTCCTGTCTGTCTTGTGTGCCCCCAGCACTGACCCAGTCCAGTCCTTTCTTCTTTTTTTTTTTTCGGTCCCACAGCACTCTCTAGAGGATTGCTGTGTTACAGACTTTTACTGAAGGCTTGAGGAGAACAGAGGGGCACAGAGCTCCGTCTTGTCTTCTCTTTTTCTTGGGGCCTCTGCCCGCTGCCACATTGCAGGGGCTCATTCTCCCTTCTGTGTAACTTCTTTCCATTTCTTTTCTTCCCTGAGTTCCAAGTGCCCCCTATCCTTCCTTTTGAGTTTCTGGGGGAAACCAACCGAATTCAATTTCAGTTTTTCTTATTGAAATTAATTGTTTCCGCCTGTGAGTTTCTACAGGATTGTCTTCCTCAATTAAGCAAATTTTCCCAACCATCTTTTTGCTGTGGATGTGTCAGCCTTCTCTGCCAGATATAAGCCCGTGAGGTTGGGGAGCTTGCTTACTCGTGTTTATATAACAAAGCATAATGTTTCACTCACGGTCATGACTCCGATAAATCATTCTCCATGTATTGCTGAAGGCTCAGGGTTTTGCAAAAATGAGATTGCATTTAATTCCCAAATGGCGGTTTCTTCATCCTCCATGCAAGCCCATTTGACTCTTAAGCTGCTCCTCATTGAGATTCTTCCAGTCAAAGACAAATGATGGTGGTAAATCCAGCAGGAGACCTGAGACTTCATCTGCTGGAGCCCTGGACTTCCTTTTCCTGTAGCATCCGCAGTAGTCACAGGAGGGAGTTTAAGCATCTGCCCTCCTCCTACCATCAGGGGTGCATCTGCACTGGGCAAAGAAACTTCACCTATCAAGGGCTCCCGAGAGGTCAAGGGTCTCAAGGGAGATGGTGTTGAAGTTTTGTGTGCATGTGAGTGAGGCAGTGGTAAAGGGGTGGTCACTGGTGGATGCCCTTTTCCTCAGGGACTGAAAGGTTATGGGACCTTCACCTCTGCTCCTGTTTCTCTGTGATATTTTGTTCTTACAAAAGGCTGGAGGGATTTTAAATTTTCCTTTCACTATTCGTTGATCAGTGGCACCAGTATTCAATCTGGCCAGTTCTACAAAGGATCCTTCGGTCGACTGGAGTTGGCTGGTGGTTCTTCTCATGAAGAGCCCTAATGATAGTTTCTGGTTGTAAGTCCTGATGAGTTACATGGTGGGTGGAGTGATCTCATTAATCACATTTGTTATTAGTGGGTTTTCAAATCAATAATCACCCATCCAAATGACATGGTAATAATGATTACCTGTAGGCATTTTTCTGTTGACGATAAACAAAGTTTTATGTTGTCCTTTGCCTTCAGATTAGCTGCTGTATGCATTTTGAAGAAAATAACTTTCTTAGAAGTAGAAAGAAAACTTTCGATAAAATGCTTGAATCTCAAGCAGTATGACAAGTCTGAGTTATTTTCTTTCATTTCCATAGGATATATTTTAACTTCCTAGAAGGGGTTTAGATTTCTAAAGTCTATGATTTTTTTCTTCTCCAGAGGCTAGAAAAATACAACTTCTGTCTGCACAGCCATATGTTACCTAGATTTTTGAGAGCAAGCTGCAGAGATGCTTGGTACGTAGGCATTCTTGTGAGAAGTGTTCCCCATGCCTGACTGGGTGTTCCCACTGTTCTTTGGACTGAGAAAATTGGTTTGAATTTCCCAGATGTGCTAAACCCTTGTAATCATCTGATGGGTTCTTTCTGACTGGTGCACAGACAAAACCAATTCACTGAGACTGTGGTACTGAAGTAAAGAAAAGACTAATTGACATGAAGTTGACCATGTGGAAAACTGGCATCATCATTCAAATCTGTCTCCCAGAAGGCTTGGAAGTTAGGATTTTTCAGGGATGGTTTGGTGGGCATGGGACTAGGGAACGGGTGCTGCTGATTGGTTGGGGAATGCAATCATAGGGGTGTGGAAAATGGTCCTTGTGCACTGAGTTTGCCTTGGGGTGGTGGGGGGCGGGCGCCACAGGACCCATTGAGTCATGAGTCATGAATTCAAGTTGGGTCAGTCTGAGAAAATCTCAAAAGACCAATTGTGGGTTCTACAGTAGTGATGTTATCTACAGGAGCAATTGAGGAAGTCACAAATTTTGTGACCTCTGGCCACAGGACTCCTGAGCAGTAAGGGATTATCAAAACTATGCTTACATTTTAGCAAAAAGCATTTTCTTATGTTTTTCGTTAGTCTTACAAAGACAATTTCATTCCCCAACAAAGAAGGAATCAGTTTTAGGGAGGGGCTATTAATCATCCTTTCTTCAAAGTTAAACTATAACTAAATTCCTCCCTGGCTTACAGCCAGGAATGAGAGAAGAAAGGCATCCTGTGAGGCTAGAGGCAAGATAGAGGAAGCCATGCTAGGCTTCTCTCATTGTCTTCATCTTTGCAAAGGCAGTTTCACTCTGGTGGGAGAAAACAGGTTTCTGGTTGAATTGGCACCTTTTCGCAACTGAGTGAATGAAGTCTTCTCAGTGTTGGCTTGCAGTCAAGTAACGAGGCAATTTATTCAAATAGTAAGTAAGCCAGCTTGAAAATGGAGAAAATGATGTTGAATTATAGCGATATCTACACAACTTAAAATTTCCCTTTCATGAAATATTAGCAGGTATAAAAAATTTACTATGGAATAACTGGGAGATTCCCCTTCTCATGAGTTCTTTGTTTTGAGATAAATAACAGCAGTAGGAATAGAGAAGGTGGGAAGGTTGGTACATCAGTCAGGCCTCGGCTCATGCAGTTTTTGGGGCTGGCAAGTTCAAAATCTGAAATTTAGGCCCAGCGCAGTGGCTCACTCCTGTAATCCCAGCACCTTGGGAGGCTGAGGCAGGAGGATCACTTGAGGTCAGGAGTTCAAGACCAGCCTGGCAAATATGGTGAAACCTCATCTTTACTAAAAATACAAAAAATTAACCAGGCATGGTGGCACTCGCCTGTAGTCCCAGCTACTCGGAAGGCTGAGGCAGGAGAATCACTTAAACCTGGGAGGCGGAGGTTGCAGTGAGCTGAGATAATGCCACTGCACTCCAGCCTAGGTGACAAAGTGAGACTCTGTTTCAAAAAAAACAGAAAACAGAAAAACAAAAAACCTGAAATTTATAGAACGGGCCAGTAGGTCAGAAGCTCAGGCAGGAATTCATGTAGTCTTAAGGCAGAATTTCTTTTTCTGGGAAACCTTAGTTTTTGCTCTTAAGGACTTCCTTGATTAGATGAGGGCCACCCACATCATTGAGGGTAATCTTTACTTAAAGTCAACTAATTGCAGATGTTAACATCTACAAAACAATCTATTAATTATGACAATACCTAGGCTAGTGTTTGATTGAATAACTGGGTACTAATGCCTCACTAAGCTACACATTAAACTGAACATCACAGCAGGTAAAGCTGGAGTTTTTGCAGGAGATAGAAGGAAATGGAAAGGGGAGTCTGATCCCTGAGGTGGACTATCGAGATATGGTGAGGAGGCAGGGGGGGAATTGAGTACATTGACATTGGACCGATACTTCTGAGACTAGAGAGAAATGAAAGAAATCTACTCACCTGGATGCATAAGTCAATTAATGTTATGTAAGTTGTTTTCTATTAAAAAAAATCCCTGCATATCTAAGACCAAGGCAGGCACCTCTTTCGGGGACTGGGATGGCCACAGCTCTGAGCTGTAAAATCTGAATGGTTTTGGGAGGCTGAGGTGGGCAGATCACATGAGGTCAGGAGTTTGAGACCAGCCTGCCCAACATGGTGAAACCTTGTCTCTACTAAAGTTACAAAATTAGCCAGGTGTGGTGGCACATGCCTGTAATCCCAGCTACTCAGGAGGCTGAGGCAGGAGAATCACTTGAACCTAGGAGGCAGAGGTTGCATAGAGTTGAGATCTTGCCACTGTACTCCAGCTTGGGGGACAGGGTGAAACTGTCTCAAAAAAAAAAAAAAAAAAAAAAAAATCTGAATGGTAGAAATGTACTTGGCTGGAAAACTGAAGACAGGACAAATTTCTTCCTAGCCTATAGCCTATAGCTGCCTCTTAGCCTTAGCTTGTGCTTGTTCCAAACAAGTACAGTGAATCTTATTGAAACTTGAAGAAAGGAGAACTTAATAAATATCAATGGATCCAATAGATAGGGAATGAAGATTAATTGTAGAGAGGCCATTATTATTAATTCAAGACATGTAAAAATGTTATTGACTACAATGTGCTGGCTAGCTTTATCATTGTAGATTAGTACACTTAGAAATATTTATAAAAGATTCACTCAGGACCGTATTCCCTCAATCCTGATTTTCTCAAAAGGTCTTACTGTTCTACAGCTAGGAATTGTCCTACCGGGAAGATTTCTCAGGAATCCAACCATCTAATTTGGGAGGGATTCCACTATTAGTTCCTACATATAAAAGCTGAAGCATTAAATTCCTTATCGTCTATATGATAGATATGTCTAATGGAACAGTGGGAAAGATTTATGGTTCAATTATTAATGTGTTAGCACGTTGATACATTTAACAAAACTCATTTCCCTTCAATAAAAGCCATTAGCCCTTTCCAAACTAAGTGCATCAACTTTGGTAGTTTAAGTAGATGTATTCAGTAGTTGCATAATGTTGACATTTAGTGTGCTATTTAGTGTCACTCCACTCCAACTACTGTGCATTTGGTTTTCTTGTCCTGTTAAAAGGAGGAAAATACAGTGTTTTCTTTCTTCATCTTCTTTTATAATACTGCCTGAAAATGGCCTTTTAAAGTCAGAAAACATCACGTACTTGGCTGTAGATAGTCACCAAGGCTTCAGTTTTTGTGGTTGTAATGAGCGTCAAGTACTGATGGGACCCAGTAAAACCTGCAGGCCGCCTTGTAAAACTGCCTGGATTTCTATTTGGATACAGAGTGGTATTGTTTCAGAAGCGTATGTGCTTTTTGTACACTTTTATTCTGGTTAAAAATTTAAAAGGGAGCTGCTTGTCATGTCTTTAGCATTAACTGAAGCTATAGTAGGCCTATAAAACAATTGTTGAGATGCTATTAAAAGTATATGAATAATAAAACAGCTAGAGTAAGAAAAGGTTTAAAAGAGTAACTTGGCCTTGGTAGAGGCCTCTTTGCAGAAGAGCTTCTCAGCGGGTGATTTGGTTGTATTCTGGCTGTCATAGGCAATTAAATATTATTTGGCAATCAGGGAACCTCTACCCCCACTTTTGGGTCTCAGTAGTAAAGGCTGTGGAACATTTTCTGGGTTGTAAATGGCAACAGAGCATAATGCAATAATATTCTTAAGAAATCACCTTGGGCTACTTAGCTTATATGAGATATTTATGAGGGCATAAGTTTTATGAAGTTGTTTTACTGGTAGAAGTCAAAGGCACTCATAGCCCAGGGTCATGTAAGGAATTATGTGTGGTGTGGTGGAACAACTCTGGGTTTTTGGTGCAAAGCAATCCCAGATCTGAATCTAAGTTCTGCCGTTTAAGAGCTTTGCAACCTAGGACAAACTACGTAAGTTCTCTGAGTCTTAAATCCTGCTTTTATAAAATGAGTTAGGTACTAATACCTAGTGTGAAAAGTTACCGAGAGAATTACTGAAGATAACATGTGTAAGGTACAGAGCACAGCTCTGGTAACATATTTGGTGCCTAAGAATGTTAGTTCTTTTTCTCCTTGTTATTTTATTAGTGATTTTTTTTTTTTTTTTTTGAGACAAGGTCTTGCTCTGTTGCTCAGGCTGGAGGGCAGTGGTGTGATCCCCACTCACTGCAGCCTTGACTCCACAGGCAAAAGTGATTCTCCTACCTGGCCTTCCTGGTAGCTGGAATTACAGGTGCATGCCACCACACATGGCTAATTTTTTGTAGGGATGGGGTCTTGCCATGTTGGCCAGGCTGGTCTTGAACTCCTGGGCTCAAGTGATCCACCTGCTTCAGTCACCCAAAATGCTGAGATTATAGATGTGAGCCACTGCACCTGGCCAATTATTAGTGATCTAATATGATGTGATACTTAGTATTACTGTTTAGTGGAAATCTTTTCTTTTTTTATAGCTGTGAAATAGCACAATAAATGGTCATAGTGTGAATACCGTGTAATGACCACTCAGATAAAGACACAGATCTGGCCGGGCACGGTGGCCCACACCTGTAATCCCAGCACTTTGGAAGGCCTAGGCGGGCCGGTCACTTGAGGTCAGGAGTCCAAGACCAGCCTGGGCAACATGACAAAAACCCCGTCTCTACCAAAAATACAAAAATTACCTGGGGGTGATGGTCCTTGCCTGTAATCCCAGTTACTTGGGAAGTTGAGGCATGAGAATTGCTTGAACTTGGGAGATGGAGGTTGCAGTGAGCTGAGATAGTCCCACTGCACTCCAGCCTGGGCAACAGAGTGAGACTGTCTCAAAAAAAAAAAAAAAGAATAAAAAGAAAAAGAAAAAGAAAAAAGACACAGATCTCCATCAGTACCCCCGGGTGCCCCCAATCTTTCTTGCCCCCAAAATAGTCACTATCTGACTTCTCACACCATTAATGAGTTTTGTCTGTTTTTTAATCTTATGTAAATTGAAATGCACTATTTTTGTGACTGGCTGCTTTAAAAACTGTTTTACTCAACAGTTTTTATAAGATTCATCCATATTGTTGCCCATAGCAGTACTTCATTCACATTTCTGCACTGAATTTCATTATATGAGTATATTTGTTCATCTATTATTGATGGATATTTTGGAAGTTTCTGGTCTTGCCTACTAAAAATAGTGCTCCAGGCCAGGCATGACATTGCACACCTGTAGTCCCAGCTAGTCAGGAGGTTGAGGCAAGAGGATCTCTTGAGCCCAGCATTTTGAGGCTATAGTGTGCCATAATCACACCTGTGAATAGCCCTTACACTCCAGCCTGGGCAACATAGGGAGACCCTGTCTCTGGAAAACAGTAGTGCTACTATGAATACATCTGTTTGCAGATGTATTAGATTATATACCTTGTATATATCTAACAGAAATACATGTATGTATTCATTGCTATTCAATACATGTATGAATTGCTGACTTATAGGGAAGGCATATGCTCAACTTTATTTTACATTGATTGATTTATTCTGCTCTTTTTAGTGGAGACTTCCAAACAGTTCTCTAAAGTGGTTGCACCATGTAGTAGACCAACCTTGTATCCCTACAAGCAATTTATGAGAGTTCTAGTCATACTTTGTGCCACACTTGGTAGAGTCAATCTTTTTAATTTTAGATAGGTGGGCAGTGGGATCTCACTGTGATTTTGGTGGGCAGTGATATCTCACTGTGATTTTGGTGGGCAGTGGGATCTCACTGTGATTTTGGTGGGCAGTGGGATCTCACTGTGATTTTGGTGGGCAGTGATATCTCACTGTGATTTTGGTGGGCAGTGGGATCTCACTGTGATTTTGGTGGGCAGTGGGATCTCATTGTGATTTTGGTGGGCAGTGGTATCTCACTGTGATTTTGGTGGGCAGTGGTATCTCACTGTGATTTTGGTGGGCAGTGGGATCTCACTGTGATTTTGGTGAGCAGTGGTATCTCATTGATTTTGGTGGGCAGTGGTATCTCATTGTGATTTTGGTGGCCAGTGGTATCTCATTGTGATTTTGGTGGGCAGTGGTATCTCACTGTGATTTTGGTGGGCAGTGGTATCTCACTGTGATTTTGGTGGGCAGTGGGATCTCATTGTGATTTTGGTGGGCAGTGGTATCTCACTGTGATTTTGGTGGGCAGTGGGATCTCACTGTGATTTTGGTGGGCAGTGGTATCTCACTGTGATTTTGGTGGGCAGTGGTATCTCATTGTGATTTTGGTGGGCAGTGGTATCTCACTGTGATTTTGGTGGGTAGTGGTATCTCATTGTGATTTTGGTGGGCAGTGGTATCTCATTGTGATTTTGAACACTTTGCTCTAAAGTGATCTGAAATCTTGATTGTAAGAAATATGCCCCAGAGCCACTTTGGCATGGATGTAGCTTCTCCTCTAATCTTACTGACAAAGGAACCAAGGAAAATAGATGCTGGTACTGAGAATTTATTATTATTAGGAACATGAATAAATCTCTTGGTGATAATATGAATCTAAGGCCATATGAGCTGCAGTAAAAACTGGAGGTTCCCGAAGGTGGTCACAGCCCGAATCTTTCTTGAGAATCATGATTATATTTAAGATGTACTAAGATTTTGAATTACCTGCTTGGCTCCACCCTCTTCCTTGCCCAACCTCTATATGTTCAAAGCAGATCTGGAGACTTAACAGAACATTAAAGTGGATTAAATGTAGCCTATTGTCCAGCAGAAGGCTGAGGGGTCGATGCAGGGCAGGGAGGATCACTGGGTGGCTTCATAGCCTCTCCCCTCCTCCGCACACCTCCACTGCACTCCTTCCATCAAGAGGAGTCGCCAGGGCACTTAGACTGGATTTAGTCACTGTTTGATGGGGCTGACTTTACTCAGTTGAATTAAACAAACAAACAAACAAAAAACCCTAAGTTTTGTGAATGTGTTTTGTTGCTTACAAGTATTTTATTTGCACATCAAATTAATATGACCATAGAAAAATGTTAACAGCATCTTTTTTCTGTGCAATCAAGGGATGCATATAAACATATTGTATATCTTTAGTGATTAGTGTAACCAGTTCCCTATGTTAGACATTTGACTTGTTTAGTTTCCCTCTAGCAGAAACTAGAAACATCTTTTAAAGTTAATTCTGTATGTACAAGTGTAATTTTTAAAAACTTTTATTATGGAAAACTTCAAACATACGCAAAAGTGGAAGGAATAGGGAACAAATCTCCACAAATACATGAATTAGTTTCAACAATGATCAATACACAGCTCATCTCATCTATACTGTACCATTATGCCCTGCCAAGTATCTCAAAGCAAATTCCAGGCATCACATCATTTGAACCTTAGTTCAGTGTGCACTTCTAAAAAAACCTCTTCCTCTTCTCCTTCTTCTACATCTCCTCTTCCGCTTCTTCTTCCCCCTTCTTCCTCTTCCTCTTCTCCTCCTCCCCCTCCTCCTTCTCCTCCTTCTTCTCCTTCCTCTCCTTCTCCTTCTTCTTCTATTTTTTTCCCCCCAAAGAGACAAGGTCTTGCTCTGTTGTCCAGGCTGGAATGCAGTAGCACAATCACAGCTCACTTCAGCCTTGAACTCCTGGGCTCAAGTGATCTTCCTGCCTTAGCCTCCCGAGTAGCTAGGACTACAGGTGCATGCAACCATGCCCAGTTAATTTTCTTAAAATTAAGAATTCTTTATACAAACTCTGGTAGTTTCTCATGTTTAAACCATATGTGTATTATAGAAAAAATTGGGAAGACTAGGTAGCTCTATTAGCTCCTCTCTCTCTTTTTTTTTCTTTTCTGAAATGGAGTCTCGCTCTGTCACCCAGGCTGGAGTGCAGTGGCGCGATCTCGACTCACCGCAACCTCTGCCTCCCAGGTTCAAGCGATTCTGCCTCAGCCTCCCAAGTAGCTGGAATCACAGGCACCCACCACCACTCCTGGCTAATTTTCATGTTTTTAGTAGAGACAGAGTTTTGCCATGTTCGCCATGATGGTTTCGAACTCCTGACCTCAGGTGATCTGCCTGCCTCAGCCTCCCAAAGTGCTGGGATTACAGGTGTGAGCCACTGCACCTGGCCTCTATTAACTTTCTGTTGCTACATAACAAGTGACTTGAACTTAGTGGGTTAAAAGTACACACATTTTGGCTGGACGTGGTGGCTCACACCTGTAATTCCAGTGCTTTGGGAGGCTGAGGTAGGTGGATCTCTTGAGATCAGCAGTTCGAGACCAGCCTGACCAATATAGTGAAATCCTGTCTCTACTGAAAATACAAAAAACCCCACAAAACCACAAAAATTAGCTGGGCCTAATGGTGGGTACCTGTAATCCCAGCTACTCAGGAGGCTGAGACAGGAGAATTGCTTGAACCTAGGAGGTGGAGGTTGCAGTGTGCCGAGACTGCGCCACTGCACTCCAGCCTGCATGACAGAGTGAGATTTCCTCTAACAAAGGAAACAAACAAACAGACAAACAAAAAACCACAAAAAACGACACACATTTCTTATCTTACAGTTTCCGTGGGCCAGGAGTCCAGGCACAACTCAGTGGAGTTTCTGCTTCAGCGTCTCGGAAAGCAGTGATCGAGGTGTTGGCCAGAGCTGCAGTCTCATTCAAGGCATGGGGTCCTCCTTTAAGCTCACGTGGCTGCTAGCAGAATTTGGAAGCTATTCATAGTTCCCACCACGCAGCCCTCTCAATAGACCCCATCACAACACACGGCTTGCTTCTTCCAGCTAACAAGGGAGAGAAGCCTCTGATGTCAGGCAGGGTCCAGTGTCTCTTTTAAGAACTGTCACTTGGGCTGGGCGCGGTGGCTCAAGCCTGTAATCCCAGCACTTTGGGAGGCCGAGACGGGTGGATCACGAGGTCAGGAGATCGAGACCATCCTGGCCAACACGGTGAAACCCCGTCTCTACTAAAAAATACAAAAAACTAGCCGGGTGAGTTGGCGGGCGCCTGTAGTCCCAGCTACTCGGGAGGCTGAGGCAGGAGAATGGCGTGAACCCGGGAGGCGGAGCTTGCAGTGAGCTGAGATCCGGCCACTGCACTCCAGCCCGGGCGACAGAGCAAGACTCCGTCTAAAAAAAAAAAAAAAAGAACTGTCACTTGATTAAGTCAGGCCCAACCAGGATAATCACTCTTTTTTTTTCGAGACAGGGTCTTACTGTGTCACTGAGGCTGGAGGGCAGTGGCACGATCATAGCTCACTGCAGCCTCGAACTTCTGGGCTCAAGTGATCCTCCTGTTCCGGTCTCCCAAGGAGCTGGGACTGTGGGCACTTGCCACCACACTTGGCTGATTTTTATTTTTGTTTTGTTTTGTTTTGTTAGTTTTAGTAGACACAAGGTCTCCCTATGTTGTCCAGGCCCATCTCGAGCTCCTGAGCTCAAGTGATCCTCCCACCTCAGCCTCCCACTTTCTTTTGATTAAATAAAAATCACTGATGTGGGACTTTAATTATACCTGCAAAATCCTTTTACTTTTCCTATATTCTGTTGTCTAGATGTCAGTCACAGGTCCTACTTGTACTGAAGGGGTGGAGACTACACAAAGGCATTAGCAATAACCAAGAAGCAAATAATATCTGAAATTCTATCCTACTGCTAATTTAGGGCAGGAGTTGGCAAACTCTTTTTGTAAAGGGTTGGATAGTAAATATTTCAGGCTTTGTGGGCCAGATGGTCTTTGTTGCAACTGTTGAGCTCTGCTATTGTAACAGGAAAGCACCCACAGATAGTATGTAAATGAATGGGTGTGGCTGTGTTCCAACAAAGCCATTTATAAAAACAGGAGGTGGCCAGCACTTTGGGAGGCTGAGGTGGGTGGATCATTTGAGACCAGGAGTTTGAGACCAGCCTGGGCAACATGGCAAAACCCCATCTCTACAAAAAATACAAAAGTTAGCTGGGTACAGTGGTGCGCACCTTTAGTCCCAGCCCCTTGGGAGGTCGAGGCAGGCGAATCCCTTGAGCCCAAGAGGTTGAGGCTGCAGTGAGCCATGATCATGCCACTGCACTCCAGCCTGGGTGACAGAGTGAGACCCTGTCTCAAAAAAACAAAAACAAGTGGTGGGTCACATTTGGTCAGTGGGCTGTAGTTTGGCGACCCCTGGCTTAGGGTATATGATATTTTAATATACTTTTTTCTCTTTAAAAGTACACACCTACATTCAAAACCACTGACTATGATACTATTTTACAATCTACTGGGTTGGCATCAAGTCTTATGGGCACTATATGAAAACAATATCTAAAAGTTTGTGACTATATTATTATTATTTTTGAGATGGAGTTTCACTCTTGTCACCCAGGCTGGAGTACAATGACGTGACCTCAGCTCACTGCAAGCTCCGCCTCCCAGGTTCAAGTGATTCTCCTGCCTCAGCCTCCCGAGCAGCTGGACTTGCAGGTGTCAGCCACTATGCCCGGCTAATTTTTCTAGTTTCAGTAGAGACAGGGTTTCACCATGTTGGCCAGGCTAGTCTCGAACTCCTGATCTCAAGTGATCCACCCACCTTGACCTCCAAAACTGTTCGGCCTCCCAAGGGTGTGAGCCACCATGGCTGCCGGATATATTTCTTGTAGAGCTGCCTTGAGGGCAGTATTGATTCCCTCTCTTAATAATTCCTAATTCCTACCATAAAGCTTTATGTGAATAACTTTATTTTGTATTTATTTATTTATTTTGAAATGGAACTTTGCTCTTGTGGCCCAGGCTGGAGTGAAGTGGCGTGATTGCAGCTCACTGCAACCTCTGCCTCCCAGGTTCAAGTGATTCTCCTGTTCAGCCTCCCGAGCAGCTGGGATTACAGGCATGCACCACCACGCCCAGCCAAATTTTCTTCCTTCCTTCCTTCCTTCCTTCCTTCCTTCCTTCCTTCCTTCCTTCCTTCCTTCCTTCCTTCTTTCCTTCTTTCCTTCTTTCCTTCTTTCCTTCCTTCCTTCCTTCCTTCCTTCCTTCCTTCCTTCCTTCCTTCCTTTCTTTTTCTTTTTTTCTTTCTTTCTTTCCTCCCTCCCCTCCCCTCCCCTTCCCTTCCCTTCCCTCTTTTCCTTTCTTTCTTTTTTTGTATTTTTAGTAGAGATGGTGTTTCATCACGTTGGCCAGGCTGGTTTCAAACTCCTGACCTCAGGGGATCCACCTGCCTTGGTCTCCCAAAGTGCTGGGATTACAGGCATAAGCCACTGTGCCTGGCTGAATAACTTTTTTTGAAACTTAGTGCCAACAAAAAATTTGCTTCCCCTGACTAACTGATTTTTTAATTCTATTACAAAAATTCTATAACTCCCCATATTTCTCTTTATGTTTTGGCTTCCAGGAAGCTCAGAGTCTAAGTGAAACCTGATTATGGAACTATAAAGACCTGACAGTTTGCATATTATTCTTATCTGCCCAGGCATGCTATTTTATCCTTACTTTAATTCACTGTGTTTCTCTACTATTATTTTATTGTGTAAAACTCCTTTGTGGAATAATATAGAGTAAAAATATAAACTTCTGTTTCATTGAACTAAAAGGAAGCACTGAATTTATATGCTTAATAGCTCCAAATTAGAAACAGCCCAAAAATACATTAAGAGGAGAATTAATATATTATGGTATAATCATATGATGGGATTTTACATAACAACCAAAAAACACCAAATCCGGATACATGCTACCGTGTGGAAGAACCTCACTGATACTGTGCTGAGCAGAAGAAGTCAGGCACAAAAGAGTAGAGATGGCATGATTCCATTTATATTAAGTCCGAGGACCCATCAAATGAATCAGAGCTGGTGAAAGTCAGGTGATTGCCTTGGAAAGGGATGATTTCTTGGTCAGTGTCAAGAGGAAACCTTGTGAGGCGCTAGAAATGTCCCGTATCTTGAACAGAGGTGGTATGGAGTGTATACCCATGTTAAAAAAATTACTCAAATGTAGACTTAGGATTCGTACACATTATGCACTTTGCTTTATGTATATATATATCCTCCCCATGAAAGAGAACTACTTAAAATATAGCTTCTTGCTCATTTCTCTTCTATGTTTATGCAAAAGTGTCTATTGGGAAAAAACTTTAAAACTGGCAATCTCAAAAGTGTGTAACTTTTAAAATTTCTGAAGTTCATAAGTTAGCAGCAATTGTACACTTTTATTAGACTACTTCGTAAGTGCATAGCTGAAAATATATGTAAAGATAACTTCCGAACCACAACAAAAGAGTCAAAGCCTATGGTTGACTATTTGTTCCCTTCATAATGTGGCTGAGAGGATGAGTGGGAGTTGGACTTGGCTTTAGGCCACTTGCCAAGCTCAGCCCCTGAAGGCAGCGCCTGTCTATAGTGGCATCTTTTATAATTTGCACAAAAATACTTTTTCTAATTTGCACTTCAAGGCACAGGTCAGTAGCAGCCCTGCACAAAAATGATACTTATGATAATAATGTTAATTTTTAGGACTAACTGTATTTGGTCATCTTTAGAATGGAAGCCAGCCTCTGCTTGGGTCTTTGCAATCTAAGGAATATTTTAGAAAATAGAATAGGAAGAATCAATATCAATTTCCTCTCCTCACTTTTTATGTCTGTGTTGTGCTTAGGGATGTTAATAATACAACCTCTAGTTGGCCTAGTAAAGGCTTAATGGGGCAGACCCACGTGGAGTTTGAGGAAGAATGAATTTTTGCTGACCTAAGAGATCCATACTTTTAGCTGAGCTCCCTCGGAAAGATTGAGTTCCTCTTGACTCTTAAAGTGGTCAGAGGGGCCATCACTTAGAAGAGACCATGTGAGTGAAAGGTGAAAGGAAGCATCTAATCAAATCTATCCTAGCAGAAACACAAGTGTCCAGGAAAGTAAGTAACAACAAAAACCAAAAGCAGATTGAGATCAAAAAAGACACTTAGCATTTTTATAGATTTACATTTCAGGTTGCAGTTTACATTATCAAACAGATAAATGGAGACCATTAAGACCCACCTCTTACCCAGATATGTAAAACTAAAGCTAAACCATATTGAAATATTAATACACACTGTACTGCTGCTCGGTTTATACTTGCCTTTTCTCATCTGATATGAAACACACTGGAATTACAAGTAGGTGCAAAGTTTTCTCCATCACAATAAAATGGTGTGTCCAGAAATAATAATGAAAAAGCCCAAACAATATGTTTTGGTAAGTCCAGTGAAAGATTACTCATATGACTCTAGCTTAAGGTTAAGAAAAAAAAATCTAGTACCTATTTTGGGTACTTCAGATACATGTGGGTAAAATTTGGTCTTAAATATACACATAATTGATATTGCTCTTTTTTTTTGAGACAGAGTCTCACTCTGTCAGCTAGGCTGGAGTGTAGTGATATGTTCTCAGCTCACTACAACCTCCGCCTCCCAGGTTCAAGCAATTCTCATGCCTCAGTCTCCCGAGTAGCTGGGATTACAGGCACGCGCCACCACACCCAGCTAATTTTTTGTATTTTTAGTAGAGATGGGGTTTCCCATGTTGGCCAGGTTGGTCTCGAACTCCTGAGCTCAGGTGATCCACCCACCTCAGCCTCCCAAAGTGCTGGGATTACAGGCGCCTGGCCTGGTATCGCTCTTAAGACTCTTGTTGGAGGAAGTTTGCTTTGTAGTGCTGTTAACTCAGCCCTTTTAAAGTAATGGAGAAATAATTTTCTGCTAAAAATTTTAGATGTTAGGATCTTTTCCTTCTCCAGCAAAACAATCTGAACACACTCACCATAATGAAAAGCCCATTAGGTTTTTGCTCCTTGAACACACTCCTGGATTTGCTGATGAACTCCAGACTTGGTCAAGTTTTCTTTATTTCAGACCCACTTAAAATTGGCTTAAGCAGAAAATAAAAATTTACCAAGAAGATCTCAGCCATGCAATCTGGGTTCCAGTTTCAGATTTCTGGGAGAGAAACTTGATTGACCCAGCTTGGGCCAGATCTCCAGCCCTGAGACCATTAGCTATGGCTGGTGGCAGAGTAACATGGTCCTAATGTAGCTATGGGGTTCATTTGTGGGAGACTTAATTCTCAGCAGATATAAGTAAATGCTGGGAAGATATCTCCAAAGCTGTTCACTATAACTCAAAGATTCTCCATGCTCTCAACTCAGCCCCCATGTTGACAGTAAGTATCAAGCTGACCAGTATCTCTACTGGACACCATTCCTAATGGTGCTTGAGTTTTTCACATTTCTTCTTTGTTTCTTTACCACAGAAGCCAGCCCCAGAATCAGGTCCATGCATGAAGTTATTGGGCAGGAAGTTATGGGGATGGAGCAGGTGGGTAGCCCAGTCCCAGGCTGAAACATTTTGTGAATTTGAAAAACATTTGTTTCTCATTGTCTATGTGGCCATCTTTATCTGAGTATAGTTTTCTTCCTTAAATTTTAAATCTTGCAAGGTGTGGTGAAATTTTGTGTTTATATTTAATCTTCTTTGTGGGCCCGGAATTTAAAACACTGTTTTAGATTGAATGCGGAATGGCATGGTTCTTGAAAGCAGACTGATTGTGTTTAGCCCAGCTGACTCTTGGTGATAGGAGGCACACATTTTCCATTTCTAAGTAGGCTTGATTCTTGACAATCACATTGACAGGGACTCCGTCTTTTCTTTTTTCTTTTCTTTTCTTTTTTCTTTTCTTTTCTTTTCTTCTCTTTTCTTTTCTTTTCTTCTCTTCTCTTTTTTCTTTCTCCCTTCCTTTCCCTTCCCTTCTCTTCCCCTCCCTCCCTCCCTCCCTCCCTCCCTCCCTCCCTCCCTTCCTTCCTTCCTTCCTTCCTTCCTTCCTTCCTTCCTTCCTTCCTTCCTTCCTTCCTTCCTTCCTTCCTTCCAATTCATTATGGTGGTTTATTTTGTTGTGTTCATAAAAGAACTCCAGGGACATGATTGCTTTGACCTGTAGAGCTCAGAGGCTTTTTAAACCCTTGATTTCCACTTTTTAATTTTAAAATGCAGTCTAGATTTTTGTAGCACTTTTGCCTGCTTTGCTCATGAGAAGACCTCCCTGGTTGATGTTCCTAGGATACAGCTAGCACGGGTTCACTTTTGTCTATTTCTTCAGTGCCTGTGGTTGACCAGGCATTTTCCTGGATACAAAACAGTAAGAAGTCTCTGGTCAGAAAAGATACCCATGAGAGTTGAGTGTGTGTCTTAGTCTGTTCAGTTTGCTATAGCAAAATACCGCAGACCAGGTGGCTTCTAAACAATAGAACTTTGTTTCTCCCAGTTCTAGAGGCTGGGAAGTCCAAGGTCAGGGCACTGGCAGATTTGGTATCTGGTGAGGACCCACTTTCTGGCTCATAGACAATGACTTCTTGCTGTGTCCTCATTGGAGAAAAAGAGAGAGCCTCCCTCTTTGGTCTTTTTTATAAGGGCACTAATCCCATTCATGAGGGCTCCACCCTTATGACCTCAGCACATCCCAAAGTCCCCACTGCCTAATACCATCACCTTGGAGGAAAGGATTTCAACTTAGGAATTTGAGGGGAGACACAAACATTCGGGTCATAGTTTGACGTAAATGCGTCAGGGCCCTATTCTAGGAGAAGAACTGCATGACAACATCGAGACTGTTGCAATAACACAAGGGAGGGAGGGCCCACTTGGCACAGGGGGTCGTGAAAGGCTTCACAGTGGACATGGAGCCATCTCCTCTCTTGTTCATGCCAACCGAGGCAATCACCATTGGAGGTTCCCAACCTCCCTTCCTCATCTCCTGATTGTGTTGGGCTCTAGCCGTAAAAACTGTCTTCCACGGCTTGGTGCCAAGACCGTCTTCTTATATGAGTGCTTTAGTGGGCAGATTGGGAGGGAACACTGCTGTCCACTGTTCTGGGAAGTCCAAGGCCCGACATCCTCTGTGTAAATTTTCCCAGCATCCTGGAACTTGAATTTGTAGATAAGGTGAGGTGAATAGTTTAGGCTTAACTCACTCTAATTTAGCTGAGTAGACAAATGAAAGCAAAACACACACAGCACAGCACAACCGGACTCAGCCCAGCACAACACAAAACCTCCACTAAACCTAGAATCATAGTCAGCAGCCTGTCACAGTGGCGAAGCCCTAACATGCTCGTTTTGTGTCTAATCCCACCTAGTTCAAAGATCACAAAGCAAATTTGAGCCAGAACACCTGAAGTCGGGGGCATAGGGCTTTCATGTGCGCTCATGAGGCAAACCACAGTGCAGACGAGCTTCTCAGTTCTGAGCTGATCGCTGTAAGAAATCTGACAAAACTTCCCAAGTCTCTGTATTTAGGGAGGAAAAAATAGCAGCAGCAGAGACAAGCTAATATCAAAGGCAATTTATAATCAGCTATTTTGGAGGTTTTCCTGGGCACTTCATACACTTACTTGAGTCTTGGAGAGTGGAGAGTACTGTAAGTGCTTCTATCTATATCTGTGTTTATCCAAGCCCCACAAATCAGGCCATCAGCAAAAGAGACACTTACCTTGGTCACTGACAACAGCTGTACAGTCTAGAGCCAGTTCCTAGCCTCACTGGCTTTGGTTCCCTAATCTTCAAAATGGGGACAATAACGTTGAGAGAATAAAGATAAAATATGGGAAGTTCTGAGTACAGAGCTTGGAACACAGTAGGCACTCAAACCTGGTAGCTATTGTTTTAATATCAGCAAAGAAAAGCCTGACAGCTGTCTAACTCGTTGCTACTCTAAGTGTGGAACACAGACCTGAGCCAGCTGGCAGATTGTTTGTTACCAGTCTCCAATGACATAAGCACTGAAATGGAGAGGCAGCACTTGAAACTTTGAAACTTGGCAGAGTAATTTTATGTGTGTTGAATCTAGTAATAAAATAGCTGGTCTTGTATTTTGTTTGTATTTGTGCCTTTTCTGAAGTTTATTTTTTTGGGCCAGGCACAGTGGCTCATGTCTATAATCCCAGCACTTTGGGAGGCCAAGGCAGGCAGATCACCTGAGGTCAGGAGTTCGAGACCAGCCTGGCTAACATGGTGAAACCCTGTCTCTCCTTTTTGTATTGCTAAATACAAAAAATTAGCCAGGCATTGTGGCATGTGCCTGTAGTCACAGCTACCTGGGAAGCTGAAGCTTGAGAATTGCTTGAAACTGGGAGGCGGAGGTTGCAGTGAGCAAAGATTGTGCCACTGCACTCCAGTCTGGGTGACAGAGCTAGACTCCATCTCAAAAAAATAAAAAATAAAAAATAAATAAATAAAATAAAGTTTATTTTTTTGGTACTTAATTTTGTAGTATTTACAAAAGTCTGAGTTTACAACAGCTTGGAAGTGTAAGAAACTCATCCTTCCCTACAGGTAGTTTGAGAAACACTGGTCTAGCTCATTCATTACCCACTACCTGGCTTACTGAAACCTCAGCCCCAAATGCCTTTGCATCATTTAGGGAACCTACAGAGCATCTCATGTGTGCTCACAACCACTTCTCTTGGCTACCTCCTATTCCTCCTCTCCACTGTGCTATCATTACTCTGGCCAGGATGCACCTATCATTGTGCCTTGGTCTCTTCTTTTGTTCACTGCGACATCTCCTCTATCCTGCCCTGATCATCACCAGGGAAAAGCTTTCCCTGACCTTGGGACCCTATGACTTCCTCATTGAGCATAACTTCTCTGTACCTTTCATGGTATAGATTCTAAAGATAAAATTTTAATCAATTCATTACAGCCACCCTCAGCTTGGGAATCTTGACAGGTGTTCTAGGCCCTGGACCAGGAGGAATTTGGATTTCAGTACATTATATATTATAACTCAAAGCCATCCTTCTTGCTGTCTTCCCAACTGGAGCGTTTTGTCTCTCTTCCCTCAGGGTGTATTTTTCCTCCCTATTTGGGTGACTACTTCCTAAGTTGAGTAGTGATCATTTCTCTCCAACTTCTGGGAGGAAGAGTCATGCTCCTGGACTCCAACCCCAGCTGTGGCATGACAGGAGATCGTCTCTCCTATACCCCGGCCAATCACGCCACACTTCCACCAGGCTGGCCCTCATTTTCACCTGCTGGCCAGCTCAGCAACTGACCCCAGACTGCAGGTGTAAGTGACTGGAGTAGAAGGCTGGGGTCATTTTGGGGGGTTTTCTAAGATACCACCCTGTGTTGCCTTCTGGAATGAGAGATGGATTGCATTGATGGATCCTCCCTGTATCCACACCTCCCTGTATCCAAGCCCTTTGCTAGTGGCCTTCCACACTGACTCTAGGCTTGGCAATGTGACTTTTGCCAATGGGATAAAACAAACTCGATACAACTAGAGACTTGAAGAAGCACTTGGGCACTTCTTCGTCCTTTCTTGGACCCTGCTGCTGCCATAAAATTAGCCTGAAATAGCATGCTGGGGAAAAATGACTGACACATTGAAAAGAACCAAGTCATCCCAGCCAAGGCCAACCTAAACCAGCCAGCCCCTTTGACCCACAGATGACCACAGATGCATGAGCCAAGATCAGCTGGCCAGCTGAGCAGAGGATTCATGAGAAATAACAAGTGCTATTTTAAGCAACTGAATTTTGGGGGATAGTTTTAAGCCACTTGATTTTTTGGGATAGTTTGTTACACAGAAGTAGCTAACTGATACAGAGTCATCCCTTGGTATCTGTGGGGGATTGGTTCCAGGAGCCCCCACAAATACCAAAATCCAGGAATGCTCAAGTTCCTTATATATATTGTGTAGTATTTGCATGTAACCTACACATATCCTTTTTTTGCTTTAAATCATCTCTAGATTACTCATAATATCAAATACAATGTAAATGCTATGTAAATAGTTGTATTGTTTAGGGAATACTGACAAGAAAAAAGTCTGTACATGTTCGGTACAGATGCAACTATCCATTTACTAAAAAAAGTTTTTGATCCTCAGTTGGCAGAATACACAAATGTAGAACCCATGAATATGGAGGGCCAACTGTAACAGGTATTTTTATTTAAGTGAAATCAAGTTAAAATGATCATTCATTAAGAGCATTCAAAAGGCTGAGCTATGGAAAGGATATGTGAGAAATGGAGGAGGCAGAAACCCTTTTCCTGGGGGATAGCTTTCTCTTAAAACTATTATGAATGGATTGTGTGCCTGTAAACCTCAGGGATTTTTTTTAAAGTCAACTCTTTCTTCCTTATCTTTGTCATTTCCCTGTGCTCCTCAGAGTTGGGAGGCCTGGACAGATTAATATATATTTTGCTGGCAGATGATGCAATCCATGAGCTCCTGGAGTGAGATTCAGCCTTGTTGGAAGGGCTCCCTGGAAGAGAACGTGAGGGGACAGTGAGTTTCATTAAATAAAATTCACTCTTTAGTGAATTTTTCCTTTAAAACATTGAGCTTTTCCTGAGGTATTTGTGCTGAAGTTGGCATCACATTTTTAGGGTTTGTTCATATGATTTAAAACCTTGTCTTTATGCAAAGAGGAGTAATTACTAAGTTAAAATAACCCCTCACTTCATTCTTTTTAGAGTGACCTGATGTTATTTTCTCATTAAGGAAATTGAATGATCTGTAGCCACACATTTGGATTTGGGGTCGGGGTAGAGAATTGCATAAAGACTTTTGTTGGACACTTTTACTGTTCCCTAAATGGAACATCTGGATAAACAAACGATTTAGCTGGGAGAAAAACTGAACCTCTTAGAAAAATCTGGAGAATGTCTAATGAGAATATGAGCTTGTTTCAGGGATGTGAGAAGACTGACTGGAATTAACACCAAAGAACTAACACAAATATAGCTGAGGTCACGATAGTTTATTATGTAACTAAGATGTGCCAGGCTATCTGTACTTGGCAGAAAAGGATAGAGAAATAAGATCAGGTGAATATTTATTGTGTTACCTGTAACAGCTTCATTGTTATTTTCCACGTGCTATATTCTAAATAGCATAGTCCTATACTTCCCTTAGGCAGTTCCTAAAACCTGATTTCCAAATATTCCATTTATTTCCTACTATTACCTTTTCAGCCAATACAATGTTATTCTCTACAACAGTATTTGAACAAACATGGCAGAGCCTTGCTAAATCCATGGATTTATGTCAAATTAATGAAAAATGAATGAGCAGCCCATGGATGACATTTAATACCTATATTCCCTGGTCACATACAATATAATTTTAGGTGCCTGCCTGCCTGCCTGCCTGCCTGCCTGCCTTCCTGCCTTCCTTCCTTTCCTTCTTCTCTCCCTTTCCTTTCCTTTTTCTCTCCCTTTCCTTTCCTTTTTTCCTTCTTTCCTTCTTTTTCTTTCTTTCTTTCTTTCTTTCTTTCTTTCTTTCTTTCTTTCTTTCTTTCTTTCTTTCTTTCTTTTTTCTTTTTCTTTCTTTCTCTCTCTCTTCTTTCTTTCTCTCTCTCTTCTTTCTTTCTTTCTTTCTTTCTTTCTTTCTTTCTTTCTTTCTTTCTTTCTTTCTTTCTTTCTTTCTTTCTTTCTTTCTTTCTTTCTTTCTTTCTTTCTTCTTCCTTCCCTCCCTTCCTCCCTCCCTCTTTCTTTCTTTCTCTTTCTTTCTTTCTTTCTTTCTTTCTTTCTTTCTTTCTTTCTTTCTTTCTTTCTTTCTTTCTTTCTTTCTTTCTTTTTTTCTCTCTTTCTCTCTTTCTCTCTTTCTTTCTTCTTTTTTTGAGACAGAGTGTCACCCTGTTGCTCAGGCTGGAGTACACTGGTGCAACCTCAGCTCACTTCAACCTCTGCATCCCTGGGTTAAGTGATTCTCTTGCCTCAGCTTCCTGTGTAGTGAGATTATAGGTGCGCACAACCATGCCTGGCTAATTTTAGTATTTTTAGTAGAGATGGGGTTTCACCATGTTGGCCAGGTTGGTCTCGAACTCCTGACCTCAAGTGATCCTCCCGCCTCAGTTTCCTAAAGTACTGGGATTACAGGCGAGAGCTATTGCGCCCGGCCTTATAATCGTCTTAATTTACTGATTATATCTATAAGGATGAGTTATCCTTTTGCAGAAAGCATGATTCTGAAGTTGATTCTAGAGTCTTTCAGCAGTTTTAGCAGTTTCATCTGTTTCCATAATGTAGTTTGTCCATTTTGGCTAAAATGATTTGATTCTTTGAAAACATATCAAATGTAAATGATAAATATTGAATGATCCTTTTTGGGGGGGGTTTAGAAGGGCATCTTGTTAAATTCTGTATGAGCTATTACTTTCAGTTCAACAACTGATCAAATAGTGAACATAAGGCGCTGTGCCAGCCCCTGCATGAAGATTTAAAGGCAGATGTTGTTTCACTTTATGGGTATGATTGAACATGAATAATTTATTTCTCATTTTTGTTTTTGATTTTTAAATTATTACTTTTAATATATTGTTGGAAATAGATATCACTTGCACATAATACAAAAGGGCAAAGGTGAAAGGTAAGACAAATTTGCTTTCTTTATCTATCAGGAACCTAGTGACTGGAGGCAACTACTCTAGCCTTCCCAAAGTAATTCATGCATCTAAAAACCAACACACTTGTTTGTGTTGTTACCATTATACAAATGGTATCATATCATGTATATTGTTCTGCACCGTGCCTTTTAAAAATCTTACTATATATTGGAGATCTTGTCGTATCTGAACAGGTAGAGTATGTCTCGATCTTGATCTTTCTTTTTTTTTTTTGTTTGTCAGAAATTTTTATTTATTTAAAGAAATAACATTGGTTATTGATTAGATATATATCATTATGGTTTAGGGTATGAGATAGTGTCCAATGTGGTATTATTAGTTTAATATATATCTACTTGTGAACAGTTTCACAATAGTGAACAGTTTCAAGAGATGAATACACAACTGCAAAATACTTTATTGCATGAAAGTGTCACACTTGGTTTAATCAGCCATTGATTGATGGCAGTTAGGTTGTTTTCAGACTTTTGCTGTTATACACAAGGTTGCCATTGTTTTGCCCTGCATATAACGTATTTTACATGCAATGTAACATAAAAGTGTATCTATATGCCCTACACATTTCCGCAGATGAAGAAAACACTGGAACAACTCAGAATCTCTTTTTACTCTTTTGCTTTAAAATTTCGTCTTTTCAGTTTCCCTGAAAATAAATATTTCATTGAGTTATTTTCATTTTCAAACTTCTTGGAAAGTTTAAATCAGGTATTTTGAAATTCTGGAAGCCCCAAACTGTCATAGTGTGGATATCTAACCAATAGCTTTGCAGGCCAGTGCTTCTCAAACTGTCTGTGGTGAAAACTAGTTTTCCTTTTTATTTGTTTTATTATTTAAAAAATTTTCCCATCCATCACAGTCCAGTACCATTGTGTGGTTCATACCACATGTGACTCATCATATGAGGCAGGTGACATTCAAGCCTCTATCTTGGTTCAAGAAACAAGTAAGTTACTGATCATGTGCTTGGATGTCGTGTCAATGTCAAATAGTGATAGAAGTTTGTAGTCACTCTCTCTTAGTTTCTGATCAGAGACCGGTTATAATGTGTGAATGGACTGAGTAGCACTGTTGTAGGACACAAGATTCAATGCCTCCTAATCACTATCAGTCTCAGTCTCTAGGAGGAAAACCTCGTTCTGAAAGAAGACCATCTTTCTCTGAATGGACAAAGTCACACTGAATAAAGAGCACATTTTGTTTTCAGGGTCTTACATACATTCTTTCTTGGTCACTTCCTGCTCTAAAAATTATATTCAAGAGAAAGTCGCCTTGGCCAAATATATATTCATGGTGATGATTATCAAGGCCTCTCATTCCACATTTAAGCAAACTCAAAATTATGGTTGGGGCAGGGCACGGTAGCCCACGCCTGTAATCCCAGCACTTTGGGAGGCCGAGGCAGGTGGATCACCTGAGGTCGGGAGTTCGAGACCAGCCTGGCCGACGTGGTGAAACCCCATCTCTACTATACAAAAATTAGCCAGGTGTGGTAGTGCACATCTGTAATCCCAGCTACTTGGGAGGCTGAGGCAGGACAATCACTTGAACCCAGGAGGTGGAGTTTGCAATGAGCCGAGAACATGCCACTGCACTCCAGCCTGGGTGACAGAGTGAGACTCTGTCTCAAAAAAAAAAAAAAAAAAAAAGATTGTGATTGGTCATGGAAAACACATTTCCTTAACTGAAATACACTGCAGATCACTCAGAGCTCCACTGAGAATATATTAATAATGGTCTCTTGAAAAGCCTGGGGAACTCTCGTGAGAAAAGAAAAACTCAAGGACTCGTTTTCCTGTTTCGAACCATTTTTTTTTTTAACCTGTTTTCTTTAAAATAAAGAATCAAAATATGCACGAGCTACAGCTCTCTTTATGTATGAGTGCTAATGCCAGGGCCAGGACATTAGCATTCTCAAGGTGTTAATGCCACAGCAATGACCAACACGTCTTTGCTTTCTGTAACGAGTGAAAAGAGAGTGAAGGACTCTGGGGGTTAACTACAGAGTGCTGACCATTTGGTAAACCTGAGTCCAAACTTGAGGAGAAAAAAAGCCACTTTTCTGTAACAGAAGCATCACTAAAATAAAAAGCATTCATGTAATTACATTATCAGCCCTTTCCATCTCCTGGGACAAAGAGAAATATTAATACAAAAGATAAACTTTGTAGTCTTGAACATATGGAGCCTGAATGCTTTTCTTCATTCATTCTTTCTTTTTTTTTTGGACACTTGGAGGCCAAAGGCCAAGTTCTCACAATTTTCTGACTTGTCAGCCTCTATCTCCAGTAGGGAAAGACTTTAGGTCAATTGGTTCCTTACAAGAAACTACTCAGTGGGAGTTCCCTGCCCCGCACCCCAGTGAGAGAGAGAGAGAGACAGAGAGAGAGAGAGAAAACACAGAGAGAGACAGAGAGAGATGTGTGAGCCAGACCATATGTATCTACAATTGTTTTAAACTCTTTTTTTTTCTTTTGAAACAGAGTCTTACTCTATCACCTAGGCTGGAGTACCGTGGCCTGATCTTGGCCCACTGCTACCTCTGGCTCATGGGTTCAAGCAATTCTCCAGCCTCAGTCTCCCGAGTAGCTGGGATTACAGGCAAGCACCACCATGCCCAGCTAATTTTTGTATTTTTAATAGAGATAGGGTTTCACTATGTTGGCTAGGCTGGTCTTGAACCCCTGACCTCAGGTGATCTGCCTGCCTCGGTCTCCCAAAGTGCAGGGAGGCATGAGCCACTGCACCCGCTGCTCACAAGCGTGAGCCACTGCACCCAGCCCAATTATTTGAAACTTCTAAATACATACTCTAAAAGGCATTTTTTTAAAAAAGTAATTCTCTTAAAAGGAAAAAAGAAATTTTTTTACATTGGATAAATTCCAGTGTTTGAGAAGAATGGGCAAGATGCTGCGGGTAATTATGCCTGTTTCAGAGCTTATATAGAGCTAAAATATCTCTCAAGATTTATTGAAGATCAGGAAACATGAGGTCTGCAGAGGAAGTGAATTCTGAGAGAAAAGAGTTATCCTTCCTCTAATTCAGCCAGGGGCAGGATGCAGAAATGCCTGAGCTGGGAGTAATCGCCCAATAGTCTGTCTTCCAGGCATCAGGACCAGCACAAAGACTTTTTGCCCCAGGGTAAGCCTGTTCTGTTGGAGGTGAAATGAAGCTCTGCATTCCCAGTGCCTAGGACAGTTGCTGGTCCTGATTTTTGATTGAATATGCATTCTCTTACCTTTTCTCTAGTCATTCAATTAGCTATTTGGCCCAATGGGTGGAAAGGTCATTTATTTTTGTTTCTTGTTTATTACCACCATGGGAGTAGCTCCTGACTCTACAGCTGTATTTGCTCTTTCAATCAAGTGTTAGTTCCACATCTTCAGCTGCTTACCAGGCATTTCTATTAGGATCTTTTTTTAATTGCTCAAATGCAACATATCTAAAAAAAAAAAAAAAAAAATCCCTTCTCCAAATCAGCCCTGCCTCTCCAAATTTCCACCAATGCCAAGTCATTGTGCTAGTTATCCAAGTGCCAGATTTTAGAAATGGATGAATCTCTGAATTCAACCAGTCATGGAATCCCTGGAAATGTTTACCATACATTCTTTTCTCTGAGGTTTTCTTCTCACTGCTCTAGTTCATTCCCTCACCTCCCCATTTCAAAATTCAGCCCATAACTTCTTCCTGGTCCTTCCCAATTACACTGATACCAAATTTGTCTTCCTCGGTGTTTATGTCAGAATACTAACCTGCTCAGAATTCATTGAGTCCTAATGTTCTAAATAGTCAATGAACTTTTCCTTCTGACTTTTAAAATGGTTTACTTACTATTTCCCAAAATATGGACACCTTCAGTTCTGGGCAAACTCACATCCTCATAGACCACCCTCCTTCTCTGATTCTGCCTTTACGCATCTTCTCTTCCTCGCTGGATTTCTCACCTGTTACCCACCCGGATTACTCATCTGCTCCATGTCCAGCAAGGATTCCTCCTCCATGGAGCCTGTGCTCTCTCCTCCACCCCTCATTATTTTCTCTCTTCTTTGGGCACATTCCGAGGTGAAGTGAGGACAGTGTGGGGACTTGAGATTGCACACAGTGGCCACAAAGACGACCAGCGTTTGCTGGGAGCTCAAGCAGTCACAAAGCACTCTCTTTTACATTTTTTTTCTCATTTAGTTTCTTAAGGACTCATCAAAGGAATTATAATATTTGGCTCAGGGAAAATACCACCTTGTCTGGGGTCATGAAAATTTTTCTGTTTTTATGAGGACTATCATGTAGATACATTCTTGCTCTCCAGAACCCTGGTCCTATGTGAAACCAGGATTTAGTGTTTTTTTGTTTTTTAGTTTATTTTTATTTTTTGAGACAGGGTCTCACTTTGTCGCCCAGGCTGGAGTCCAGTGGCATGATCTCGGCTGACTGCAACCTTAGCCTCCCAGGTTCACGTGATCCTCCCACCTCAACCTCCCAGGTGGCTGGGACTACAGACGCACACCACCTTGCTGGGCTAATTGTTTGCATTTTTTTTTTTTTTTTGTAGAGATGAGGTCTCGCTATGTTGCTCAGTCCAGTCTTGTATGCCTGGGTTCAAGCAACCCACCCACATCGGCCTCCAAAAGTGCTAGGATTACAGACGTGAGCTATCACGCTCTACACTTATTATTATTATTATTATTGTTATTTTAATAGAGAAACTTGGCCTGGGGAACTTTCCTCCTTGAGAGTCAAAGTCATAGAAAGTTATTAGGGTGGAAAAGGTGGCCTGATATAAGGTCACCTTATATCAGGAAAGGCCAGGTGGCTGCCTGAGGGGTGAGCCTTGCACAAAATCGGGTGGTCAGAGGGCACCGGTGCTTCTGAGTCCACGGTGTCAGGCTCGTACCCCCTGGAAAAAGGCTATATGCATGAATGGAAGGAGCTGCAGTGCAGTTTTGGTGGGGTGGACTTGGCTCTCCTGCACTGGGAGAATCCCTGCAGACTGATCTGAGGTCTATTCTTAGTTCACACTACATCAGTGTGAGGTGATGACCACTGCATGACTCAGAAGTGACCAAAAGTGATGACACAATGCAGGTGGCAGTGATGGTGAGTAGAATTTTTCTCCAGACGTCTTGAGTATCAGTTGTGACATTGGCAGGTCTAGAACTCCCACATGAAAGGGACTTGGGGCTGGCATCTTGTTAGAAGGTATCGCATGTATATGTGTGTGTCAGGGTGGGGGAGGGAGTGTTGAGTAGCACTTTATGTGATATTAAGAAATCAGCTGTAAGGGTGAGTGTGGTGGCTCATGCCTGTAATCCCAGCACTTTGGGAGGCCAAGACGGGTGGGCCACCTGAGGTCAGGAGTTTGAGACCAGCCTGGCCAATATGGCAAAACCCCATCTCTACTAAAAATGTAAAAATTAGCCGGGTGTGGTGGTACATGCCTATAATCCCAGCCACTGGGGAGGCTGAGGCAGGAGAATCTCTTGAACCTGGGAGGTGGAGGTTGCAGTGAGCCAAGATCAGGCCACTGCACTCCAGCCTGGGCGACAGAGCAAGACACTGTCTCAAAAAAAAAAAAAAAAAAAATCTGTAGTCTCTATCAAAGCATGGGGGCATGGATGAAGATAATGGAGGCCACTTAAGTCTCCCGTGTCACTTGCCAAGGCCTCTGCAGACTTAACAATAGTTGCCTGGCTGGTGGGAACAGTCAGAACTCACCTTTGGCTACAGCCAGTGGCAGTGACACTGTTCAGGTAGCAGTTGTATAATACTTCTCCCTCGAGAGATACGGTCTTAGTTATTGTAAGTGAAGCCACTGCAACAGATTAGACCCCACATTATATAGTGGCTCAAATGCGACGGAATTTGATTTCTTGCTCACACAGCAGTCTAAGGGCACTGTTTCTGGTCAGCAGGTGTCTGTCTTCCGGGCAATGACTCAAAAGCTGGAGCAGCGTTTATCTAGATCCTCAGAGACATTGCATTCAGGTAGAAGGGGATAAAAAAAGAATGAAGGAGGAACACCTGTGTCTTAAATCCTGGCCCCAAACTAGTGCACATGACTTCCATTTGCATTCCATTGATGAAAGCTAACTTTATGCCCACACTTAACTGTAAGGGATCCTAAAAATGCAGCCAAGGGATGTGTCTGTTACCGCTCTATTATACTAAAGAGTGTGTGTGTGGAGGTGTGTCTAGCAATGTTGGTCACAGGCACGTCTGGGTTCTGGTTCCAGCAGGAAGCTGGGGACAGAAGGATGGCCCTTGAGGCTGGAGTAAGTATTCAGATTGCTGATCTTGTCTGTTTCAAGTGAGAGATTTCCCAGGGAGGGGGCCTGGACTTCTTGTCCATCTGGGTTTCTGGGATTTCCATTATTGTGTGGGTCACTCCTGGGGGCTGGCTGGATTGTAGTGTGCATTGTCCACACTCTGAAGCTGGCAATCCAGTTATTCAAGACATACTTTGCTAACAACTAGCAGCCTCAGGAATGCGCTGTGTGTTGCCTTGGCAAGACTGTAAAGCTCTTGGTGACTGGAGATGTTGAAATATGTGAATGTAGGCAGGATCAGACTGGTTGGACAAGAAGACTTCTAAGGTCCTCTGGGCACTAACTCTTTGATCCTGCAATTCTGTGTACCTACGAACATAATACTCCAGGGCATGTAATTTGCACTCACCAATATAGTAATTTGTATTATTCATTTTTTTTGTGGCAACTTAATGTAGTAGAAAGAACACCTGTCTGGGAAGTATGATGGTGGGACTCAGATACCCTGAGTTCTAGTCTAAACTCATGGCCTTGGGAAAGTCATTTGGCCTATCCATGCTTAAATACTCTTGTCTAAAAAAATCAGTCTGGGCGCGGTGGCTTATGCTTGTAATCCCAGCACCTTGGGAGGCTGTGGCGGGTAGAACACTTGAGGTCAGGAGTTGGAGACCAGCCTGGCCAATATGGTAAAACCCTGTCTCTACAAAAAATACAAAAATTAGCCGGGTGTGGTGGTGCTTGCCTGTAATCCCAACTACTTGGGAGACTGAGGCAGGAGAATCGCTTGAACCTGGGAGGCGGAGGATGTAGTGAGCCGAGGTCGCGCCACTGCACTCCAGCCTGGGACAGAGCAAGACTCCGTCTCAAATAAATAAATAAATAAATAAGTAAGTAAATAATAAAATTAAAATAAAAAAATCAGGGTGGTTATGTTAGGAGAAATTTGTGATAGATAGAATACCGCCTTTGCCCAGCAAAGATCCTTATCCCTGCCACCTGTCTATGGTTCCTTACACTGCACAAAGGACTTTACAGATGTGATCAACTGAGAATCATGAGATGGGAAGACTATCTTGGATTATGTGGGTAGGTCCAGTGTCATCACAGGGGTCCTTACCAGAGGGAGGTAGAAGGGTCAGAGTCAGAGGTCAGAAGTAGGAGACGTGGTAACAGAAATAGAGTTTGAAGCGATGCCCTTTGAAGGTGGAGAAAGGGCAGTGAGCCAAGGAATGCAGGTGGCTTCCTACAGCAGGAAAAGGAAAGGAAACATTCTCCCTTACAGCCTCCAGCAGAATGGCAGCTCTGCCTCGCCTCTGTTTAGCCTGTAAGAACATTTCAGCCTCTGAGCTCCGGAGTTGTAAGATAATAAACGTGCATCGTCTTAAGCCACTAAATTTGTGTAATTTATTGCAGCAGCAATAGGAAACTAGGAGAAGCTCTAAGGTCTCTTCTAGAATGAAATGGTATGATTTTTTTGGTATGTTCCTTTCATGTCTATATATATTAAAAATTGTTTTTTCAGTTTTTGAAATTTATTTTTATTTTTTAGAGACAGGGTCTCATGTTCCCCAGGCAGGAGTGCAGTGGCATTTACAGTTATAATGATAGAGAACTACAGCCTGGAACTCTTGGGCTCAAGTGATCCTCCTGCCTCAGCCTCCCAAGTAGCTGGGATTAAGAAACACACCCATGCACAGGGCTCATGCCTTTAAATAGAATTAAAAACCTTGCAGGCAGGGGCTCCTTCTCAAAATTAATCCACTATAACTTCAGAACATAACTACAGAAGTTCAATAATTATTGATTTTTTAAATGTTTATAATATGAATTTATTCATCCATCTAAAAAGATCAATAATAAACCTGTTTATTGTTAATTTTTAGAAGGTATCTGGGGGAAAGCAGAGAAGCCATGATGACCACCATGACTTAGCAGGAGCTCCGAAGCAATGTGAACAGAACGCTCTTCCAGACACTAGCCAGTTCTCCAGCACCAACCAGGTGTCCTGGTTGAATTGAATTCAGTTCAACTCTTCTTGGCCTCTCATCAGCGGTTAAGCTCCCACATCTTTCTTTCCCACGTCATTCAGGGCCTCACATACAGGGTCTCATACTGCCCAGGCGGCCGTGTAGTGGCATTTACAGTTACAATCATAGAGAACTACAGTCTGGAACTCCTGGGCTCAAGTGATCCTCCTGCCTCAGCCTTACACGTACAGGCTCCCCTCTGTCCTTTTCTGTTGCTGAGGTTCTGGATCAGTTTGGAGGGTGCAGCTATAAGTCATCCTTGCTACCTGTGTGGCTCTGACCTTCATTTTGATAGTAGGACATTTGCCTCTGTGGTATAATAAAAAATATTTGGTCTTTGTCCCTGGTTCCTGGTACAGAGCTTCTAAAACCTTTAGAATCTCCTGAGCAGTAAGAGTGTCTTTGGTATGCTAATAATGACTTAGACAGAGGGGTTCCTGGATGGCTGCATGGTGACCAGGGAGGCCACACTGTGATTAGAGCTAGAAACGTTCAGCTCCACCCTTGGAGCTTTAGGGAGGGAAGAGAGACTGGAGTCCCATTAGTCACTAGTGGCTGCAATCACGCCTGTGTAACAAAATCTCCATAAAAACCCTTATATGGGCCGGGCGCAGTGGCTCACACCTGTAATCCCAGCAGTTTGGGAGGCTGAGGAAAGCGGATCACCTGAGGTCAGACCAGCCTGGCCAACATGGTGAAACTCCGTCTCTACTGAAAATACAAAAATCAGCCAGGCATGGTGGCAGGTGCCTGTAATCCCAGCTACTAGGGAGGCTGAGGCAGGAGAATCGCTTGAACCCAGGAGGCGGAGGTTGCAGTGAGCCGAGATCGTGCCATTGCACTGCAGCCTGGGCGACGAAACGAGACTCTGTCTCAAAACAACAACAACAACGACAACAACAACAACAAAAAACTCCAAAACCAAACCCTTCTATGATGGGATGCAGGAAACGCGAGTTGAACACATCCACTTCCCGGGAGGGCGGTACATCCCAGCTCCATGGGACAGAGGCTCTTGTGCTGGGGACCCTCCTGGACCTCACCCTATCTACCTCTTCATCTAACTGCTTGTTTGCATCTTTTATAATTAATGGTAATAGGAAGTATAGCATTTTCCGGAGTTCTATGAGTATTCTGAAACCGCCATTGCAAAATTGTGATTGAGATAGTGAAAGATCTGACCTAACCGACTTCATCTTGTGTCTAGCCTCCAGGCTGTCCTTGTTCATTCCTGGACGTGGGCTGGGCTTTGAGAGGAACTTGGTTTATGGTTTAAAACAAAGACCATGGCAACCCTTTCCCAGAGCAGACCACCTTCTTGCCTGGGGACTAGACTGCCTTTGTAGGACTAATAAATTAGCCACAAGATTGGAAATTGTGGTTTGGGAGTCATGCAGCTGGAGGCTACGGGATTCTGGCCCTCCCTAAACTGTTCCTAGGATCAGTGCTTGAGACATTTTGCAGACCCTGCCCTTGATGGGTCAGCTGGCACCACCCAGATTGATTGGCTGGTTCATCTGATCTTTCTTGTGGCCCTGACCCAGGAACTGACTCAGTGCAAGAGGACAACTTCAATTCCCTATGATTTCTTTCTTTTTTCTTTTTCTTTTTCTTTTTATTTTACTTTAAGTTCTGGGATGTGGGTCTGGAATGTAAAGGTTTGTTTCATAAGTTTCCTATGATTTCATCTCCTACTTGACCAATCAGCACTCCTGGCTCACTGGTTTCTCCTCACCCACCAAGCCGGCCTTAAAAACTCTGATATCCAAATGCTCGGGGAGACTTGTTTGAGTAATAATAAAACTCCGGTCCACCACACAGCCGGCTCTGTGTGAATTACTCTTTCTCTATTGCAGTTCCCCTGTCTTGAGAAATCAGCTCTGTCCAGGGAGCGGGCAAGGTCAACCCATTGGGTGATTACAATTCTAGCCAATTATTGAAGTTGAGGAAGGAGGTTGTGGGAACCGCTGACTTTGTAGCAGAGGCAGACAGAAGTGCAGGTAACCTGGGCACCCACACTTGCAGCCGGCATCTGAAGGGAAGGTGATTTTGTGGTACTGAGCCCCTTGAATCTGTGGAGTCTGGTGCTAACTCCAGTTGTTAGGGTCAGAATTGAATTGAACTGCAGGACACCTGGTTGGTGCTGGAGAATTGGTGGGTGGAGGAAAACCCCTAACAGGCTCTGTCCCTAGATGTGCTCTCTCCGCCCTGAGCTCTAGTCTGCTGTTCCAACCTCTCACCCTCATTTGGGTTTCGATAACTTACCCAGTTGCCAGCCCTTATACCCCTGGGCTTCTACCTTGATCTTTGCTAAGCTCTCGAGGACCTGAGATCCCGGCTTTGAACCTGAGCTGAGTGGCTGTGTGCCTATTGCCTGATGACAGGTATCCATGAGTCTAACTCCTGGTTGTTCTCCAAGCATTGTCCACTGTCTGATTTCCTACATTCTCCTCTCTTCACATCATTAGGACACCTTTTCCCTCCATTAGAATGACTTGATGTCACCGGCTTTATAGAATCTCTACTGCTGTGCATCCTGGAGCGTGCACTCAGCCTTCCAGAGGGGAAGCACCTGCAGTAGGGCTTTCCCCACCAAGCCTGTCCTTCTAGTGGGCAAGGTCAGTTCCTGCTTCTGGACTCTCACACCATGTCCTGATGCATTGCAGCCAACAGGGCTATACCCCACTGGATTCTGAGAAATGATGTCAGCCATGAACTTGGCCATCCCAGGACCTAATTAAATTAAGCTCTTGAGATCCATGGCTTGGCACATGTTGTAGCTTTAAGGGTCATAGGACTGTCATTGCAAGGCCAAGATATAGGCAGAAAGGGACAGGCAGTCAGAAGAAAAATAAAAATTATGAGAGATTAAGGAAGGGAGATGGGATGGAGCAAATATGCATATTGAAGGAAATGCTACAATCTTGGCTTTTGGTGTCTTCAGGGGAACTGTTTTACTAGATAATCAATGGACCACCAAGCTGTCACTGGGACAGGGATACCACACATCCAACGCTGGACAAAGTGCTGCCCTCAAAAAGCAAGAACAGAATTATATATACCATCTAGTGGCCCTTTCAGTACACAGAGTGAGATGGTGGAGAAAATGTGGGGCTTGGCTTAAAACAAAACTGAATTTGCGTCTCAGCTGTGTCCCTTTTGGGCTGAGGAAACTTGGACAAACTTCCTGGCCATTTGAAGCCTCAGTTTTCTAATTTCTGAAATGGTGGGGGTGGGGGGTAATAATAGCAGCTTCCAAATGCTTGGCACAAAGTGAATGCTCAGTAGATGACGACTCTGCCTCTCCTCCTTGTCACTTTTCTCTGTCACAGCACCACAGCAGCACGGTCTCAGAGGCTTTGCAGTGCCATTTGCTGCTTTTCCTGAATGGTGACTTGACGCAGCAGACTTCTGCACATTACCTAGTGTCTAGGTGTCCCAAGGCCAGCCTACATGTGGCTGCTACAATTGTCTCTTGCAAGAGGCACCTACAGATGTGCTCATCAGTGTGGGCTGCCATATTTAGGCCTAACATCTAACATTAGAGGAGTCAACATCCAGGTGCATTGTCATTGGAGTTGCTGGGAAAGCACACACACAGGCAACCCCCACCCACTGGCCTCTGCTTTCCTAAACCTAGAGAGCCACCCTGGATATCAGGGGGTTCTTTCCAGGATAAATAATTACTGCAAGGGCAGCAGGTGACATAGCAGCCTTTTTACTCATGCACACAAGCGTACATCAACATCCAACAAATATTGAGTTTCTGCTGTGTGCCAGCCACTGTGCTAGATGCGAGGGATACCACAGTGAGCAAGACAGGCATCATTCACAGGGAGACAAGGGGGAGAAGAATTATCTGTGTACAGATTAATACCTAGAGTCAGGCGAAGAGTCTCCTCATACAGAGTGAAAATAGAGTATTATTCGTGAATTGGGCACCTATTATTTGCTTTTTTCTAACAGAAGATCCTCCCCAACACACCCTGCTTTTTTTGAGACAGGGTCTCTGTCACCCAGGCTGGAATGCAGATCGGTGTAGCCTAGACCTCCCCAGCTAAGGTGATCCTCCCACCTCAGCCTCCCGAGTAGCTGGGACTGCAGGCATATGCCACAACGCCCAGCTAATGTTTTGCATTTTTTGTAGTGATAGGGTGTCGCCATGTTGCCCAGACTGGTCTTGAACTCCTGAGTTCAAGCATCTGCCCCCTTCAGCCTCCCAAAGTGCTGGGACTACAGGCATGAGCCTCTGCCCCCGGCCCAGAACATATCTTTTTTGAAATTCATTTTTCCACCACATAACATGTGATTAAAAGACAATTAGTAGTTGAATTCAAGGCAAATAAGCAACTGTCCATTGGTGAGAGGTTCTATGATTCTGGCTTGGAGATGTCTGCCATGCAAATCTATAGGGCAGCCCTGGGGGTGCTGCTGACAGTCGAGGGGGCTGGTCAGTTAGAGAGGCCTCAGCTGGATGGGGCTTTGAACTCTTGGCTCTTTTGGTGTAAAGAGAAGGAAAGCAATGTATCCACTGTGTTCCGTCCTTAGAAGAGAGCCTTGTTTAATGGCTAAAATGCAGACATGGGATTTAGCTCTCATAAATCCTACCTCTTCTCTGCCCCACATGGGGCTTAAGTCGTGCTAACCTCACCCTGTCTCAGTCTCCCTTTCCTGTAAAAGCAGAGAGTCAAGCAAGGATTTTAGAGTCAGAAAACATGTATGGCAGTTCTGGTTCCACCATGTAGAGCTGAGAGGAGTTGAACTCTTAGGACTTTTTTTTTTTTTTCTTTCTTTCTTTCTTTTTTTATTTTGTGAGACTGAGTCTCACTCTGTCGCCCAGGCTGGAGGCTAGAGTGCAGTGGCACGATCTTGGCTCACTGCAACCTCTGTCTCTAGGGTTCAAGTGATTCTTCTGCCTCAGTCCCATAAATAGCTGGGATTACAGGTGTGCACCACCACCCTGGCTAATTTTTTGTATTTTTTGGTAGAGATGGGGTTTCAACATGTTGGCCAGGCTGATCTTGAACTCTTGACCTTAAGTGATCCACCTGCCTCGGCCTCCCAAAGTGCTGGGATAATAGGCGTGAGCCACTGTGTCCCACCTAACTCTTAGAACTTCTGTTCTCTTCTCTTACAAATTGTTAGTTTATCGTCTTTGAAATCAGAAATAGGACTTTTCAGCCCCTTGGAGAATAAGCCGCCCCGTGATGCTTATTGAATAGATGGATGGACTGCTATGCTGAAGTATGACTTCGTCTGTTTCAAGTGCCTTGAGGCCAATGGATCAACACCTGTACGGGCATGCCAGTGGTCTTCAGAGTCACTGCCTGGGTCCCTTAGAGGGATGGGTGTGTCAGCAAGGTCTGGCACAGCAGCTACCGTGGGGGAATGTTCACATTCAGCTCTTGTTTATTTCGTGTGGATTACCTTGCCCTCTCAAAGCCCATTTCCCAACATTGCTCTCTTCATCTTGTGGACCCTGCCCCACTCCTGCCCTACCCCTGGTGAATGTCTCCAGGTATGTTTTCTCTGGCAAAGGACTTGCCTTGTCACTGGCCATCTGTATGACTTTGGATGATTTACTGCATCTCTCAGAATCTCAGTTTTTTTTTTCTCTTTATCAGCTCCATGGGGGAGAATATTCCTGTGATGCTTTTATCTTTCTTGTGGCAGGGTAGTGCTGAGTGTCAAATGAGATGATATTTGTGTGTATGTGTGTGAACAGAATTTGAAAATCTAGAAGTGGTTGTAGTTACCAAAGGTGGAATTCTTATAATTATGAGTTATTAGCATTCTCCAGCCAGTAGGTTTGTATATGTCTTCCCAGCCACCTCTCAGATGCCCAGGTGTACTATATAGGAAATAAAAAGAAGTGGAGAATTGGCGTGGTGTCTCATGCCTGTAATCCCAGCACTTTGGGAGCCTGAGGTGGCAGATCGCTTGACCAGCCTGGGCAACATGGTGAAACCCCATCTCTACAAAAAAATACAAAAAATAGCCAGATGTGGTGGCATACCCCTGTAGTCCCAGCTACTTGGGAGGCTGAGGTGGGAGAATCAATTGAGCCCAGGAGGTTGAGGCTGCAGTGAGCAGAGATTGAGCCACTGCACTCCAGCGTGGGCAGCAGAGTGCAGTGTCTCACTCGACAAAACAAAACAAAACAGAACACCCCCAAAGAAACAGAGAATTAAAAATGCTGAAGGTAATGGTCAAATTCCTTACTAGGTTTACAGAAAGCCTCCGTGCTCGCTGGTGTTTTATTGAGTTATTTGACCGCGGGGGGCAGAGATTTCCGTGGAATTGCAGGAAGACTAAAGTAAATATATGCAATTTTCTATTCATTCATTCACTTTTCTATCCAGCAAGTCATTATTGAACACCAACTGTATACAATGATGAATCAAACATAGATCTGCTCTTGTGATTCTTTCAAAATGTTAGGAGAAATAGTGCTATATCTTAAATCACAACACAAAGTATAAAATGATAGGCACTACTGTTACAAAAGAGATATAGTTGTAATGCTGTGGTTATGCTGAAGAGAGGAGAGAAAATTTATTGCCAAGGGGAAGGAAGGCTTATTAAAAGAGTTTTTTTTGAGACGGAGTCTCACTCTGTTGCATAGGCTGGAGTGTAGCGGTGCAATCTCAGCTCACTGCAACCTCCGTCTCCCAGGTTCAGGTGATTCTCTTGCCTCAGCCTCCTGAGTAGTTGAGATTACAGGTATGTATTTTTAGTAGAGATAGGGTTTCACCATGTTGGTCAGGCTGGTCTTGAACTCCTGGCCTCAAGTGATCTGCCCAGCTCGGCCTCCCAAAGTGCTGGGATTATAGACGTGAGCCACCACGCCTGGCCAAGAAATGGTTTTTAATTGAGTCTTGGAAGGTGGAGAAAATGTTAACTTAAAGAGATGGGCTGGGGAAGGGAGGGGAGGAGGCAGAGGAACAGATGGGTGCAGAAAGGATTGGCTTCTCTCCATTCTCAGTGCCCAGCCTCCTCGTGTGACTTTAAAGTCCTCTTGATCCCTAGTGTGTGTTGTGCTCCTGGTATTAAACTTACTTTTTTTCCATTTCTCTCTCTGTTTTAAAAAGCCCTGTTTTTTTTTTTTTTCCTTTGATCATTCTTAAGTTTCCAAAAATAATCGGCTATCTTGCCATGCAGTAGATGTTTTCTTTTCCCTTGGGATCCCCCATTGAAAATATGCAGTAAGTCTGAGCATGAGATGCCCCTGGCCCCTGCTAGCATAACCTTGGTTGCATACGATGCAAGAAGTCCATCAACTTTCTTTTTCTGGAATATGAAACTCACTTCAAAGTGCTCTTCTGTTGACTAAGCCTTGGGAGGTGCTATGTCCAATCACCACTTGTCAATTACTGTGTCCTCTGGGTCCACAGCCTTGCTATAAGATCAAAGGAAAGAGTAGTCCCATTGTACAAGTGAAAATAAGGTTTGTTGCCTATGGGTAGCTGATGTAGAGTGGAAACTAAATAACAGAGGTCAAGAAACTGTCAGTCCAGAGTGTGGAAAGGATCTTCAGTGTGTCTGAGATATCAGGCGAGGTGAAAAATGAAGCATAAACCACCATAGCATTCCAGATGACTGAACTGCTCAAGTGTGAATGCTTGAGAGACTCTCATTCATTTACTTGATTCATTTTACAGGAAGCTGGGACCAGTCCCCTAAGTTAGGTTATACTGCATGGCTCTCTCCTCCAACCATAATCAAGTAGCAAAATAAGCAGAGCCAGCATTCTTTGATTCTTACTGGGTATATGTTGATTAACAAGGTTGGGCTACTCTACAGTATAAGATGATGATTTTTGGATTGTTAGTTTTCTTTATTGTTATACTTTAAGGTCTAGGGTGCATGTACACAATGTGCAGGTTTGTTACATATGTATACATGTGCCATGTTGGTGTGCTGCACCCATTAACTCGTCATTTACATTAGGTATATCTCCTAATGCTATCCCTCCCCCCTCCCCCCACCCCACGACAGGCCCCAGTGTGTGATGTTCCCCGCCCTGTGTCCAAGTGTTCTCATTGTTCAATTCCCACCTATGAGTGAGAACATGCAGTGTTTGGTTTTCTGTCCTTGCGATAGTTTGCTCAGAATGATGGTTTCCAGCTTCATCCATGTCCCTACAAAGGACATGAATTCATCCTTTTTTATGGCTGCATAGTATCCCATGGTGTATATGTGCCACATTTTCTTAATCCAGTCTATCATTGATGGACATTTGGGTTGGTTCCAAGTCTTTGCTTTTGTGAATAGTGCCACAATAAACATACAAGTGCATGTGTCTTTATAGCAGCATGACTTATTCTCCTTTGGGTATATACCCAGTAATGGGATCACTGGGTTAAATGCTATTTCTAGTTCTAGATCCTTGAGGAATCACTACACTGTCTTCCACAATGGTTGAACTAGTTTACAGTCCCACCATTCTACACTTTACCAATAGTGTAAAAGTGCTCCTATTTCTCCAAATCCTCTCCAGCACCTATTGTTTCCTGACATTTTAATGATTGCCATTCTAACTGCTGTGAGATGGTATCTCATTGTGGTTTTGATTTGCATTTCTCTGATAGTCAGTGATGTTGAGCATCTTTTCATGTATCTGTTGGCTGCATAAATGTCTTCTTTTGAGAAGTGTCTGTTCATATCCTTCGCCCACTTTTTAATGGGGTTGTTTGATTTTTTTCTTGTAAATTTGTTTAAGTTCTTTGTAGATTCTGGGTATTAGCCCTTTGTCAGATGGGTAGATTGTAAAAATTTTCTCCCATCCTGTAGGTTGCCTGTTCACTCTGATGGTCATTTCTTTTGCTGTGCAGAAGCTCTTTAGTTTAATTAGATCCCATTTGTCAATTTTGGCTTTTGTTGCCATTGCTTTTGGTGTTTTAGTCAAGAACTCCTTGCCCATGCCTATGTCCTGAATGGTATTGCCTAGGTTTTCCTCTAGGGTTTTTATGGTTTTAGGTCTAACATTTAAGTCTTTAATCCATCTTGAATTCATTTTTGTATAAGATGTAAGGAAGGGATCCAGTTTCAGCTTTCTACATATGGCTAGCCAGTTTTCCCAGCACCATTTATTAAATAGGGAATCCTTTCCCCATTTCTTGTTTTTGTCAGGTTTGTCAAGGATCAGATGGTTATGGATGTGTGGTATTATTTCTGAGGGCTCTATTCTGTTGCATTGGTCTATATCTCTGTTTTGATACCAGTACCATGCTGTTTTGGTTACTGTAGCCTTGTAGTATAGTTTGAAGTCAGGTAGTGTGATGCCTCTAGCTTTGTTCTTTTGGCTTAGGCTTGTTTTGGCAATGCGGGCTCTTTTTTGGTTCCATATGAACTTTAAAGTAGTTTTTTCCAATTCTGTGAAGAAAGTCATTGGTAGCTTAATGGGGATGGCATTGAATCTATAAATTACCTTGGGCAGTATGGCCATTCTCACAATATTGATTCTTCCTATCCATGAGCATGGAATGTTTTTCCATTTGTTTGTGTCCTCTTTTATTTCATTGAGCAGTGGTTTGTAGTTCTCCTTGAAGAGGTCCTTCACATCCCTTGTAAGTTGGGTTCCTAGGTATTTTGTTCTCTTTGAAGCTATTGTAAATGGGAGTGCACTCATAACTTGGCTCTCTGTTTGTCTGTTATTGGTGTATAGGAATGCTTGTGATTTTTGCACATTGATTTTGTATCCTGAGACTTTGCTGAAGTTGCTCCTCAGGTTAAGGAGATTTGGGGCTGAGACGATGGGGTTTTCTAAATATACAATCATGTCATCTGCAAACAGGGACAATTTGACTTCCTCTTTTCCTAATTGAATACCCTTTATTTCTTTCTCTTTCCTGATTGCCCTAGTCAGAACTTCCAACACTATGTTGAATAGGAGTGGTGAGAGAGAGCATCCCTGTCTTGTGCCAGTTTTCAAAGGGAATGCTTCCAGTTTTTGCCCATTCAGTATGATACTGGCTTTAGTTTTGTCATAAATAGCTCTTATTATTTTGAGATATGTCCCATCAATACCTAATTTATTGAGAGTTTTTAGCATGAAGGGCTGTTGAATTTTGTCGAAGGCCTTTTCTGCATCTATTGAGATAATCATGTGGTTTTTGTCTTGGGTTCTGTTTATATGATGGATTACGTTTATTGAT